>NC_142888.1:5760312-6073593 GCF_051225735.1 Oryctolagus cuniculus | reverse complement strand
ATAAAAGCCATTGAATTGTATACTTTAAATAGGTGGACTATATGGTATGTTAATTACTTCAATAAAGTTGTTGCAAAATTAGAAGGGGGAAGAGTAGGAGGTGGAGGAGGAGGAGAAGACTGGCACTTTTCTCCAGCTGGCTCCTCGCTGAGGGGTAGAATGTGCAAGCTCATCCTAGCGCACATATCCGAACATGGTGAGGGAGCACTGGGCAGTTTGGAGGCTTAACATGCAAACCGGTGCCTGCTTCTGGCCTGCAAGTATAGAACTGGGGTAGGGCAAGGTAGATGCTGGAATAGCCTGTGCTGAAAGGTCAGGGAAGAGGGATGGCAGGGGACATACCTGCATGGCACAATTTGGCAAGGCAAGAATGAGCACCTTTCCCACAGACCAAGGAGACATTGAGGAGGAAGATTTCAGCTGGGGCAATCATGCTGGCATCCCAACAAGAGGGCTGCCTGCTAGACAAAGTTCTCCCCCAGCCCCAGTAGCAGAGGCAGTGGCAGCAAGGGGCCCAAAACGTAGGCCCAATGTAGGTAGCTTCAGCGGGGAGTGGTGATAGCTGAGCCAGACCAACCCCATCAGGAACCTACAGAGTGGGAACCCCTCTAGGTCCCTGAGACAGTATTTCTCAACACTTGTGATACCTGTGCATCACCTGGAGATCTTGTTACAGTCTGATTTTGTTTGGGTCTGGGATGGGCTGTATGTTTCTAACAAGATCTTAAGTAGCTGAGATTCTGCTGGTCAGAACCAGTGTGGAAGAGCAGAGTTCTTTATCAGTAGTTCTAAAACTCTTTGGGTGACAGGCATTTGTCCTAGCAGCTAAGAAGCCAGTTAGAATGCCCACATCCGAGTACCTGGGTTTGATTCCTGCTCTGACTCCTAATTGCAGCTTCCTGCAGAATCAAATCCTGGAAGGCAGCAGTGATGGCTTAAATAGTTGGGGGCACACATGTTGGAGACCTGGACTAAGTTACCAGCTCCTGGCTTTAGCCCCAGCCCAGCATCAGGCTGTTGTAGGCATCTGGGAAGTGGACCAATAGATGGGAGTTCTAATGTCTGTATCTATCTTTCTGCTTCTCAAATCAATGTTTAAGCCTCTTTGGTTTCAGCATACTTTTTCACCCTTAAAAATAATCAAGGATGCCAAAGAGCTTTGGTTTGTGTGGGTTACAGCTATCAATACTCCATTTGAATTAAAACTGATAGTTTTTGGGGGCCGGCATTGTGGCACAAATTCTTAAGCCACTGATTGCAATGCCAGCATGCTGTATGGGTACTGGTTTGAATCCTGACTGCTCCACTTATAATCCAGCTCCCTGCTAATAAGCCTGGGAATGCAGCGGAGGATGGCCCAAGAGCTTGGGCCCATGCATCCATGTGAGAGACCTAGATGAAGCTCCTGGCTCCTGGCCTAGCTCCAGCTGTTGGGGCCATTTGGGAAGCAAATGGAAGATCTCTGTGTCTCCCCCTCTCTCTGTAGCTCTGCCTTTCAAATAAGTAAAATTTAAAAATCTTTTCAAAAGCGAATAGCTTTAATATGTATCGATTCATTCAAAAATAATAGTAAAGCCCATTACATGTCAAGTAGCATATTTTATGAAAAATAACTATGTTTCATAAACCCAAAACAGTACATGTCATTGTTTTCTATTTTATGTGAGTCTCACATGTGCATCTATATTCAGTCCATTGCAATCTATAGTCTTTGTTGAAGTGTGTGAAGACTATCTGGTCTCACATAAATATGTAGTTGGAAGAGGGAGGAGTATTTAAAAGAGCCTTTTCAGATCATTATAAATACTCTTCTTTGATACTACATCAAAAACTAGATAAGAGATCATTTCTTAATGCTTAACTACAATGTGGAATCTGAAAGCATAACAGTGAACTTTGTGCAGCCTGTTACATTAAAATTCTTTGTTCTATCTTGAACACTGAATGGATATTTTTGATGATTTTTTAATGTGTGTTGGTCATTTTAAAATATTGGTTTACTGAGTTGTGCAGATATTCCAAAAGTTGACATGTTTCATAATAGAATTTCAAAAAAAATTGCATTTGTTAATATCACCACTGATCTCACCAGTCAGTTCCCCAGATAAGTTTTCAAACATGGGAAGCCTTCAAGCTCACAGTGATGGAGACAAGTCTTCCAAAATTGTAATTGTTGCTTGAAAGCTTAAATTTTAACATTATAACAATTACTGTAAATTGTTTTCCTTGAAGATATAAACCTTACTTCAATCACTTGTACGAAAATGGGTACCAAATACCCAAATGTAAAAAAACACACACACACACACACACAAACCATCATTTATCAGACTTTAAGTGAAAATGTGGTTCCATGAAAGCAAGTGACCAGTTCAGATTAATTGCAACTCACTTAATCATATTTGTAATCTTTCTCGAGACAACCATTATATCTCAGTATTCAGTAGGAGTGCTCTGTGCACAATTCCATTTTCTCACCCAGAGTAGTAAAATAGGCATGCACTCAAAGGGCAAGATTTAATACAACTAGTCGTTTCTATTGTTTAATTAAGGACATCCTGGATTGAAATTGCATTCAGGTTTGGTTCAGTTTGTTAGCAGGAGTACACAGCAATGAAGAATACCGTGAATACTAGCAATTTGGTATCACTGCTTTGATTCGTGGCAAGACACTGGCAGTTTTACCCACCACTGCTTCTCCACCGTTATTGTAAATGCCAACACAGTGAAAAAGGCAAATGATATCTAACTATTAACATGAAAATAGTCTTGATCTCACAGACCAAAGAAAGGATTTCTGGGAACCACTGCCCTTAGGAACTCATATGTGCCCCACAAGAAAGCCAGCATTTGGAAGGACGCCACCAGAGGGCACAGAAGCCTGGCAGTGTGCCCCAAAGAAGCCGCGACAACCACCAGAGAGAGTGACAACAGCCACCCATTAGGCTCGGTCACTTTTCTTCTCTCATCTCCCTATAGCCAATAATGCTTGATGAGCTAGGCCTGGAAATGGGCATTGGATATATTTTAGAGCTAGGTCAGGCCACTGCTCCAGAGCTCAACTGTGGACTTGGGCAAGAGGAGGAAATGAGATTGAGATAACAGTTGAGATTGAGATTTTCAAACTGAACATCTAATAATTAAAAGTTACCAGAAAGTTATAGAATCTGCCCCAAATGTTATTAAGGAAACAGGAAGGGCAATAAGACAGCACAGTTGGAAGCAGGGATTAAAGCTAAATAAAACACTTTCATGTTTCT
Source organism: Oryctolagus cuniculus (assembly GCF_051225735.1). Taxonomy (NCBI): domain Eukaryota; kingdom Metazoa; phylum Chordata; class Mammalia; order Lagomorpha; family Leporidae; genus Oryctolagus; species Oryctolagus cuniculus. The sequence continues at coordinate 6,070,333 of NC_142888.1, read as the reverse complement.
CTCCCCACTGAGTTGAGACTCTTCATTAAACAGTTATGTCTAGGCCCCCTTCCATTTATAATACATCCATATCTGAACTAATTGAAAAGCTCCCTATGTGACATGCCATATTTCTTTTCTTCCTTGTCAACATCGTATCATTCATCTATTGAACAAAGTTTGATTGAATGCCTACTGTGCCAGGCAGTCTTCAAAGGGTGGGGAAACACCAATGGAAAAGCAGATGGAGATCCCTTAGTGGAGCTTACATCTGTAATTGTTACTTTTTAAAGCTTTCTTTTTTCTATTTCAATTAACCGTGCAGGCTCAGCTGCAAAGCGTGCTGGGATCTTGGAGCATCATAGCAGTGTTCAGTGGGGCTTGGCTAAATATCGTAAGTGCTCCATAGGCTAGTCGCAGTGAACATGACCAGCAATCTATATTGCAGTTTTCCAGGGCCTGACCAGCTGGTCCAACAGGCAAGGTTATCTGATAATTTAGTGGGAAGGAGCTCAAGAGCAGAAGGGTCTAGACAAGATCAATAAGAGTGGCAGCATTTTGATTTAAGTAGAATCAAGAAAGAATCCAATCTCTGACAGTCGCTGGAGGCACAAGGGACAAAGTCCAACTCCTTCACAAAAGAGTCCTTGGTGAGGGTAGGATCTTTGTCAAACGAGTTGGCATTCACTTGGGGACTCCCGTATCAGGAACAAAAATCAGCTCACAAGCTAGGATGAACACTCCAGACTGGACTCGGGACAAAGGGAAATTAGGTGGATTATGGGGTTGCTACCTGTGGAGTATTTTCAGAGTGTGTTCAGGGCCAGTTTAAGACAGAGGCTCCAAACCCTGAAAAGACATGTAGACATGTGACATTAAACACACACACACACACACACACACACACACTAATCCAGAAAATGAGTGTAAAGAAGGCCAACATAGTTCAACATTTTCTCCAGATGTCTTCTTCAAATTGTCTCCTTTTTTTGACAGGCAGAGTTAGACAGTGAGAGAGAGAGACAGAGAGAAAGGTCTTCCTTCCATTGGTTCACCCCCCAAGTGGCCGCCGTGGCCAGTACTATGCCGATCCGAAGCCAGGAGCCAGGTGCTTCCTCCTGGTCTCCCATGCAGGTGCAGGGCCCAAGCACTTGGGCCATCCTCTACTGCACTCCTGGGCCACAGCAGAGAGCTGGACTGGAAGAGGAGCAACCGGGACAGAATCCAGCGCTCCAACCGGGTCTAGAACCCGGGGTGCCAACACCGCAGGCAGAGGATTAGCCAAGTGAGCTGTGGCACTGGCCCAAATTGTCTCTGAATATCCAAATACTTCAACAGGGTATTCATGGGGGTGGAGGGATGAGTTTAGGGGTCATCTGTACTGGTCTGCCTCCAGCCAAGGCAAAGAATGTGAAAAACATACAGAGTAAACCAGTGGCACTCATATGATTAATCCCTTCAATCTCATTATCCCCTCTTGCTTTGACCTCAGGTCATTCTTTCACATCTTTGACTTTATTTTGATTTAGCACTTCCAGTTTGTGACCCAACCGCCTTAGTGCTCCAACACTTGGAAGTCCTGGACTTTTCCTTCTCTACCTGTCATGCAGCCCTGGAATGTTCTTCCAGGGATGGTCCCCTTCAACTCGTCTCCAAGTCCCCTTCAAATACTCTGACTTCCTGGGGAGATCTCACTGGACACAATCTGGCTTTCCACCCTGCTCCAGCTTGGACCCTGGAGGAAATTATCATACGACTTGCAGGAAATGCAATTATATTTAATCATCATTAAGTCTCAGAGAACACATCTCAAAATTTCCTATCTTAGGCCACATGGCATTGAATCATCCAGTGTGCAATGAAAATGCAGATTACTGGCCTCAACTCCAGACCAACCGTTAGAGTTGAGGTTCCCCCAGAATCAGAAAAGGACTGGACTGCAGAAAGTACATTTGGAAGGTGGTCCCAGAAAACACTGGTAATCGCATAAATAAATGAGATGGGAAGGGAAAGCAGCCAATAAAAAGTAAGTTTTCAGGTGGTGGGCATTGTGACACAGTGGGTTAAACTGCCACTTGGGTTGCCTGTATCTCACATCCAAGTGCCAGTTTGAGTCCCAGCTACTCCACTTCTGATCCAGCTTCCTGATAATACACACCGTGGGAGGCAGCAGATGATAGCCTAAGTATTTGGGTGCCTGCCATCTATATGGAAGTCCCAAATGGAGTTCCTGGCTCCTGGCTTGGCCTGGCCCAGCTCCAGCTATTGCAGGCATTTGGGGAGTAAACTAGCAGATGGAAGATCTCTCTCTCTCTCTCTCTCTCTCTCTCTCTCTCTCTCCTCCCCTCCCCTCTCTGTTACTCTGCCTTTCAAATCTTTTTTTTTTAAAAAAAAAGCATACCAGGGGATTCCAATTCAATCCCATCGAGGTGGCATGTACCAATGCCATCTCACTGTTCCAGGTGATCAGTTTCAGTTCACAGTTGGTCATGGTGAAGGGACTGGGAGTCAAAGGGAGCACATAGACAAGTCTAGTACCTGCTAACGCTAACTGATGGAGTAAATAAAGGGGAGAGTGATCCAACATGGGAAGTGAGATACTCAGCAGACTCATAGAATGGCAGATGTCCTAAATAGCACTCTGGCCTCAGAATCAGCCCTAAAGGCATTCGGAGCTGGCTGAAAAGCCCATGAGAGTATTTCAGGCATGGAAAGCCAAGACACTCTGGCAAAAGATCTCTGCGAGTGAGATCCCAGTGGAAAGAACAGGCCATCAAAGAAGGAGGTACCTTTCTCTGAAGGGAGGAGAGAACCTCCACTTTGACTATGACCTTGTCTAAACAAGATAAGAATCGGAGAACTCAGAGGGCTTCCATAGCCTTGGAAACTCATGACTGGAGCATAGGGAGATTACTGATGCCATAGACAGGAGTGTCAATTGGTAAAGTCAACAACAGGAGTCACTGTGCACTTACTCCTCATGTAGGATCTCTATCCTTAATGTGCTGTACATTGAGATTTGGTGCTATGACGAGTACTCAAACAATATATTTCATTTTGTGTTTCTATGGGGGTGCAAACTGTTGAAATCCTTACTTAATGCATACTAAACTGATCCTCTGTAAAAAAAAAAAAAAAAGAAATTATCAATTCCCAACTTGACTCTCACTGGGATTAAACATGACAATAGGTCTGCTCTGATTTCATCATCATTTTAAAAAATCATCTATTATTTTTCACTTTATGTTTCTGTGTGGGAGCAAACTGTTGAAATCCATACTTAATGTATACTAAGCTGATCTTCTGTATATTAAGATAATCGAAAATGAATCTTGATGTGAATGGAAGGGGAGAGGGAGTGGGAAAGGAGAGGGTTGTGGGTGGGAGGGACGGTATGGGGGGAAAGCCATTGTAATCCATAAGTCGTACTTTGGAAATTTATATGCATTAAATAAAAGTTTAAAAAAAAAAAGTACACTCTCAGGGTCTGTGTTGTAGCATAGCAGGTTAAGCTACTGCCTACAGTGCCAGCATCCCATATGGGCACCAGTTCAAGTCCCAGCTGCTCCACTTCTGATCTAGCTCCCTGCTAATACACCTGGGAAAGGAACGGGGGATAGCCCAAGGGCTTGGGCCCCTGCACCCCCATAGTAGACTTGGAAGAAGTTTCTGGCTCCTGGCTTTGGCCTGGCCCAGCCCTGACTGTTGTGGTCATTTAGGGAGTGAACCAGCAGATGGAAGATCTCTCTCTCTCTCTCTCTCTCTCTCTCTCCCCCCCTCTCTCTTCCCCTCTCTCCCCACCCCTCTCTACCTTTCAAATAAATAAAACAAAAATCTTAGGGGAAAAAAGTACACTCTCATGCCAATTATGACCAGAGCCCAAGTTGGAGTGAGGTAGAAAGCCAGATTATGTCCCATTAGGTTTCTCTATGAAATCAGAGTATTTGAAGAGAACTTGGAGACAAATTGAATGGGACCATCCCTGAAGGAGCTATGCCGAGGAGCATGACAGGTGGAGAAGGAAAAGCCCAAGACTACCAAGTGTTGGAGCAGTAAGATGGTTGGGCCACTGGAGCTTAATCCCATTGGGAGCTTTAGGAATGCTCACATCTCAAAGTTATGCCACTCAAGAAGACAAGAAATCGAGGTGTTTGGACACCAACACCTTTCAGTTATTAGTTGAAGCTGCACGTAAGTGGCATGAATTCTCTGACACTTCTGGCCAACAAAATCACAGTTCACTGGCAAAAATCTGCAGGGGCTGGGAATTATGGGTCAGGATGGGGTACATGGAGATGGTAAGGATTGAAGACAACTGACTTCAACTGCTACATCAGCTAAATCAATATGTCTCAGCATGGGGCTGGAATCTACATTTATTTATTTATTTTTGCTTATTTGAAAGGCAGACAAACAGATGTCTTCCATCTGCTATTTCACTCACCAAATGCCCACAACAGAGAGAAAAATGGATCTTCTATGCACTGGTTCATTCCTCCAATGTCTACAAAAGCCTGGGCTGGGCCAGGCCAAAGCCAGAAGCTGGGAACTCAATCCAGGTTTCCCACGTGGGTGGTGGGAACCCAGGTACTTGAGCCATCACCTGCTGCCTTCAAGGGTGTGCATTAACAGAAAGCTGGAATTGGAAGCAGAGCTGGGACTCAAAACCAGGTACGACAATAGGGGATGCAGGTGTCCCAGGCAGTATCTTAACCACTACTGCCAAATGCCTGCCCCACAAAATAATGAATTTTTTGGACAAGCTCTTCACAATACAGCTGGAAAACATCAAGTATTGAGAAAATGTAGTAAAAGTGGGATTTCTTATTTCCCGATGGCTTCTGTGAATAACACAGCACTTCCTATCATCCTTCCCCCACCAAAAAAGAAAATCTAATTTTAGTAAACTGTCTTTTTCTTGTGATGAAAGAATAAAAGTTGACTCCACCTCTCACCATTATGATCCCTGAGCTGAATTTCCATTTTGTACCAGGGGAGCTATTTTAGACAAACCCTGTGAACTTAACTAGGGAAAGTGATTCATTGGCATGTAAGGTCCGTTTCATGTTGATGTCAGGATGGAGAAATCAGATGGTGCTAAATGTTCTCTCAGGTCAATACTTGATGACTTCATAGCTTTCACCAGCCTCCTTAATGGTTCAACATTGAGCACTCAAGTCCAGGAGCTTTTTTTGCCAGCTCTTTGTGAAGGGGGAGGGAGGGGGATGCTATTGAAAGGTTTTTTTCAAAAGGTTACTTAATGCACTAGGGCATGGATTTCATTACATGATCGCATAACACTGAGTAGCAGAACATATAGTGGGCAATCTAAAAATAATTACTGCTCAGATGTCGATTAACCAAGGGTTGGCCACGAGCTGGGCTTTTGAAATGTGAAACTGGGGGCTAAGAGAAAAGGTTTCTGGGTCCATGAGCTTCAAGAAGGCTGCAGGTTGGGAGGGAATAAAATCAAAATGCTGCCATTACAGTTCTCACTTCTCCCTTCCTGTTCTCCTTAACCGTCATCACCTACCCCATTCCCTCAGGAGCTGCAAAGCACTCATACAGGGCTGCCATCATCCTTCTTTGGTGTAGTTGGGAACCATCGTGCATGTATTAAATGTCACCATAGATTCTCATTAACATTTATCTGCAGTGGGCACTGTTCTTTCCACACTACTGCCTGGCCTAGAAAAGTGCAGCAATTGAGTGGGGACCAAGAAAGAACAAGAAAATAGCCCAGAGTGTGGGACTTAAATTCCTCCTAAGAGAACCAGTCAGAGATGCTTGGAAGAGGCTGGGAAAAAGAGTCCCTGGAACTTAGTCAGCATCCTGAGCTTCTGCCTTCTGCTAAGGTTCTCACCATGTGGTCTTGTCGTGATCTCTTCTTGCCTACCTCTCCTCCCTTCTGCCACTCCCACCAAGAGTTCCTTAAAGTAAGGGGGGTCAGGTCTTGTTTATTCTTGAATCTTCTCTGCCTGGTATACAGTAAACTCATATTGTGTCTTGCATGAGTAAATAAACAAGTAATCATTATTTTTAAAGAGACTTGTGGTGGCAGGAAATAAGAAGTGTTCAACACACACACACACACACACACAATGATGGGAGTATATCAAAGTGACATAGAAGCAGCTGAAAGAGCTCCTGTGGCCAATTCTGGAGCAGTTTGAACAAAAAAAGTAGGTAGTATTGCATTATAATCCAAAATATAAAATAAATATCCATGAGACTATAGTGATATAAATACATGATTAAATAAATTAATAAATGCATGAGGAGAAACAAATCTCCCATGCAGAAGATTCCAAATTAATTTCTTAGATAGTCCACCCTAAATGAAGTGGCATATAACTCCCTGCTCCTTAAAGATGGCCTGTGCATAGCAACTGCCCCTGCAAACAGTACAGAATAGAAAGTGCTTTGTGGGTGAGGGGTAGTAATTTTACAGTGGAGAAAACTGTGAAACAGTACTTCAGCAAAATGACCAAGGTTCACATCAAAAGTCAAAAATCGTCTTGAGGGGCCGGCACTGTGGTGTAGCGGGTAAAGCTAACGCCTGCAGTGCCAGCATCCCATATGGGCACCAGTTCGAGTCCCAGCTGCTCCACTTCTGATCCAGCTCTCTGCTATGGCCTAGGAAAGCAGTAAAAGATGGCTCAAGTGCTTGGGCCCCTGCACTCGCATGGAAGACCCAGAAGGTGATCCTGGCTTCATATCAGTGCAGCTCTGGCCTTTGTAGCCAATGGGGGAGTGAACCAGCAGGTGGGAGACCTCTCTCTCTCTCTCTCTGCCTCTCCTTCTCTCTGTGTAACACTGACTTTCAAATAAATTATTTTAAAAAATCAACTTGATAGTATGTACCCTTGACATGATGTGATGGAGACACACTTTGCTTCTCTGATCTTCCTCCCCAAAACCCACATCCCAGTTCAATCACAAAAGAAACATGAGACAAATTCCAATAGAAGTGCATCCTATAAAACATCTGGCAGGTGCTCCTCAAACCTATCAAGGTCATCAAAACCAAGAAAGTCTGAAACTGTCACAGCTAAGAGGAGCCTCAGGAGATGTGACAACTAAACAGAATGTGGTGTCCTGGATAGGATCCTGAAATAGAAGAAAGATACTAGGTAAGAAGGAAGGAAATCCGCAATCCAAATGAACTGTGGGCTTTGGCTAGCAATGTGTCAAAATTGTTCACTGATTGTAAGAAATGCATCATGCCAATATAAAATGTTAACAATAGAGGGGTTGTGTGCTGGGTGGGGACAGGGAATGAGGCCTATGGGCACTCTTCGTACTATCAGCTCAATTTTTCTGTAAATATAAAACTGTTCCTAAAATTTTGAGTGTTTCAAAAAAGAAGGAAAGATGGGAAGGGGAAAGGGCAAGGAAGGAAAAGAAGAAGTAAGGTTTACCTCTGTGCAGCAGATCATGGCCAGGCCTGCTGTGGAAAATCTGTATGTAAACAAATGAAAAGCTCCTAGGGCCCACAGAACACACACAGATAAGAGGCGATTGCCTGTCATGCCCCAGCAAGAACTGCAGGGACTAAATCCAGGCTTTAGGCCTGAGTAAGGGAGCTTGCTGAGTGCCAGACCACTGCCTTATTTGGTTGTCTGAGTTGTTCCTGGATGCTGACACAAGTTTAAAGGAGTTGAATGGGCAGCGAGCCCACAACTCCGGGCTCCTCTGGCCTATCTCACTGTTTGCAGACTGCCACGATCAGTACGAAAAGCAAGGCGAGTACTATGAAGCCGCATCACCATCTCTGCCTTCTCCCCTCATCTACATCCTCTGCATGCCTTATTAGCTGCTCTAGGATAGCACATTTGGTGTGTTACTGCTGCTGTTTATGTACAGTAGGGGTTTTCTTTCACCACCTGGAGATAAGAATTTGGAGTTCTAGGAGGAATTGCAACCATACCATTAAGGGTAGAACTGTCTTTATGTTTGCCCACTGTGGGATCAGCAGAGAAATAAGCAGTGATCAGCAGGACTCCAGGCCCCTGGTGGTCTCACAAACCGTGGTCTCTATCCATGGTTCTGTTTCCTCCTGTCCACCTACACTTACCCTGACCCACAATCACTAATCTGTTGGAAGGTAAATCCCAGCCCAGTGAGAGCCTAACACAGTGATTAGCACAGCTATGGCCGAGAGTCAGAGACCCTTGGTTTTATTCCAGTTTTGCCACTGACTAGTTCGAACATTCTTCAGTGTTCATGCTGACAGATACTCCACAGTGGTAACAACATAGAAAATGCTGACGAATTGGACAGTCTGTTTGTTCCATTTATATTGATAACAACTAGCATTTATATCGCAGTTTGCAGTTTACAAGGTTCACACAAACCTTATCTCACTGAATTTCGAAAGAACTCTCTGAAATCACCAGAAGAGTTGTTATTGTCTCCAATTTGTAAAGGAGGAAAGCAAGGCTCAGAGAGATGATGCGACTGGTAACAAATTCATATGGCAAGAAACTCAGCAAAGGGCTCTTCCTGCCACCTTTAGGGGGCAGATGAATCAAGCTCCAGCCTAAGGATGCTTCCCAGGTGCCCTTCCTGCTCCTCTTATAACTTGTATCGATTGGACTTTTTTTTTTCTGGTCTCTCTCACAAGTCTACAAATTAGAGTCATTGTTAAAGAAACAGATTCAAAGTCACTTGTTTGATATTATACAGCTAATAAGATACCAGCAAATACTCCTAAGAATCCAGATCCAGCAGACAACAAAACCCATGTTCTTCCCTTTCTGTCACAGTTCTTCCCTAAAGTTACACTCTCCTGGGGTGATAGTGTTCACACCCATGACATGTTAACCATGACCTCATTATCCATTCCCCAGGCCTGCTTTTCTCAGAGACTTCCAACTGCAGGCAATAGTACCACAATGCAGTCCACTGGGCAAATCAGAAACTAGGAACTCCTATGACATTCTCCCTCCAATGCCCACAACCAATTGGTAAGCCTTCTCCAGTCTTTCTCCTAAACGTGTCTCCAATCACCCCGCTGCAACCTCATCTCAATTTCTCCCATTCCTTTACTTTCTACAACAGATTTCCCATTGATTTGCTTGCCATGAGCCTCAACCCCGTGCCAGCTTCCCGGCCTCTGACACCTTTCTGCCTGGCAGAGTGGCCCTCCTAACTTTGGCTCCTGCATAGCTAGCACTCTAGCCTCATTACCCTGACTTGACTTCTGGCACACTGTGCTTCAGCAGCCCCAAAGTACATTCCACAAACAGCTATGTACCTTTCTTCTTGGAATGTCCTGTCTGCTCCAAGGCTCAGTTCAACAACCACTGTTACTTCCTCCATGAAGCACTCCCTAGGGTCATTTGCTGTCTTCTTTGTAAGAGCATTGTAACTTGAACTTGTCCCGTTTCACCTTGAATCACAATTCTTTGCTTACATGCCTTGCCCCGCACCCACCCACCACCACTATACTAGGAGATCCTTGAGCACAAAATCTAGACTCTATCCATTGTTATGTCTACAGCATCTGGCCCAGTAGCCACAAAAGTGCGTTGAATATATGCTGAAATTCATCAGTGGGGAATTTCAGAATCACTGAAGTAAGCACAGAGGTAATCCAGTCCACGCCAAACTCTTTCTTTGATAGATAATGACACCAACACGCAGGGAGGATGTGATTTGTTGAACTACATAACAACTTGGCAGAATGGTAAGAAATAGATTTAAATTTCCTGAATGGATTCATCCCTTTATCAGTTCTCTTCCCGTGATTCCTCACTGCCTCGCAGACTCAAAGTAGAAAAACCACTGAGCCTGGCAAAGTCTCTGTTTCCACTCATAGACAACGGAAATTGCTAATACCTTCCCTTTCTCCAGCACAGGGATTTTATTTAACTACGGCTGAATGCTGTCTGTAAAAATGCTTTGACTTCAGAGAAAGATACACCCCGGCCGGCCGAGACTCAGCATCCCACCACTTCGGTTCTGACTTCTCAGTTTACTCTCTCACTTCCTCTATCGACTTTTCCTCCCATGCAGCCTGCAACCCAGCAGAAGCTGGAGGGGAAAGAGATTTGCAATTTCCTCTTCCACTCCAATGCCACTTAACTAGGAGAAATATATTGTCAATTAAATAAAATAAAGGTTCCTGGATAGCAGCATTAAAAATATTGCCATTGGTTATAAGCTCAGAATGAGAAGAAAAGGAGGTGCAGGTTTGGAGTCTCGTGCTGGAAATGATTATGACACTGCTTTGAAACTCCACCTCCACCCTCAAGTACAGATACAAAACAGTCTGCCAAACCTAGAAGATTGTTCTTTTAATTGTGACATTCTTTAAAAAGGCGTGGGGGAGTAAGGGTTAACTTCAAAAATAACAATGTCATGAAAGGCGAAGAAAGGCTGTGGAAATGTTCCAGATTGAAGCAGCCTGAAGAGCAATGACAACCAGAGACAACACCTGACCCATCCCGTAGCCTGAGGTGGAGGGAAAAGACTATATAAAGGGCATTACTGGGTCACTTGACAAAACTAGAATGAGAACAAATGGCTAGATAAATGTGGGGTGCGCATTGTGGCCCAGATTAAGCCACTGCTCCGGATGCCCATGTCCCCCATCCAAGTGCCAGTTCAAGTCCTGGCTGCTCTGCGCTTCTCATCCAGCTCCCTGCTTCCTGCATCCCAGGAAGCAGAAACGGATGGCCAGAATACTTGGGCTCCTCCTCCACATGGGAGACCTGGATAGAGTTCCAGCTCCTGGTTCCCGCCTGGCCCAGGCCAGGCTGTTGCAGGCCTTGGAGGAGTGAACCAGTGGATAGGTCTCTTTCTCTCCTCCCTCCCTCCCTCCCTCCCTCCCTCCCTCCCTCCCTCCCTCCCTCTCTCTCTCTCTCTCTCTCTGCGTATGTGTGTGTGTGTGTCATTCTGCTGCTCAAATAGACAAAACTTTTTAAAAGAGTTAAATAAATGTGTTGTGTCAATACTAAACTGATAGAAGTTGGTAAGTGTATTGCAATTAGCTGAGACAGCCTCTATTGTTAGGAAACACGTGGAAGTATTTCAAAGTGAACATGCATAGTGTATTTAACTTACCCTCAAAGGCTTCAGAAAGAAAGCATTGTGTGTGTGTGTGTGTGTGTGCATGTGTTTGTAAAACCAGGTAGGAAATGAGGTTAAAATGCTTATACTAAGTGACTCTAGATAAAACATATACAGATGTCATTTGTACTATTTTTATTCTTGCAATTATTTCTGAATAAAATTTTTTGAAATCATGCCTGACAAAACTTTACATTGGTGGCATTTGACCCGTTGCTGTATCTGTCTATCTGTCTATCGTATCTTCAGCAGTTGTGTCCCCAGCACTACAGAGATTGAAGAGAGAAATAAGCATATCTTTTCTTCAACTCGATAGTCCATTTCCAACTCAGAGGACACCAACACAGAAACAGATGGAAATGCTGATAAGCAGCAAATGCTGACAGCCAGATGGGTAGGAGACCTGGAATTGCAGAGCTGTAGAGAGGGGACGGCAAGGCAAAGGGGCTGCGTGGAAGAGCACAGTCCAGCCGGAGCAGTGTGTTGTGCAAGGTTTCCCGGGCATCGGACAAAGGTCAAGGTAAGAACTGTTTGGGGCCAACTGGAGACCCCTGGAAATGCTAAGTTAAGGAGGTTGGACCTTACTCCAGAGGCTAGGGGCCAGGGACCTCTCAGAAGTGCTGACCCCTCTTTCTTCGACTTCTAGACAACACAGCTGGGGGTGGGCTTGCAGTCCACAAGGACAAGGACGCTGAGGAGGCTCTAATGTTTGGAGAAATCTCTCCATAGGCCCTACCACTCAGGAATCCTTTGGAAAACAGAACTCTTTCAGAAGCTAATTTAGTACTTATTATCACAATTAAGTGCACTTTAATCCGTTCCTCTTTGGCCTTGCTTTTAACACCTGGCTGTTTTGGGCTATGCTGTCAGGTCTGCTGAGGGAATGGAAACTTTTCAAGGAGGAGGGAGTGCAGTAACGGGAGAGCAGGTGTATTACTCAGCGTAATTAGTGCTAGCTGCTGTAGCCCCAAAATGCTCAGTGATTCCACCTGGGCGAGATCTAGTTGTCCTCATTCACGTCCTGATGTGGTACAGGTGGGGCAGCTCGCCTTTGCCGGTCTCTTGCCATTGGCGGGTCGGGCATCCAGGCAGCCTGTACCTTGTGATATTGGCGTCCTAAACACATGGCCTCAGAAACCGCCACGGAAAACAGAGGGATGATCGCACCAGGAGCTGTGCAGCCAGGCCTGAAGGCGGGTATATCGCATCTGCCCATGCATCGTACTCAGTCACAGGGATTCAGCCAGACGGCACGAGCCACTGGGTTAGGCAGTTGTTCCGTGTGCCCAGGACAAGAAAACGAGATGAAAAGCATCACTGGTTTTGAGCTCCCCCAAGAGCCAACTCTGAGGCAGGGAGCTGGGTGCTCACAGTTTAGGTGAAAGCTGATCTTGGGCAATGTCAAGAGGACAGTAGGAGAGTGAACCAGGGAAGGGGAGGAAGCCAATACAGAGTGTGCTCTGGGCATGCCGGGCTCAATTCTGCACGAGACTTCTGGGAGTCTGTCAAATAAGCCCCAAGTCCTTCCACCTGAGAGAGGAAGAAGCGGAGCTATTTATCCACCAACTGCTGTTCTTCAGTGGTTGAGGGATGATCACTGGGAAATGAACTCTCTGGCATTTCTGGCAAGCAGGCCAAACGTGATCCAGTGCCAGCGAAAGTCCTCAGGCAGAACCTCGTGTGCTGATGTGGGAAGGAAGCTGCGTGTACCGGATGGTGAGTGCCGAATGCATGTGAAAGGGACGCCAAGAGCACCTGCCGCGGTGAGCACCTCCCAGTGGCCTGCAAGCACTCTGTCACGTGGCTGACCCTAAACAGCATGCCCCTTGGAGACCAGAGTACAGCCTGTAGTCACAGCTCTGGGCTGCACCCTGCAAATGCATTTTCATCAGGCTCCCCTGCTGGGTTCAAAGCAGTCCATTTATAGACTGGCATTTGGAAAAACCTCCCATTCGCTGGTCTGTCATCTCACTTCTCTTGAAAGCACTCCTCATAATGTCACCACTGGCCTCCCACTTCAAATTACACTGTCTCCTCATGTCCTCAACTTAATCATTTGCCAGATGTTCTTGGACCCCTCTTCTTTCTGGAATCCCCTCCTCTCATACTTCACTTGTCTTCCCAGGTGCTCTCTCTGTACCTCATAACCAAGCAGACCACTCTTCGTGGAGGCCTACAATTGCTCCTGGTCAGCACTCCCAGACTTGGAGAAGAAAGCAGAAACGGTAAGTGGATTTAACTGTGGCAGCTGCCCGTCTTTATGTATGGAGAAGGATTCAGAGGCTGTAAGGCTATGAGATGGGTGTTAGCACAGATCGGGCTGAGTTCGCACGTTGGTCAGCTCTGCTACAGAATTTCCCAAGGTTAACTCTTCCATGATCTCTCTTGTCAGTAGTATCCACTCCTGAGGTGTTAACTGTCATTTCTGTGTAGACACCGCCTAAACATTCGTGACCTGTTGGGAGCTCCAAATGTATTTACAACTCTTGGAGGGACATTTGAGGGTACCTCAAAGTTTGTGTAAAAAGCAAGTTAAAAACATGTCTATTTTAGTGCAAAACAATTTTGACATTCATTCGCAGTTTTTTCATAAGACACATTTCCATGAACTTTTTGAAGACCTCTCATACTAACCTTGATAGTTATTTTATATTTATCATGGCAAATGATAGCTTTGGCATCTTTCTAGATACCCTGGCCTAAAACCTTGGCATTATCTTCACTCCCTCAATATTTTCCTATCACTTTTCCCTATCATTTCCCATAGTATGCAATTATATTAATATAGTTATATTAACAATTACATTGGAATTAATTGCTTTCTCTGTACATATTAAAACATTGTGTATTCTTTGAATAAAAGCCCAAGAACTAATTCATCATGCATCTTCAACTGCCAGAACTGGTTTTGGCACAAAGTAGACACTGAGTAAGTGCCTGAGGATATATTGACATATATATAATGTATGTGAGTATATATATTATGCATATGATCTAATATTAATTATGCGTATCTGTGTTGCTGCTTCTCTTCACTCTCCCCATCCCACCCCACATCTCTAATCATTCACCAAGCTCTATCTTCTCAATTGCTCCACAAAGACATCTCTATATGCCACCATCTCGTCCATCCTCATTGCTTGTCACGGATTGAGACTCCTGGAAACTGACTCTAAGAAAGGGATTTGAATGCAGGAATTTTGTTAGGGATGCTCTCACAAACAACACCTGTTCAGGAGTCAGGGCAGCAGGATTGGGTAGAGGGAAAAGTTGGGCTACAACACAGTCGCAATAAAAGCCCCAGATGGCCCTAAGGGGATTTCCAGAGGCAAGATGGCTCTTTGATGAGTTTCCAAAATAGGACGAGTTCAAGGCCTCTGTACCACCACTGAGCAAGCGCTAGATGTGAGCTGCCCCTAAGAAGGAGTGTGATGTGGAGCTGGCAAGCCCTCTGCAGGTGAGGGTACGCTCCAGAAGGAGACTCAGCTAAGAGCCGTGAATCATCAACATCTCCTGCCATGGAGGTAGTGAGCGTCACAGTCCTGCAACGGGCGTCTTGGAAGCACAGCACAGCACAGCACAGCATTCTACACCGCTCGGTCCAAGTTCATGCCCGTATGACCTCCTCTACTGCAGGCCTGGCTAAGCAATTTCACTGCTTCCAACCTCTCTTCCAATCCTTCCTTAGCTCTGCCACACAGACGAATTTTCCACAAACTAACCTCATGTTCCTGATACACTGTCGAGTCAATACAGCTTATTAAGCAGTGCATGCAAATTCATTTGTTGGGAAGAGGGGAGAGAAACACGTGTGTGTGTATGTGTGTGTGTGTTTGTACATATACACATGGAAAATAATCTATGGAAAAATCCATAGAGACCAAGTAGATGAGTGGTTGCCAGGGGTTAGGAAGAGGGGAATAAGGAGTGACTGCTAATGGGTATGGGGTTTCTTTTGCAGTGATGTTTTACTACCTTGTGACTACACTAAAACCCACTGAACTGTAAACTTTTTTAAACTGCATACTTTAAAATGGTAAATTTGATGATCTGAAAATTTTATCTGCATTTTGAAAATTATCTGAGTTGACATGTGGAACTGATACCTGCTATTATGTCAGGTTGTATCCTTTACATACACTGACCAGATTTTTCTGTTAATCAACATTTTTTAAAGATTCAAATTTTTTTATTTGTAAAGAGTTTCAGAGCTAGAGGCTAGAAGAGAAAGAGAGGGAGAGAGATCTTCCATCTGCTGATTCATTCCCTAGATGGCTGCAATGGCCGGGGCTGGGCCAGGCCACAGCCAGAAGCTAAGAGCTTCATCCAGGTCTCTCATGTAAGTGGCAGGGGCCCTTTGGCCCATTTTCTACTGCTTTTCCCAGGCCATTAGCAGGGCTCTGGATCAGAAGTGGAATAGCTAGGACATAAACTGGCACCCATATGGAATGCTGGCATCATAGGGGGCAGGCTTACCTGTTAGACCACCAGTCCAGCCCCATGAACAACTTTTTTAATATTAATTTAAGAAAGATAAAAATTCTCCCTAAAAGATTACTCTTCTGCTTTAAAACATCATCCCTATGCATGCAGGGAAGGCCAGACTGTGTCCAGCCATCTAGGCCCTTTCTGAGCAGGCCCCAGCCTGCTTTGACAGACACTCCTCTCTCACTCCCTGATGACGTCCACCCCTTGCTTCAGCTGCTTTCGATTTCTCCATTTCCAGAATTTTACCTGAGCTTCCTGTCTCATGGGCTTTGTTCTCTGCTACTTGTGCCCACCCCTTCCTTTGTCTCCTCTTCCAGCCCTACCTACAGAGATAGTTCCAGGGCTAGACCGAATCTCACTTCCCCAAAGCTGTAACAGAAATATTTCCTCTTTCTAGCTCTGTTAACACTTTAACTTTTGTTTTGACAGCATTAGTTACATGCTACCTTTTTTATAATAGGTTGTATATTTCTTAGATTGAGGCACCTTTGATTCCGTATAATATACAGCACATGGAATAGACATACAATGAGACTTTATTGGATTTAAATAGTAGATATGGCCCAAAAACCTTCCTAGATGGGTTCTGCCAACTTCCACTCTCATAAAAAACATAGGAAAATGAATGAATAAATAAATAAATAATCTGAAAGTGAAAAAAGCAACGAGAAGAATTAAGATCGGATAATAAAGTTACTTTATAATTGGTGGCCAGGCAAGGCTTCTCAAATAAGCTAAAATTTAAGGGTGAGACCTATATGACAAGAATCAACTGGCCATGCACATGGCAGACAGTGGAACCACAAAGGCCCTTGGTAGGAAGTAACTTGGCTTGTTTAGGGAACAAAGAAGAGTTGGTGGCCTTGCAGTGAGGGGGAAGTGAAGATAGCAGATAAAGGGGGTGTTATAAAGCGAGATACCATAGTAGATGATTGGGCTTAATTCTGTGGAGGACATTATGGGGAAGGTATGAAATACATTCTTTTTAAAAAATACTTTGCCTTTCAAATAAATAAATCTTTAATACAGAGTTACGCAGAGGCAGAGAGAGAGAGAGAGAGAGAGAGAGAGAGGTGTTCCTCTGCTGGTTCACTCCCCAAATGGCTGCAACGGCCAGGAGCCAGGAGCTTCTACCAGGTCTCCCACGTGGGTGCAGGGGCCCAAGGACTTGGGTCATCTTCTACTGCTTTCCCAGGCCATAGCAGAGAGCTGGTTCGGAAGTGGAGTAGCTGGGACTTGAACTGGCGCCCAGATGGAATGCTGGCACTGCAGGCGGTGGCTTTACCCAACATGCCAGAGCAGCGGCCCTGAAATATATTCCTCAGAATTATCTCATGCAAGAGTCAGAGCTTAAGTAGCTGTATACCAACCCCTTCATTGTTGTTTGAGGGTTGTTGCTGGTAGATTGGGATTGAAGATGTTAATTTCCCTGTACTTCTTTATCTAATATAGATATTTTCTTCCATGACAGATGCAATGCCTTCTACTTTATCTAGGCTTTTAACTTCATCCTGTTTGTATTGATCATCTCATTTATCCTTGGCCCCACAGCCAGGTCTTTAAATTCACCCTTCTCTACTACCCTAAATAGCACCAACCATTTGACCCAACTTCATTCCCAGGGCCAGCCTCTCTGAGTTGGCTCCACCATTTACACTGGCTTCTCTTGGGCTTCCATTCACTAGGCATTCTACCAAGCATGGTGTCTTGCCAAAAATAGACTCTGTATATGCATGCATGCAGAATTACCATTGGTAGGGGATCTATAACCATGTTGATTTGGAAGGATTTTGATTGCTGTTAGATCACAATTTGATTCTTGCTACTTCCTGCAATCTTAACAATCCTTAGATATTTCCCGAGTGTTTTCCTGACAAACTGAAGTCTCACTTTATCAGTCATCCGTTGCCACATAGTTCTGTGTAATAAAATACTCCAAGCTTCAGTATCTCTAACAATAAGTGTTTTTTTTTTTTTGACAGGCAGAGTGGACAGTGAGAGAGAGACAGAGAGAGAAAGGTCTTCCTTTGCCGCTGGTTCACCCTCCAATGGCCGCCGCTGCAGCCGGCGCACCGCGCTGATCCTGGCAGGAGCCAGGAGCCAGGTGCTTTTCCTGGTCTCCCATGGGGTGCAGGGCCCAAGCACCTGGGCCATCCTCCACTGCACTCCCTGGCCATAGCAGAGAGCTGGCCTGGAAGAGGGGCAACCGGGACAGAATCCGGCGCCCCAACCGGGACTAGAACCCGGTGTGCCGGCGCCGCAAGGTGGAGGATTAGCCTATTGAGCCACGGCGCCGGCTCCACAATAAGTGTTTATTTAGGTCACTAGTTTGTGGGTTGGCAATTCAAGCTGAGTTCAGATGGGCAGTGCTGCTTATTTCAGCCGGAGTCACTCACAGGTCTTACAGTCAGCAGCAGCTCAGCTGATCTAGGACACACTCAGCTGAGATGACTGGGGTGACTCAGCTCTGTCCTCAGCTTGCATCTTCCAGCAGGATAATCTGAGAGCGTTCTGATGTCAAACACGGAAGAGCCAGTAAGTAAAAACACTCGGGGCCCTTCGAGGCCTAGATTTGGAACTTGCCAACCATCACTTACATCACAATCTACTGCCCAAAACAAGTCCAAAGATCAGTCCCGAATCAAAGGAAGGAAAATAGATTCTGCCTCTATAGTAAATGAAATATTAAGGTCACATGGTAAAGGATGTGGACACAAGAAGGAATGAAGAAATAGTCATGTATGCAATCTATCACACGTTGCTTTTTTTTTTGACTTAGAAGATTGAGTGTATTTTGTATGTCAATCATATATCAGTAAAGAACTTTTCAGGGGAAGCCATTTGGTATAGGAGTTAGGCTACAGGTCAGAACACCCACATCCCACGTCTGCGTGCCTGGGTTCAAGCCCCAGCTCTGCTCCTGTTTCCAGTTTCCTGCTCATGTGTATCTTGAGAGGCAGCAAGTCATTGGATCTCTGCCACCCACGTGGGAGAATCGAATTGAGTTCCTGGCTTTGGCACATCCCATTCCCAGATGGAGAAGGAACCAGTGGATAAGAGCTCTCTCTCTCTCTTGATCACTTGGTCTCTCTTGCTCACTCTTGATCACTTGCTCTATCTGCCTATCAAATAATTTTTTAAAAGTTTTTTAAAGGATTTCATATGTATTCTTTCCTTTTTAAAAGATTTATTTATTTATTTGAAGGTGAGAGTGAAAAAGAGAGAGCAAGAGAGAGAACACTTGCATCTATTGTCTCACTCTTCAGATGGCCACAATAGCCAGGGATAAGCCAGTCTGAAGCCAGGAGCTAGGAACTCCATTAAGGTCTCCTGTGTGGCTGGCAAAGAGCTCAAGGACTTCAGCCAGTATCTACGGCTTCCCGGGAAGCTGAATCAGAAGTACAGTAGCCAGGATTCAAACCAGCACTCCAACGTGGGATGTGGGCATCTTAAGCAGTGGTTTAAGCTGCTGCACCACAACACTTGTCCCTCTTTCCTTTTCACTTCCAAGTTTCTGTGCCTGAAGACATCCAAGTGCTTACATATAACATAGGCAGCACCACTTTTGTTGGTTTGAACTATTAGATATTTGCTTCAGTTCTCCATTTCTGTATGCATCAAAGAAAGAACAATGGAAAGTATGATTTCATTTATAAATACATCTAGCAAACTTTAAAAACAGGAGTACCAGTCACCACTAAAGACTCATGCTGATCACAGACTTGATAACATCATCCCCGGTCTTAGAGTTTATTCATTTAATCTTATATTCAAGAGAAGGATGTTCTTCCTACATCTGATGTCTTCATTGGAAGAGAGGCAGTGTGAGAAGGTGCTTAGATTGTGCGTCACTTATAATAGGGGACAAAAGAGCTGCCACTATTACTGCTGTTGCCATGGCCATATCATATTAAATCAAGATAGAGGAGGTTACTGAAATGGCTCTTCAAACAGGGTGTCACCTCATAAGAAATCTCTGCCAGTGACATCACCGGGAACATTGGGTACAGAGTGTCCACTAGCGAGAAGGGACAAAATATTCATGCTGATGAAGATCCTGTGAATCAAGTGGCCCTGATGTGCCCCACTCACCACTCTTTCTGCTTCGTGTGAGGTGTGTGTCCTGAATTTGATTTACTATCTTTAACACCATTCACCCACAGCATAGTGTGTGGCTACAGCAAGGGGCTCCTAAAAATCCACTCCAGTGCAATTGAAGCATAACAATTTGAAGCAGATATAAAGCTGTGAAGAGGAAGAGGGGTATGTAGGCAACTCGTTGCTCATTTCCTGCTTAGGGAGAAGGGCAATGCAGAATGATAGTTAAGAAGCCAGGTTTCCAAGAGAATCTCAGGTTTCAGCCCAGGACCTACCACTGCTTGCTATGTGACTTCCAGTAGGTCTCTTATCCTCTTTCAGCCTCAATTCCTTTATCTGGAAAATGGAAGTACAATAACCTAAGAGGTCTGACAGAGGTGCCAGGCACAAAGCAAGAGGTCAGTAAATGTGAGCCACAAAGTGTTTACCTGGAAGGGACCTAGAGGTCATCCAACCCCAACCCCTCATCCAGAAGGTGGAAAACAAGAGCCACAGAGAAGGCTGAAGGAGTCTCCCTTGGTTACGCAGCTGGTGGCACAGTTGGGGCTGTGCACCCGATCGCCCAGGTACTCTGCATTACCCTCCCGCAGCACGCCCTGCTGCCACCCCTTCCACAAATGCGGCTTCAGTGGGCAGCTGAGGGCTTGCCCCTTCCTCTCGCATAGCCACACCTCAGGCACAGGCCACTCTGAAAGGTATAGAATTTTCTAATGAAGCACTTGCCGCCTGCTCACTTTAATCTGTTGCAAGTGTCTCTGGGAAATAAAATATTGGCAGGTTTGTTCAACAGCTGCTCAGCCTAGAGACCACAGCTTATTTTGGTCCATTTATGTTAACTCATCTGTCTTAAGCTCTTTGTTAGTGACTCACCGCATACTGCTACCAAAAATATACACCAAAATCCAAGAATCATTCATATGAAGGGCAAACCTCTTCCTTAAAATACCACATTTCTGCTGTCTTGTTTTTATGAAGTTTTTCCTTCCTCCCACCTCCACATCACATTTTCTTCTTTCTCTCCTTCTCCATCCTTGATTGTCATCACAGTATGGTCAAAAGAATTCTAGAATGGACATCAGAAGACCTGGTTCTGGTACTGCCCTAGCATTCTTTGGCCACAAATGCCTAGCAATTCGCAACTAGTGTGCCACTCAGTTTCCTTATCCGTAATATGGGAAGGCTATATTTGCCCGACAGTTCCTTTCTGCACAACTGCTGAGGACTTCTCATTGCTTTGCCTCCAAAGATTCCAAACTTTGAAGGACTTTCATCTGTCTTATAAGCTGCGTTTCAGAACAAAAATCAGCATTCCTCATTTTCTATTAGTTGTAGGTGTAAACAACCTAATATATATATATACATATATATATATGGACCAAAAAATAACCACAATAAGCAAGAAATCAATGTGTAATGGATTAAATTGACTGGTTATTTTAATGGCATTTGCATCAAATACTGTGCCCAGACTTCTATCTCAGGAAAAAAAGATGACATCTTTGTTAGACTTGGTGAAAATGGTTCACATACCATGTTGTATGTTCACAAATAGAGAGGTATGGGAAGGCTACCCCCAGCTGCAGGATGATGCTAATCCCCAGAGAGGAAGAAAAGGAAGGAGATGGGGGAGACAGTCTTCAAGTGTGTCTATAACATCTCACTTATTAAGAGCTGGCACACACACAGGAAATTGTTAACATGTTAAATCTGAGTGATAGGTTTGTGGCTGTCAGTTAATAATATTATCCTTTCTTTTTATGTTTGGAATATCCCAAAATTAAATACTTTCAGTTAAAAACAAGCCTATCAACTGAAACTCTTATACATAACTGGTAGGAGTTTAAAATAATAGAACCACTTTGGAAAAGCTTGACAATTTCTTTTTTTTTTTTTTTTTTTGACAGGCAGAGTTAGACAGTAAGAGAGAGAGAGACAGAGAGAAAGGTCTTCCTTTTTCTGTTGGTTCACCCCCAAAATGGCCACTACGGCTGGCACGCTGTGCCGATCTGAAGCCAGGAGCCAGGTGCTTCCTCCTGGTCTCCCATGCAGGTGTAGGGCCCAAGGACTTGGGCCATCCTCCACTGCCCTCCCGGGCCACAGCAGAGAGCTGGCCGGGAAGAGGAGCAACCGGGACAGAATCTGGCACCCCAACCAGGACTAGAACCCGGGGTGCCAGTGCCACAGGTGGAGGATTAGCCAAGTGAGCCACAGCGCTGGCAGCAATTTCTTAAAATTGTAAACCTATACCTACCACGTGACCCAGCAATTCTCTTCCTAGATATAAACCCAACATAATACATAATACAAAAAAAAAACACGTACAAGACTGTTTCTGATAGCTTTATTCATAATAGTTCAGAATAGGAAATAATCCAAATGCCTGTCAATAGGTGAAGCAGTAAACAAATTGTGATGTGCAACTATTCACACAATGGAATACTATTCAGCCACAAAAAGATGTGGGCTCCTTTTATCCAATGATATGGATGAACATAAAAAAAATTCTGAGCAAAAAAAAGCCAGATACAAATGTATCTACTGTGTGATTCTGTTTACATAGAGTTCTAAACCAGGCACTCAGCAAATCCACAGTGATAGAAATGGGAGTAGCTTGCTCACTGAGGAGGGAGATTGCCTGGCAACAGGTGCAGGGAAATTTCTGCCATGAGTGACGTTCTTTGAGGAAACCTCTTGGTTGAGGTGGAAGTTACATGGGCATTTCTATTTGTAATAACACAAACAAAAGAACTAGACTCTTTAAATTGTACATTTAGAATTTGTCCACTTAGTATGTATAAAATTTAACTCAATTTTTAGAAAGGGTATATTTATTTTCATCCACTCGAAAAGCAGAGATAGAAATCTTCTATCTGGTGGTTCACTTCCCCCACATGTTCACAACAGCCAGGGCTGGACCAGACTGAAGCCAGGAACTCCATCCCGGTCTCCCACATGGATGGCAGGAACTGGAGCACCTGAGCCATCATCTGCTGCCTCCCATGCATGTTAGCAGGAAATTGGATTGGAAGCAGAATAGCTGGGACCTAAAACAGATATCCCAAAGGGGGATGTCAGCATTCCGAGTGGCGGCTTATCCCCCTCTTATCCCCCCACCTCTACCTCAATTTTTAAAAATAGGATGTAGGCTTATCAGCTTTAGCTATCTTCATGGACTCCCAGGAGACTTAAGGACCTCCAGACAGGAACCAGTCCTGCAGTCATTTTCATCGTTAAACAGTACAGGATTTTACTTTCTGTGTAGCTCTTCACTCTCATCACAGATAAAGTCTTACCCTGAGGATCTCTCTCTCTCCCAAAGGTGATGTGGTACAGTGGACAGAATATGGGCTGTGGCAAAAGCTATAGCTCTGGGTTTCAGCCATGGCTCACTGGCTCTTTGGACCCCGGACGAGGAAGTGACCTCCTGGGTTTTATTTTCTTAACCTTACGCAGGAGGGTACAAAGCTACTTCCCGAGGTTATTTGGAAGATTAAATTAGATCACACAAGCAAAAGCGTATTTCATGCAGCCAGACTCAGCACAGATGCTCCATACGTTCTGGTTTCCTTTTCTTCCTTCCTTTACTTTTTATAGACCCTCCACAGAACGGAAGCTTCGAATCTCCTCCATCATCACAGTTCAAATCCTGAGGATATACAAATAGCTTCCTGTTCCTCCTGAAGCATGACAAACAAAAGTGCCACCTTAAGTCCCGGCAAAAGGGGCTCTTGCCCTGAACCCCAAGATGTTAAGGTTCCTGTTGTGACCGTCTTCCCCATCCAGGCACACCCTGCCCCACAGGGCACGAGTCACTGGGGTCATGAGGCTGTGCCCCATCTACATCACATTCTGGGTACCAGAACTCCAGAATGCACTGCCCAGATGAGCAAGAGCTGGTTTCCAGGGCCTGTGCGGGCCCCTTCTTTGGTCTGTCTTCCAGAGACCAGAAGTCATGAATGTGCGCTTGCATCAAGCAAGACCCCTGCAGGTGGTGGCAGGGTCCTGGGTGAGAAGAGAAAGGGCAAGTGACTTCAGGGAGGGAGTCGAAGTCTGATTCTGGCGCAGAATCCTGAAGAGGCCCACAATTCTAAATCTGGACCTAGTTTTTCAGATCAAAATTGCAGTTCATGAGTTAAGAGGTAAGATAACAGTGTATTTTATAGCTGTTGCTGTTTACACATAGAGCACATGGGCTTCCTGGCTACCAGAGCTAGGTCTGCCCGCTGTATTCCCCTCTCAGGGCTTTACACTTGTTCTTCATTTCCTACAATGTTTTCTCCCCAGTGAGGGCACTGCTTCCTCCCTCGTTTCCTTCACATCCCCTCTTCCCTTTCTCTGCTTCACTCCTCTTACCATCATGTTTAAAATAGCTTCCCAGACCTCACGCCTCTACACCCTGGCTGTAATTTCTTTTTCTTATTACAACTTGATATTTTATTAAGTATCTAGCTCCTCCAGTAGAGTATAAATTCCAAACTATCAGAAATGTTTCTGCCTTGTTCACTACTGTTTTCCCACCACCCAAAGTAGTGTCAGGAAAACAGGAGAGGCTAATCACATATTTGTTGAATTAATCCATGAGTGACTTAATGGATAGATTTCAGTTCCCATACCTTGTTCTCTCTTGTTGTGCTAATGTTTCACAACATTAAAAAAAAATTCTTTTTTAAATAGGCCAACTCGCTAGCATTTCAGATTTTATTTCGGTTTTAATAAACCTGCTGAACAACCTTCCATTCTTCCAGTTCTCATGTTCTATTTTTACCACTATGTCGGTTCTTATTACAGAGCACTCCGGCCCCTTGACACCCCCTACTTTGTCTTCATCTATCAACCTTCACCTGCCTCCATCTCTTTCCCTCTTCTGCCTAGAACTCAAGGCCCATTACTCCAGCCATTCTTTGCAGATACACTCAAGTACCTTTCCCTTTTGCCCAGCAAAGTCCTAACTCTTCCATTTCTACTCTTTGAGCTACATCACGGATAATACATTAACAGGGGTAATGAAATGATCTAAAAATATACTTTTTTTTTTCTGGCCAAAACTCTTGCCTACCAACTATTACACAGTCTTTATATGGCTAAAATTAAATATGCAAGTCTTCTGTGGCATTTAATTAGCAATCTGGCAGAAAGAAAATGTTGCTCTACTTTCATTCACAAATTTTAGTTTAATTATATTCCATACCCTTTTCCAAGCCAAGATACTCGGGTTCAAATCTCTGGTTAACAAAATTTAAGGTAAATGTTACATCACCTTTGAAAAGCCTAAAACTCACACATTCAACACATGTTCTCTCTCTTTTTCCTAGCAACAGTGACATAACTTCCTTAGTCTTATTTTGCAACCTCCTTATAGAAATCCCCGATCTCTTCTCAAAGCAGTTGACAAAAAAATCACAATATGAATTTCACTTAGATAAGAAGATTAAGTCCAAGAGCTCTACTGTACAACATGGAGACTATAGTTAATACCAACATATTGTATTCTTGAAAAATGTTGAGAGAGTAGATTTTAAGTATCCGCACCATAAAATGGTAACTACATGAGATAATGCATGTATTAGCCAAATTTAGCCATTGTACAATGTATATTATATTTCATTTTTTTAAAGATTTCATTTATTTATTTGAGCGGTACAGTTACAGTGAGAGGGAGAGACAGCAACAAAGGTCCTCAATCTGCTGGTTCACTCCCCAGATGGCTGCAACAGCCAGAGCTGTGCTGATCTGAAGCCAGGAGCCAGGAGCCTCTTCCAGGTCTCCCACGCAGGTGCAGGGGCCCAAGTCCTTGGGCCATCTTCTAGCACTTTCTCAGGCCACAGCAGAGAGCTGGATCGAAAGAGGAGCAGCCAGGATTAGAACCAGCACCCATATAGGATGCCAGCACAGCAGGCAGAGGATTAACCCACTGTGCCACAGTGCCAGCCCCTATATAATTCAAAACATCATGATGTACATGATAAATATTCGTCAATTAAAAAATAAAATGTTGCGATGGGTGTCTGGTGTAGCAGTTAAGATGCTGCTTGGGATGCCCACATCCCATATTGGAATGCTTGGTTTCAAGTCCTAGCTCCTGCTAACGTGCACCCTGGAAGGCAGCAGATGATGGCTCAAGTGCTTGGGTCCCTGCCACCCACGTGGGAGACCCAGATTGAATTCCAGACTCCTGGCTTCAGCCTGACCCAGCTCCAGATGATGCAGATATTTGGGGAGTGCACCAGCAGGTGAAAGACCTCTCTTTCCCTCTCCACCACCCCTCCCCAACCTTGTATCTATCTGCCTTTCAAATAAATGAAAAATAAACATTTTTAAATAAAAAAGAACATGATATTTTATATATACTACAATTGCTATTTGTTTAAAATATAAATGTGTGTGGCGAAGAACAGAAGGCAACAAATAAAAATAATAGTAGTGGTATTAGGAATTTTGTTTTTTTTTTTCTCTGAACATGCTTAGGTGTTAAAAAATTCGGTTTTTCTTAAAAAGATTTATTTATTTAGGGGGCCGGCGCCGTGGCTCACTTGATTAATCCTCTACCTGCAGCGCTGGCATCCTATGTGGGCGCTGGGTTCTAGTCCCAGCTGTTCCTCTTCCAGTCCAGCTCTCTGCAGTGGCCTGGGAAGGCAGTGGAGGATGGCCCAAGTGCTTGGGCCCCTGCACCCACATGGGAGACCAGGAGGAAGCACCTGGCTCCTGGCTTCGGATAGGCACAGCACCGGCCATGGCAGCCACTTGGACAGTGAACCAACGGAAGGAAGATCTTTCTCTCTGTCTCTCGCTCTGTCATTGTCTATAACTCTACCTGTCAAATAAATTTTTTAAAAAAGATTTATTTGAAAGGCAGAGGTACAAAGAGGCAGAGGCACGGAGAGGCAGAGGCAGAGAGAGAAAGGTCTTCCATCCACTGGTTCACTCCCCAAATGGCTGCAATGGCCGGAGCTGGGCCTATCTGAAGCCAGGAGCCTGGAGCTTCTTCCAGGTCTCCCACATGGGTGCAGGGATCCAAGAATTTGGGCTATCCTCCACTGCTTTCCCAGGTACATTAGCAGGGAGCTGGATCGGAAGAGGAGTAGTCGGAACATAGACCTGCACCCATATGGGATGCCAGCACTGCAGGCGGTGGCTTTACCTGTTATGTCAAAGCGCCAGCCCCTAAAAAGTTTTAAAATCAAAAATGAGTATAGGGTGGGGAAGAGGGAGAGAGCCACATCCGCCACAGAAATTATATGATATCCTTTTGAATTTCAAATCAGCATTGGTTCTATTGAACCCTAGAAGTAGCTTCTCTCTGACGTAAGTGTCCTAAATAAGTCAAAGAGGTCACAGCAATTATAATCTTGTGGTTTTAATGCCACATGCACACACACCCCCAACATATTACAAATGTCTTACCAGCCTTTTTCCCCCAGGATACAGAGAATTTCAATCATTTTATATGAATCTGAGTCTGGATGAAGTTGCAAAATAAAATCACTATAAACTCTTCTGAAAATACAATCATATTTTAAATATGATAAATAATAAATGAATTACTAAAATTAACTCATGATATATACATATTGCTTTTCCACAAGACAAAAATGGAAGCATAGTCCAGAGGCTCAATTCTTGCAGAGAGAAAAAAATGTCTTTAAAACTGATCTTGATTCTCTAGGCTTTAATCAGTAGGAGGAAGGGGACTTACCATGCCCATTAAGTCCATGTCCACAAAGAACCAGTGTTTCAGTAGACAAATGAGGTAAACAATCCATTTGTGATAGCACTAAGTTCATGAGGTTACTTCCTAATCTAGACAAAAATAAACTCTAGACATAAATGCATTTTGCTAGTGGTTTCTCCATAAATGACACTGCAAATCAATAATTATGTTCTTTTCCTTAGAAATGCCTTAATTATTACTCTATATTCTCCCATAGAAGTATATGTAAAAAAATAAACTAAATTAAGTAGAGAACATTCCAGCATCCCAGTAGACTCTCTTTGGATGTATCTTTTTTAACTGTTTTACTGTTACATAAAAATTTGTTTTCAATCATATGTGCATATTTATCTTAAGAAATTCTTTGAGAAGCAGGAGAATGAAACTGGTACAGTTAAATGTCACTGCACTTCATAATAAGGAATGATGGTAAGTTAGAAACACTTTAGTCGAATTATCCATAGTAACATGTCTCTACTGGCATTCAATTTTCTTCATGAGCAAGTTGCTTATTATTGCTTTTCATGTGTACATTCCTTTATTTACTACCAAAATTTCTTTACAAAATAACAAAAGAAGATTAAAATAAAAATCCAGTGCATAGATCATAGAGAAACATTTGTAGAAGCAGCCACAAGCAAATATGCTGCTTCCTTTGCATGATACTAAAACCATTTCTTAGGTGTCCCATTTACATTCCATGTAAGGCAGATTGTTCAGTAATAAACATGAGCAGGCAGAAAGGGTGATGTAATCCTTCTTGCTTACCACTTTGTGCTGTTTGATCTCAAATCAAGGACATCTCTACCAGTAATTGTGTTTCATTAAGCAACAATACAGAGTCCTGAGAAATTCTTTGGTAATTCTCACTTTTAAGTAAGAGCCAAAGGAAAAGAATCATTTCTAATCATCAAGAATCCACTAGCATTTTTATATACATAACTTTCAAATAAAATATATATCACATTCAAGAGAGTGAAGCTAGTTCTGGAGGAATAATGACAGTGATTGTTCAACTGCATTAGTGGTGCGTTTCTAGTGGCACTGGCGTTTGGTGTGGGCCCCTGGTTTCTTTTGGGGTTCTTGATGTTTTTACATTTCAGTGTTTGGAGGTGAGAGAGAAATCTAAAAGGAGAATAACCTAAAGTACTTTGTTTTAGAGTTCACCTGAATTATTAAAGGTAATGTGAAGAATCTCACAGAGCAGAGACAAGTTAGGGAAGCAAAAAGGTAACAGGTCATGCTGTATTTGTATCATAAAACATCTCCCTCCATATACTATCACCTGTCGTAGACTATTGGCTTTCCAGATATTATCTATTCCTAGGCTTCATATATTTAAAATAAACATACTTGTATATTGATAACTTTTTTTTTTTTACAAAAAACAGGTTTGCTTTATTAGAAAAAGAATTTTAGGCACTGTAGGGAAGTTGGAACAAATGATTAAATAAAACATAAAAATTAAAATATCAATCTAAACCCTCAATCAGAAATGACAAGAGTTAGCAGGTTGATTTGTATTTCAAAAGCACTTTTTTCCTTTCTAATATATTGTTTTTCTTTCACAGAAACTTATTCAGATTATGCATATTCCTTTTTTTTATTATTTTTTTTTATTTTTGACAGGCAGAGTGGACAGTGAGAGAGAGAGACAGAGAGAGAAAGGTCTTCCTTTGCCGTTGGTTCACCCTCCAATGGCCGCCGCTGCAGCCGGCGCACTGCGCTGATCCGATGGCAGGAGCCAGGAGCCAGGTGCTTTTCCTGGTCTCCCATGGGGTGCAGGGCCCAAGCACCTGGGCCATCCTCCACTGCACTCCCTGGCCATAGCAGAGAGCTGGCCTGGAAGAGGGGCAACCGGGACAGAATCCGGCGCCCTGACCGGGACTAGAACCCGGTGTGCCGGCGCCGCAAGGTGGAGGATTAGCCTATTGAGCCACGGCGCCGGCTAGATTATGCATATTCCTTTATAACATACATTATGCCTTTTAAGATATATTTCCCATAATACATTAACTGATAACATTTTCTTTTTCTTCTTTTCATTTTGTTTGTTCATCAAAAACAGGATCACTTTGGTAAAGTGGAGTCCTTGATTTTATAATTTAATATACATGTACAACAAAAAGTATAAAGACTAAATTTTGACTAGTATTTAAATATACATATTTCCCATGTACCCAAGCACTGATTTTAGCATTACATTCATTCAAGCACATTAAATTTTTCATATTTAGAATGTCATAGCAAATACAAATGAATTTATTAGTGAGAAATCATTTTCTTCAAGTTAAGCAAAACCTATACTTCTAACAATGCATTTAAAAGATAAGAGATCTCAGTGCCTAAGCTTCATATTCTGAGAACTAGCTTGAAAAATCGTAATTTTTGTTTCTAAAACTAAAGAACTATTTCTTCACTGTTATATCTTAAAAATATCAAGCTTGTTTTCCCTCAAATTCTTTCTTTTCCCCAAAGAAACCTTTTGTTTAATGAATACAAATTTCATAAGTACAACTTTAGGAATATAGTTATTCTTCCCACCATACCCATCCTCCCACCCACACTCCCACCCCTCCTCCTCCTCCCTGTCCACTTCCCAGTCCCATTCTCCATTAAGATTCATTTGTAATTAACTTTGTACACAGAAGGCCAACTCTACACTAAGTAAGGATTTCTACAATTTGCACACACACATACACAGAGAACAAGTTTTACAGTTAACTCATAATACAACTCATTAAGGACAGAGGTCCTGCATGGGGCGTAAATGCACAGTGACTCCTATTGTTGATTTAACAATTAATACTCTTATGTATGATGTCAGTGACCACCCAAGGCTCTTGATATGAGCTGCCTAGGCTATGAAAGCCTTTTGAATCCATTAGTATCTAGACAAGGCCATAAGCAAAGTGGAAGTTCCCCCCTCCCTTCAGAAAAAAAGTACATCCTTCTTTGATGGCCACTTATTTCCACTGGGGTCTCACCCACAGAGATCCTTTATGTAGAACATTCTTTGCTTCATTGTCTTGGCTTTCCATACCTGAAATGCTCTCACTGGCTTTTAAGCCAGACCAGGATGCCTTAGGGGCAGATTCTGAGGTCAGCATGCTGCTTAAAGTGATTGTCATTTTATGAGTCTGCTGTGTGGACTGCTTCCCATGTTGGAACAGTCTCTCCTTAATTCTATCTATTATTATTATCAGACACTTAATCCTGTTTATATGGTTACTTTAACAGTTAATCCTATCTATATGTTCACTTTAACACTTAATATGATCACTTTAACACTTAAGATGGCATTTTTTTACCACCCAGCTTAATGGGATTTGGGGTCCCATGTCAAGTTTTAAAACTGTACCCTTAAAAGTAAGTCTGTAGCAATGTGTGCAGAACTATACAGCTTTACAGTTACAAACTTCCTACTCCCTCTCTTATTCCCCCTCATTTTTTGATGAGATCCATTCTCAATTGACTTTATACGCATGATTAACTCTGTTAAGTAAAGAGTTCAACAAATATGGGAAAAAAAAAATGAAACTGTTCCTCGACAGTCAAGACAAAGGCCGCTCAAGTCATCCCTTCTCAAAGTGTTAATTTCACCTCTACAGATTTTGTTTTAGGTGCTCTATTAGTTCTCACAGATCAGGGAGAACATAAGGTATTTGTCCCTTTGGGACTGCCTTATTTCAATAAGTATGATGTTTTCCAGATTCATCCATCTTGTTGCAAATGACCAGATTTCATTTTTTTTTACCGCTGTGTAGTATTCCATAGTGTACATATCCCATAATTTCTTCATTCAGTCTTCAATTGATAAGCATTTAGGGTGATTCCATGTCTTAGCTATTGTGAATTGAGCTGCAATAAACATGGGGGTGCAGATAATTCTTTTATTTACTGGGTTTTGGGCAGTACAGAAGCTTCTCAATTTGATGTAACTGCATTTGTTAATTTTGGCTTTGGTTGACTGTGCCTCTTCCCAGTTTTGTTCTTCTGAGATTTCTCTGTAATACTACAAGACATAGGATGTAGATTAGTCAATGGTTTTTAGCTACAATACAAGGAGATTACCTCCTCCTTTTTAATGCCTCTTCCTAAAGCACTTCATTGTCATTATCCGATGTTATGATATGGTTTTAACTGAGGATATTATACTTTCAACTTAGCATTCCTTGAACAGAGAGGTTTCTTGTCTCTTAGTGGGCTGAATTCTATGGTGAGTACCCTAACGGGAAAATTAGAGTTACTTGAAGTCATAATTTTAATTAGACTCTTAGTCTGGATTTTTTAAAATTATTATTTGGAAGGCATAGAGAGAGTACACACATGCTCCCATCCACTGGTTCACTCCCTAGATGTCTGCGATAGGCCCTGGCCAGGCCTGGGTGAAACCAGGAGCTGGAAATGCAGTCCTGGTTTCCCACATGGTGGGGACCCAATTAACTGAGTCATCACCTGCTGCTGGTCAGGGTTACATTGACAGGAAACTGAAGTCAGGAGCTGAGAGCTGGGAACCGAACCCAGGTACTCTGATTGGGTGAAACAAAATCATCAGAGAGTGGAAAACTGAATGGAGGCTTGGAGATCACTAGTACTACCCTCTGCTTATACAGAAGATGAAACACACCCAGAGGAAAAAAAAAGATTTGCCAAGGTCACGTATCGAAGGGGTAACAGGGATCCAAAGCCAGATAGATTCTCACTCCTGGACAAGCAATCTTTAGATTATATGAAGACTACATAAATCTGAGCAGACTAACTTTAGGCAGAATTATTATATTAATCTTCCAAACTTTATTACCTATGCCCTTCCTCCTCATAAAAACTTAAGATTTTCTTTCCCTATTTTCCTTCCCATCCCCTATCAGTGTTTACCTGTCCTGGGTCCTGAACTGAGGACCTTCTCAGTAACTTATATGATAGTAATATCATGTGGCTTCATGGGAAACTTCTCAGATAAGGATTCCCATCAGGTAAAGACCAAATGCCATAGGTTAATTTAAGCCATAGATTAAATAATGTGATTCATCTTCACCATCAAATTTTCTGAAGACTGCGGTTGGGGATGAGAGAGATGAACATCCTTGCCTTTTAGATCTGCTCTCTACCCAGTTCTGGGCTCCTGGAGGCTGATCTGTACAGATTGCATCCTGCTGGGTTTGAAAAACAGGGGGCACCAACTGGAGGTCAGAGGCCAGGTGGTACAGGAGGTTCGGACACTGATTCCCTCAACTCTGTCTCCTCAGGATCTCTATGGGTTGGCTACAACCCTCTATGGAATGCCAGGGTTAAGGTAAAGACCGCTCTCTCCAGATGACTGGATCCTGATAGCTCCCTCCCCCCCAAACTTTGCTCCTCAATATTCCTACTCCCTAGATAGTATATTATCCCTTCCTGGTTTCCCCAATCCCTGCTGATGTTTTTGTTAGTAGTCCCTCTATCAAACCCTCCTCAGTTACCCAGTTTGAATGTGTCATCTGTTTCCAGGCAAGATCGCAACCAAAATAGAATTAACTAGATATTAAATGATTTCATTGATTATTTTTATAAGCTCATTTCATGGACATACTAATGAACATATTGGAAAAATATAAATTTATTCTTTTCTGCAAAACGGCATCTCAGGGCATATTGGTAAATGCAATTGTTTCCTCAGGGAAAGTTTCTGATAACCAGAACTCAGTGAGAACTTCTGCATGAGCACTTTTTCTGGCCTTTGGCTTGTAGTAAAAGAGGAAAAGGCAAGAAAAAAATGAAAGGAATTTCATGGCAGGAATTCACCTTATAAAAATATTTTCAAATTATGCCCTGAGCTCAGAGCACTTAGTTTCCTTTTTAAAATATCTGGTATTCACATTTAAAATGTTTTCCATTTTACACTTCTACCCACAAATACTGTTTTGAAGAAATGCATAAACGTGATAATATAATACACATTCAGATTTTTTTTCTTCTTTTCCTGTTCAGGTTGGCTACCCACTTCCTTTCCCTTGCTTCCTTCTCCCAAATAAACCTCCCTTCCAAACAATCTATAATAGCAATGTAATCTCTAGCCATATATATTTTCTCCAAGCTCATATAATTGTATATATACAAATACATAAATGTATCTGCACATACACATACGCATATAAGGAGTTATTTTGGTGGTGGTTTTAGAAGGATGGGATTATATTATACATATTTTCTGCATCCTCCCTCATTCAAAAATACCATCTGTAAGTCTTCAAGTACATTGGTATACCTCTCATTCATATTTTAGTGTACTGAACAATATTCCTTTGGATGGATATACCATAGTTTATTCAACCATTTTCTAGTATTGGGCATTTACTTTGGTAACCATTTTCTATCACTATAAGCAAGCGTGTGTGTGTGTGTGTTCACGGTTTTTCTTAATTTCTAGGAGTTGAATAATCTGAAAATGATGTCTGGGACAAGTGTTATTGATAGTTTTGGTTTAGTAGACGTTGCCAAGGTGTGTTGAAGAACGCTGTAGCAGGGCAAATTTCCTCCAGCAGTGAGTAAGAGTGTCCTGCTCCCTGCATCCAACCAGCAATAGTGTTATAGAGCCTTTTAAATTTTGTACCTGTTCATAGGGCAATATTTTGTTACTTCATATTTCCCTTTGCTAAGAGCATCTTTTTCTGTATTGTTGACCATCTGGGTTTGCTTTTCGGCCCATTTTTCAGTTTGCATAGAAATCAGAGGCATAAAATAGAAATGTTGCAAGATTAGGATACATATTGCAATTTTTGAATAGTTTTCTTCAAATTGCCCATTCTACAAAGAACATAATTGAAACATATAAAGTACAGGGTGATCTAGATTAAGAATGTTTTTCAGTTGTCCAGTAGGAGCATAGGTTAATAAACTATTTTCTTGAGTGATTTTTAAATAATTGCTTCTTTAGATCTTTTGCTCATTTTTATACTGAGTTCAAAAGTTCTTTTATTGGGGCTGGTGCTGTGGCACAGTGGGTTAATGCCCTGGCCTGAAGCACCAGCATCCCGTATGGGCACCAGTTTGAGTCCCAGCTGCTCCACTTCCAATCCAGCTCTCTGCTATGGCCTGGGAAAGCAGTAGAAGATGGCCCAAGCCCTTGGGCCCCTGCACCCGCATGGGAGACCCAGAGGAAGCTCCTGGCTCCTGACTTCGGATTGGCGCAGCTCCAGCCATTGCGGCCAATGGGGGAGTGAAGTGAACCATTGGATGGAAGACCTCTCTCTCTCTCTCTCTCTCTGCCTCTCTGCCTCTCTGTTTCTCTGTCTCTCCTTCTCTCTGTGTAACTCTGACTTTCAAATAAATAAATCTTTTAAAAAAAGGTGTTTTTTTTTTTTTTTTTTTGACAGGCAGAGTTAGACAGTGAGAGAGAGAGAGAGACAAAGAGAAAGGTCTTCCTTTCTGTTGGTTCACCCCCCAAATGGCCGCTCCGGCCAGTGCTGCGCCGATCCGAAGCCAGGAGCCAGATGCTTCCTCCTGGTCTCCCATGGGGGTGCAGGGCCCAAGGACCTGGGACATCCTCCACTGTACTCCCGGGCCTCAACAGAGAGCTGGACAAGAAGAGGAGCAACGGGGACAGAATCCGGTGCCCCAACCGGGACTAGAACCCGGGGTGCCGGCGCCGCAGGCAGAGGATTAGCTAAGTGAGCCGCGGCGCCGGCCCTAAAAAAAATTCTTTTATTAAAAATATCATTATATTTGTCTGATGTTGCTAATGTCTTACCAAATATATCATTTGCCCATTAACTTCGTGGGACTTTGTTTTTACATTTCTAAAGTGGAAACACTCCCATCTAGTTTTCTTTTTTTAATGTTTGTTTATTTTTATTTTATTTGAAAGGCATACTGAGGGGAGGGAGAGAGAGAGAATCCTCCACCACTAGTTCACTCCCTAAATGGCTTCAACAGCTAGGGCTGGGCCAGGCAGAAGCCAGGAATCAGGAACTCTATCTAGGTCTCATATATGGATGCAAAAAACCAAAGCACTTGGCCCAAACTCTGCTGCCTGCAAGTGCACATTAACAGGAAGCTGGATCAGAAGAGGAGGAAGCACATGAATCCAGGCACTCTAATACGGTATGCAGGCATCCCAAACTGTAGCTTCACCAGCTGTGCCACTATGCCCACTCCCATTTTTACATTTTTGTAAAGGCAAGTATACCTCAGCAGGGTTCTGATTAAGAAGGTTTACCCACTCCAACCTCCACATACAGTTTCTTTTATTTCCTAACAGACTGTTTTTCACATTTAAGCATTTAACCCACTTTAAATGTATTTACAATGTATAAGGTCCGACTTTATTTCCTTCACAATGCTCAGGCGACTGGTGCCTGCCCTGTGTATTTAATAGTCCATCTTTCCCCTACACTTCTCCCTTCTCTTTTATAATTCCTCCATTTTATCTCACAATTCTCTGTCTCTTCCACAACTCTCCATTTGCTCCCACAGTTCTCCATTTCCTGTCTCAGAGTTTTGCATTTTCTCCCACAAGTCACTGTTTTCTCTCCCACAATTCTCCATTTTTCCTCTGCCACAACTCCTTACATCTCTTGCAAGTCTCCATTCTCTCTCCCAAGCCCCAGTCTCTTGCAGCTTCTCGTCACACGTGCAGTCCCGTATCCCTGCTGCTGCTCTTCGGGTTTCCCACAACTGTATTTTCTCCTGTAATTCGCTCTCTTCCACGTTTCACCATTTTCTCTCTCCCACAATCCTGGTCTCTTACACAGCTCTTTGTCTCTCCCAAAAATCTTTTCTTTCCCACAACACTCCAGTTTCTCCTAGAATGCCTTACATTCTCCCAATTCCCCATTTTCTTCTGTTATTCTTTGTCTCTCCTACAATGTTATAGTCTCTGTTACAATTCCTGCCTCTCACTCAATGCTGTCTTTGTTTTTAAAGATTTATTTATTTATTTGAAAGTCTGAGTTACACAGAGAGAGAAGGAGATGCAGAGAGAGAGAGAGGGGTTTTCCATCCACTGGTTCACTCCCCAGTTGACCACAATGGCCAGAGCTGCACTGATCCGAAGCCAGGAGCCAGGAGCTTCTTCCGGGTCTCCCACGTGGGTGCAGGGGCCCCAGCAATTGGGCCATCTTCTACTGCTTTCCCAGGCCATAGCAGAGAGCTGGATCGGAAGTAGAGCAGCTGGGACTCCCAACTGGTGCCCATATGGGATGCCAGCATTGCAAGTGGTGGCTTTACACGCTACACCACAGCACCGGCCCCTCAATTCTGTCTCTTACAACTTCCTGTCATTGCCACAATTCTCCATTTGCTCCCACCTTTCCTTGTTTCTCACACAATTCTTTATTTTCTCTCGCTATTCTACATTGTCACCCACAATCCTTTGTCTTTACCACAACTCCCTGTCTTTCTCACAATTCCCCATTCTCCCCCACATTCTCTGGTTTCTCCCATAATTCTCATTCTCTCCAACAATTCTTTATATCTCCCACAGGTCTCCTTTCTCTCTCCCAGTACTTCATACAATTCCTTGTCACTCATGCATTTCCTTACATCTCCCACAATTGTCCAATTGTCCCACAACGCTTTATCTTACCCACAAGTGTCCATTCTCAACCACAATTCCTTGTATCTCCCAGAGTTCATTGTCTCTTCCCCAGTTCTGTGTGTCTCCTGCAATTCCTGGCTCCCTTCAATTTTCTGATCTTGCTCGTAACTCCTTGTCTATCACACAATCCTATGTTTCTTTCACAATTCTGTGTATTTCTCAGAAAATTCCCTGTCTTATGCAATTCGTTCACACAGTTCCCACTGTCTCCCATAATTCTCTGTTCTATTCCACAGTTTTTTCTTAAGGAATTTTCCTCTCCCATAATTCCCTGTCTCTCTCATAATTCTCCTTTCTCAAAATTGCCTATCTTATTTATCCTCCAATTCTGTGTTCTTTCCCATAATGCACTGTATTTTCCACAAATCCCTGCCTCTTGCAGAATTACTGGTGACATATTAAATTCTCATATATGTTGAGATCTTTTTCTGGACTCCCTAGTTTTTTTCTATCAAGCTATATGTCTATTCTTATTTAATTATCATTTATTGATCCTTATATTCACTAATCTGGCAAAACATGTGTCTCCTATTCTGATATTCTAAAAACCTTTAACTCTCCTTAGAAATTCTTTCAGTCAATAAAAATGGGTATTTTATTCTTTGTTAAAAAAAAAGACATTTTAAAATGTGACTTGAATTAATGAATATGTTGATTTGGAGAGAATGAAGGGTTTTTGATTGCCTTATTCCTCAAGATTTGAAATTTCTTTCCATTTGGCCAGATCTTGTTTTGTGACCTTCAGTTCGAATTTATAGCATTTTCATGGCAGTTCTGAATCATTTTTTTTTTTATTAGGATGTTGGCTTCAAGGCGGTAGCTTAATCCACTGCACCACGACTCCAGCCCCAAGCTGCCATTTATTCTTTTTTTTTTTTTTTTTTTTTTTTTGGACAGGCAGAGTGGACAGTGAGAGAGAGAAAGGTCTTCCTTTTTGCTGTTGGTTCACCCTCCAATGGCAGCCGCGGCCGGCGCGCTGTGGCCAGCGCATTGCACTGATCGGAAGCCAGGAGCCAGGTGCTTCTCCTGGTCTCCCATGCAGGCACAGGGCCCAAGTACTTGGGCCATCCTCCGCTGCACCCCCGGGCCATAGCAGAAAGCTGGCCTGAAAGAGGGGCAACCAAGACAGAATCCGGCGCCCCGACCGGGACTAGAACCCGGGGTGCCGGCGCCGCTAGGTGGAGGATTAGCCTATTGAGCCATGGCGCTGGCCCTGAATCATTTTTATTATTTTTCTGTTATATTTCTCATGGTTTGGTTGGGTATTTTTGTTTCTGTTTGTTTGGCGATATTAAGACTCTCACCATGGCTGGAGACAGTGGGCAATGGAAACAGTGGTAGAAGATGCAGGAAGAAAAGTAGCCTAGGGCAAGATTACATAGTACCTTAACGCTTTGTCAGTTACTCAGTGCTGCAGGACAGATTGTCGCAAAATTAGCAACTTGAAGAAACAACAAGCATTTGGTATCCCACCGTCTCTGTGGATTAGGAATTTTTTTTAGTTAGGAGATTCTGGCTCTTCGTCTCTCTTGAGGTTGCTGTCAAGATGTCAGCCAGAGCTTCAGGCATCTGAAGGTTTGACTGGGGCTGGAGGGTCCACTGGTAAGACTGGAATGCCCCAAAGTATCCTGCTGTGGACATTGTGATTTCACACATCCCAAGCCAATTCTTATTTTAATGCCTGAAGTCAAACTCCAAAGCTACTTATCTGACTATATTTCCTTGACTTCTATGCTAATTTTGAAAGACATGTTTTGTTTTGTTTTTTTGTTTTTTTTTTTTAAACTTTTATTTAATGCATATAATTTTCCAAAGTACAACTTATGGATTACAATGGCTTCCCCCCCATACCGTCCCTCCCACCCACAACCCTCCCCTTTCCCACTCCCTCTCCCCTTCCATTCACATCATGATTCATTTTCGATTATCTTAATATACAGAAGATCAGCTTAGTATATATTAAGTATGGATTTCAACAGTTTGCTCCCACACAGAAACATAAAGTGAAAAATAATAGATGATTTTTTTAAATGATGATGAAATCAGAGCAGACCTATTGTCATGTTTAATCCCAGTGAGAGTCAAGTTGGGAATTGATAATTTCTTTTTTTTTTTTTTTCTTTTTTTTTTTTTTTTTTTACAGAGGATCAGTTTAGTATGCATTAAGTAAGGATTTCAACAGTTTGCACCCCCATAGAAACACAAAGTGAAATATATTGTTTGAGTACTCGTTATAGCATTAAATCTCAATGTACAGCACATTAAGGATAGAGATCCTACATGAGGAGTAAGTGCACAGTGACTCCTGTTGTTGACTTTACCAATTGACACTCCTGTCTATGGCATCAGTTTGAACCCATCTAAATGTCAGAAACCTGGCTACAAATGTCACAGCCCATGTACATTTGTAAAGCCGTAAGTGCTCTCTTCTGGAAACACAATAGGATTCATGAGGTCAAGAGGATCGTAAGAAAGGAAAAATGAACACTTTCCAACAGGAAATACAAGGAGCCTTCAGATTTTGAGTATATTTCTTCAATTAAAAACTGTGTGCTGCCTGTTCTATTGTAAACATAATAAAAGTAATACCCCTTAGTGGGGAGAGGCTATTATACCCACCTATTAATAGAAGGGGAGGCCTCATGTCAATGAAATGGGAGCAGACTTGGCTGGGAAGAATGACTCCAGCCTCCAAGAGCCCAGTGTCTCCTTTCAGGGTTAGGTTACAAGCTTATGCTCAGGCTGCAATCCTACAATTGAGTAAGTTATTGTTCCACCTTCTTTTGATTTTATTAAGTTTATTATAAGAAATACAGTAGCTCTCAGTACTTAACTTTCTGTAGACCTTCTTCTGATCAAACTTTCTGGACTGAGGAGTGATAAAGAACTACAGGAACAGTAGGTAAAGGCAGAAGCCAAGAAATAGGTGAATAGTGAATCAGACAGAAGTCTGCACAAAGGCAAAGTCAAGTCTCTGATAAAAATTAATAAAATTCAAGATGATATTCAGGATCACTCAAGCAGAACAGCTGTCAAGAAAAAACATTTCAGTGCAGTAATAAGGATATCAAGAACTTTCCCAGGGACTACAATTTTGTTTTTGAAAAGAGTATTCATTAGCATCTAGCAAAGCCTGGATACCATATCGCTTATCATCATTCAATTTCCTCTCTGTAATTCCATCCTCATCAGCTTGACCTTCTGATAAATAAGATGGTTTCTAGGTATATCAGGAAGGACGTAGCTTGGAGAAAAGACTTTGATTCAAGTCCCTAGAAGAGTCTACACCCCCTCTCTAAATGAATAAAACTTTCATTCTGCTTCACAAACTGGACACCTATAAATTTGATTTTATGGTTTGCAGAGACCTGATTGCTTCCCAGAGCAGGAGGAAATAAACTGGTATGCTGTTTCTTTTCTCTCTCATTTCATATTCAAAACAAAAATCAATACACTGATGTTAAAAGCACTTGGAACTGTTTTAAAATCTTTTTTAAAAAGATTTATTTATTTATTTGAAAGTCAGAGTTACACAAAGAAGGAGAGGCAGAGAGAGAGGTCTTCCATCCGCTGGTTCACTCCCCAGTTGGTAGCAATGGGCCAGAGCTGCGCTGATCCGAAGTCAAGAGCCAGGAGCTTCTTCCAGGTCTCCCACATGGGTGCAGGGGCCCAAGGACTTGGGCCACCTTCCACTGCTTTCCCAGGCCATAGCAGAGAGCTGGATCGGAAGTGGAGCAGCCAGGACACAAACCAGCGCCTATATGGGATGCCGGCACTGCAGGTGGTGGCTGTACCCGCTATGCCACAGCGCCAGCCCTTAAAATCTTGATGAATGTGGATAGAGAAGTCTGAAATGAGGGAACATCTAGGTGGTAGAACATTGCAAATGAAACAGTTTCATAAATGTATATAATAACCTAACCTGCTAACAGATGTGTTGTAAATATGAGATGTGTTGAACTCACTTCAGTCAATAGATTGTTCATGTCTAATTAGCAAAATCCATCTGATCTATCTGATCACCAGTAGTTACATTAATACATGGAGGAGTTCTTGGCCCCTGGGGAATCCCTCAATATTGCAAGGACAAGTTCACATGTATCTGTGTATACTAGGTAGTGTTTCTATAGCAAGTGAAAAAAATACTCAAACTTGCTCAGGCAGAAAAACAGAAGTTAGGATAAAGATTTCTCACAAAATCTCAAATCAGATCTGTGGTTGGATATGCCTTAGAAACTACTAGAATAAAAGACACATTTGGCGTGTTC
This sequence comes from Oryctolagus cuniculus, assembly GCF_051225735.1. Taxonomy (NCBI): domain Eukaryota; kingdom Metazoa; phylum Chordata; class Mammalia; order Lagomorpha; family Leporidae; genus Oryctolagus; species Oryctolagus cuniculus. The sequence continues at coordinate 6,029,139 of NC_142888.1, read as the reverse complement.
TCTGATAATTCTCTCACTAATTGGCTTTAGTCATCTTCCTTACTGCAAAGTGACTTCCTCCATGTGACAGAAAACACAGCTAATGATGGGGCTCAAGGCATGCTACTCCCAAATATGGCATATTAGCATTTGAGCAAACCACACAAGCAGGAAGGTCACTTTCTGACCTTTACTTGCCCTCCTTCCCTTAAGCAGGTCATGGAATCTGGGACAAGCTCTCTGCCCTCTCCTGGAACTAGGTCATAAGACCCTTCTGCAAGAGCTGCCTTCCTTGTAACTGTAAGAAACGTATTGTATATGTGTCTTATTCTGAGGACACAGAAACACAGAGAAGAATCAGAACAAACAGGCCTTGCTAAGTTTAGGCCATACATTTTTATCAACGAATGGCTCCACAACTATCCACTTTTCAAAAAAACATGGCATTAGAAATACACGAGTTTATTTCATTGAGTTCTCATTTCTTTATGAAGCCTTTCATGACATGTAAAGCTTACATTAAATGTGCATGTTTTTTATTTTTTTTGTTTTTTTTATTAATATCTCTGTTGTTATGTGGGTCTAAGCCATGAACTTACCTATAGGTGAGGAACAGATTTTTTTCATCCCCCTTACCAACAATGGCTTCTGAGCTTTATGTCTTACTTTTTCAGGTGTCTCAGGAGAGACTGGCCCTCCTTTCTCCTTTTCAGTTCTGAAATGTCTGAGGCTCAGACTCTAATTGGCTTGACTTGGGACAGGTGGTCATCTGCTGACCAATCAGATGTGTCCAGGGATGAGTTCATATTGTAGCAGTATTGAGACTCCTATGATAATCAAGCAGGTGGAAAGGCAGTTCCCAGAAGGAAGGTTCTAAGCAGACAATCCTAAATGTGCCTGCTTTAGGTATACATGCTTGCTCGGGATAAATCCATAAATTTCAACAGTTCTCATAGGGTCCTGACCTCAAAATGCTTAAACTGCAGCCGCAGTAAAGCTTATGTCCTGACGCATTCTCCCGTCCCAGGTCAGATAAACATACATTCCCTTCAATATATCTACAGTACATTGTTACATAAGAATTGTACAAGTTAAACACAAGTAAAATTCCCAGAAATCCTAAATAATCACAATTCAAACTAACAAATTTATAATCCCAAATGGATTCCATAGTCAATCTCTTAGCAACATTTGTTTTTCTAGTTATACACTACTGTTCCGTTTACTGTAGTGGGAGGCACCAATCATGTCTTCGATTAGGAAAAAGTCACCATTGTCTATGTGATCTTTGATAAACATTTGGCGATGATGGTACAAGATTTATGCCAGTAAAAAGTGGAGCATAAACTATTTCAAACTGAAAATCATAACTCAGTAGAGAAGTGCCTGTATCTGTCCTTGATTATTGTTGATATATTTGAGTTTAGGATTTCTTCCAATACCTTCTTCTGAGCTTCTCTGTAAGGTAAAACTGCATCAACTCTCATGACTTTGTTGTTTAGCCTTTATTAGGCAGCCCATCAAAACGTACTTTATTGATGAACTTGGCACAGAGAAAATAAGAAGCTTTTTTTGGCATCAGGCTAAACTTATACCTAAAGAATATTCAAGCTCTTTCCCTCCGAGCGGCGCGGCGGCGGGGTTGTGCAGCCATGGCCAAGATCAAGGCTTGGGACCTTCGCGGCAAGAAGAAGGAGGAGCTGCTGAAACAGCTGGACGACCTGAAGGTGGAGCTGTCCCAGCTGCACGTGGCCAAGGTGACAGGCGGCGCGGCGTCCAAGCTCTCCAAGATCCGAGTTGTCCGCAAATCCATCGCCCGCGTTCTCACCGTCATTAACCAGACCCAGAAAAAAAAAACCTCAGGAAATTCTACAAGGGCAAGAAGTACAAGCCCCTGGACCTGCGGCCCAAGAAGACCCGCGCCATGCGCCACCGGCTCAACAAGCACGAGGAGAGCCTGAAGACCAAGAAGCAGCAGCGGAAGGAGCGGCTGTACCCCCCGCGGAAGTACGCGGTCAAGGCCTGAGCCCGTGGTGCCAATAAACAAAACGGCTGCCATCGCAAAAAATATATATATTCAAGTTAGAGTAGGTCATATTGTATACAGCTCCACCAGTTAGTGAAGCATTATCTTACAATCCACTGTATTAGCCTAATTTAATGTCCTCATAAACAACAGCAGAATTCTGGAATTTTAAAGCATGCAGTTAAGGGATCAACAGACAGAAGAAACATCTCCTTTTTCAGCAAATATTGAAGTCAGCTCACTAAAAGATGGTTTACTTGTGACTGGTGATACCTGTAATAGTGTAGTAAAGTCACTGGAAAAATAGAAATCAGGTCACAAACCACTTTAGTAGTTTATAGTCAAACACAGGATAGGAAACACAGATCTGAGGTGAACTGGGTTTTAGACTGGGCTTTACCCCCATTCTGCTTTGGTGGCTTTGGTTTGTGATGGAGCTTCTCTGGTCACAAGCTGTCAAGTGAGTAGTTGACTGCATAAGCTCCTTCTGTCTACTAGGATTCAATTTACCAGCTAGTAACAAAGACTCAAAAGAACTGTAGCGCAAGCAAGACAAAGTTTTTCTCTCTTTCTTCCATGAAAATTGAGAAGTAAGCAATCCAGAGCTCTTATAGCAGCCCTGCTTCACAAAGTCCTCAAGAACCGAAGCGCCTTACATCTCTAGGACATGGCCCTCATCCTCATCCTCATGGTCTAAAATGGTGGCTAGAATTCCAGTCATCACATCTATGCTTTGGGCAGCAAGATGAAGAAAAGGAAACAAGAGGCAAAGGATACACACCAGATATTTTTTTTTTAAGATTTATTTATTTGAAAGTCAGAGTTACACAGAGTGAGAAGGAGAAGCAGAGAGAGAGAGAGGTCTTCCATCTGTTGGTTCACTCCCCAAATGGCCGCAACAGCCAGAGCTGCGCCGATCCAAAGCCAGGAGCCAGGAGCTTCTTCCAGGTCTCCCATGTGGGTGCAGGGGTCCAAGAACTTGGGCCATCTTCCACTGCTTTCCCAGGCCATAGCAGAGAGCTGGATCAAAAGTGGAGCAGCCAGGACTCTAACTGCCACTGCCCATATGGGATGATGGCACTGCAGGTGGTGGCTTTACCCGCTATGCTACAGCGCCAGCCCCAACACCAGCTATCTTTTAAGAAGGATTCCTGGAAACTGCCAGGCATTATTTCTGCCAGTTATCTCATGGGCTACAGTAAGCTGCAAGGGAAACTGAGAAATGTATTATTCATCTTAGGTGGCCATGTTCCCTGCTACAGATGGGGAAGGTGATTATTAGATATACTTGAAATGTCAGACACATGTATGATCTACAATAATTAACACTTAACACATAGGACACCAGGAAATCCCATTTAGTTTAGCAGACCTTTTCTGTTTCAATTCGCTTCAGCAACTATTTGTTTCCCTTTGCCAGTCATACAGATATCTTGAGGAAGAACTGTCCAAATACTGAGAATAGTATGCACAAAGGCCCTAATATACGCATGGCCTGTTGAAGGAACAGCAAGGTTGAAAGTATGTGTGAAGCAGAGAGAGCAAGGAGAAAGGGGTAGGAAATGAAGCTACAGAGAACTATCCAGGGCCATGGACGCTGCAAACAACAGATAGTTGCTTTGCCAAATTCCTTTGTAACTAATGCACGGACATGTAGTCTGATCTTTGCCAATGGGACTTGAGGAGAAATATGTACATTGTGAGACTTCTAAAGGGAATTTTTCCTGCATGAAAAAAGGCCTAAGGGGGGAAATGCCCTTACTCTTCCTTGAGCTACTGTTTTGTCTGCATATGACATATGGATCTGTTGCACAGAACTTGCAACCGTGATGGAACAAACCAGAGGACCAATCCAATCCTTTGAGAATGGCAAGAAAAAACTGTGGAAAGATCCTGAACTCTCAGCGACATTGCTAAGTCACTGAATTCACTAACCTTGCAGTTAGTCTACCCCTAGTCTTCTGGTTATATAAGAAAATAAATGCCCTATTCTTTAAGTTAGTTTTAGTTGGGTATTCAGTTCTTGACAGTCAAAAACATCCTAATTGAGAAGGCTCCCCTTGTATAAATACAAAAGGGTGATACTTCAGCTTCATTTCACATTAGCTTTTGTGCACTTCTATAAAAGCTTAACCACTGAGATTAAAAGATGAATAGAATCGAAATTTTGTATTAGGAGAAAATCCTTTCTACAAAATAACTTAAAGAGGAAAGATTACTCATCTTCAGTCAAATGTATTTGTGCAGATAACAATGACATCAACGGTCTTGAATTATTTAATACTTTGTTCCATACTGTCAGTTATGAGGGATGTCTTTTGCAGGTCAAGATTAGAAGCATCTTAACATTGCATTTGATTTACCTTGGTCACATAGTTTTAAATCAGACATTTTCCCACATTAGCAGTGCTCCAGTTTCTCTTTTCAGTTTATTGAAATCTGGGTTGAAACTGTACAAAATATAACAGAACATGAGAAAGCTTCTAAAAGTTTATGGGGAAATTAAAAGATAAGTTTATTCTGTTGCAAAAAAAAGTGAAACCCCTACATGACTTTTTCATGAAAGGAATATCCGTGAATTTTTGAAGACCCCCCATACATGTAAAATATAAAAGTAGAAAAGGTGAAAATAAGTGAAATAAATAATCCACAATCTAAAACATTGATCTTTCTATACAAAGCGTTAATAAAACAAGTAAAAAGAACTAAAAGGTAGATGATCATTTGATGCAGCAGTTAAATTACCACTTAGGATGCCCACATCCTATACCAGAGTGTCTGAGTTCCAGATCCTCTACATCCTACACTTCTATCTGGCTTCCTGCTAATGCACACCCTGGAGGCAGCAGGTGATAGCTCAAGAGCTTTGGACCCTGCCACCCACATGGGAGACCTAGATGGAGTTGCAGGTTCTGTCTTCGACCTTGCCTAGTCCTGGATGTTGCAGGCATTTAGGGAGCAAACCAGCAGATGGGAGATTTCTCTGTATCTCACTCTGTCTTTCTACCTTTCAAATAAAATTAAAACTTCAAAGGGCCAAAAATGACCAGAGAATTCTGGCAGTCAAACTTGTGAACAATTTTATTAGATGAAAGTATGTTAAAGAGTATTTCTCTCTTAGGTTAAAGTGTTGTGACATTGTGGGTTTGGTGAAAGAGTTTAGATGCTGAGTAGAAACTTGAAATGGTCCCAGGAAAAAGCATCGTCCAGCAACAAAGAAAAAGTAAAATGAAGCCAAGAAGGAAGATGAGGTCATAAAAAAGCAGTTTATTTAAGGTTCATGTCTGAGATTTGTGTAATTGAAGTGAAAACTTTTCCATTTCAGGTACTAGGATTTTGTTTAAATGGATTTTGATAAAACTCACCATTCATACTTTATGAGTATGAGCCCATCATTGCTACCTATCCATTATACAGAATATAACCATGGCATTCTGCTGGCTGAATTAGTCATGACTCATTGGTGTGTTTTTATAACATTTAGATATACTGGTTGCAAGAACATTTCAGGCAGTGTTATTCAACTGTACCTTAATTGGAATATTTCAGCAGTTTCCACCATTTCTAATTAAGCACTTAAATATTAAGAACCACTTAGAAAACATTTCATAAGACAGACTCACGTGAGCAAATTATATTTCATTAATTCAAAAAGAATTTAGCAATAGCCTGACTAAGGGCATTGTTAGCACTGTTTTTCATGTTAATACTTCCCTCCAATAGAAATAAACATTTACTTGGTTATTTATTCATTCATTCAACATTTATCAGCACTGCTCTGTGCGAAGCTCTGTAGTAGGTTATGGGGGAAATACTCTAATGAATCAGGCAGGGACTCTGCCCATTTTCATGTCATTTCTAACTTGGGACAATAAAGCACATACACAAGGACTATATCATGAGATACGAAGTGATGAATGCTAAAAGAGACATGGGCATAAAGTTCAAGGAGAGTAATAGTGTATTTCCACCAGAGAGGTAAAGAAAAAGCTTTGTGGAGAAAGCGTATGGATGCTGAATTCATTCCTTCAAGAAAAATTTACCAGAAATGTTCTTGCCACTGCAGAAAGTGCAATCCAACAGGGCAGACAGACAATGAACAAATAAAAATTTGGGGGTAGAGTGTTCCAGGGAAAGAGAAAGAGATTTGTGACATCAAGAAACCTAAACGGGGTGAGCATTTGGCGTAGCAGTTAAAATGCTGCTTAGGGCATCTACATCAGAGTGCAGATCAGAGTCCCAGCTTCACTCCCAGATTCCAGTTTCCTCTTAATGCACACCCTGGGAGGCAGTAGGTGAAGGCTAAAGTACCTGGGTCCCTGTCATCCATGTCGGAGACCCAGATTGAGTTCCTGGCTCCTTGCTTTGGCTGTTGTAGGCATGTGGGGAGTGGAACAGCAGATGAGATTCTCTCTCTCTCTCAAATACATTTTAATTTGAATTTTTAATTAAAATTAATATTTTTAAAAGAAACAGAAATAGAGTCAATATGGGCAGAGTGCAATGAAAAAAGGAGCAATAACAGATGAAAGCAAAGGGATAAGTATAATTCAGATCATACAAGACTTAGAGGGTCATAGAAGACAGTTTGGATTGTATTCTAAGTGCTTTGGGAAACCACCAATGGGAGGGTCACATGATCTGGTTTGTATTTTTTAAAAAATAAATATTTACTTTTTTTTTTTGACAGAGTGGACAGTGAGAGAGAGAGAGAGAGAGAGGTCTTCCTTTGCCATTGGTTCACCCTCCAATGGCCGCCGCAGCTGGCACACTGCGCTGATCCAATGGCAGGAGCCAGGTACTTATCCTGGTCTCCCATGGGGTGTAGGGCCCAAGGACTTGGGCCATCCTCCACTGCGCTTCCGGTCCACAGCAGAGAGCTGGCCTGGAAGAGAGGCCACTGGGACAGAATCCAGCATCCCAACCGGGTCTTGAACCCAGTGTGCCAGCGCCGCAAGGCGGAGGATTAGCCTAGTGAGCCGCGGCGCCGGCCAAAAAATATATATATTTTATTTATTTAAAAGACAGAGTTAGAGAGGTAGAGACAGAGAGAAAGGTCTTCCATCTGCTGGTTCATTCCCCAGATGGCCACAATGGCCAGAGCTGTGCCGATCCGAAGCCAGGAGCTTCCTCTGGGTCTCCGACGTGGGTGCAAGGGCCTAAGGACTTGGGTCATCTTCTACAGCTTTCCCAGACCATAACAGAGAGCTGGATCGGAAGTGGAGCAGCCAGGACTAGAACCGGTGCCCATATGGGATGCCGGCGCTTCAGGCCAGGGCTTTAACCTGCTGTGCCACAGAGCTGGCCCTGGTTTGCATTTTTAGAAGAACACCGCAGCTGATGGTCAGAGAACGAATGGTGGAGAGCCAAGGGTGGGAGGCTATTGAAAGGGTCCAGGTGAAAGATGGTGGTGACCTAAACCCCAGTGCTAGCCAAGAAACAAGAGAAAGTGAATAGATTTGAGATCTATTGTGAAGTTAGAGCCAAAGGGACTTCCTATTGGAGTGCATGTGAGATATAACAGAAGTGCAGGAATTAAGAAGGCTTTGGGCTTGTGAATGTGTAAGGAATTAAATGGGCAGTAGGCAGTCAGGGTGTTCCCCAGGTAGAAATTTGGGATTTCGAGGTGCCTTGCCCTCCCCCACAAAAAAGTTCATCTTCAGCAGATCAAAGTATTCTGCTTCCTTAGGAATCTCCCAGTTATCTTTTAGCAGATCAAAGTGTCCTGCTCCCTTAGAAATGCCCAAATTTACAAATTTACCATGAGATTGGCAAGAAAGTGATGATTCCTCCCCCTCCCTTAGGGATGGTTTTTATCATAAGCAAGCCAGACAGGGTGGAGAATTGTAAATCGGGTGTTTAGTTGAGTTTGTTCCCACCTCGTTGATTGACAGTTTGGTTCCCAAGATTGCACTTAAAAAGCTCATTACCATCAGCCCTGCAGGTCTTCCTCTCTTGGAACTCACCTCTTTGCTGCCGCTCTGGCAGGAGGCTTCTAATCTAAATAAATCCTACTTTACTTTCACCACCCTTTCCCGGTAACAAATGTAGGTGACATTTACAGAAATTGTGAAGGCCTCAGAGAGTGTGGAGTTGAGGGACAGATGAACAAGAATTCTAATTTGATCATGTTAATAAAGTTTGAGATGCTTCTTGAACATCCAAATGGTGATACCAAGCTGCTGACCATTACATATACAAACCTGGAGCTTGATGGACGCATAAGGACCAAAGATAGAGATTTGTGAATCATTGGCATATAGATAGTACTTGAAGTCCTGCATTCAAATAAGAGCAATAGGGAGAAAGTGCTGATAGAGTAGGAAAGAGACCTAAGACCAAGTTCTGGGGCACCTGAAGATGGATAATGCTTTGATAGGGAGAGATGGAAAGGGCATTTAATAGGAAGGGACAGAATAATCAAAAACTCAGAGACAGAGGGCAGGCATTTGGTGCAGCAATTGAGACACTGGGACACTGGCATCCCATATTGGTTCAAGTCTCCACACTGATTCCAATTCTAGCTCCTTGTTAATGCACATTCTAGAAGGCAGCACATGATGAGTTGAGGAACTGGATTCCTGCCACCCACACAGGAGAACCAGACTGAGTTCTGGGCTCCTGGCTTCAGCCTGACCCAGCCCTAGCCGTTGCCAGCATTGAGGGAGTGAACCAGCAGATGAAAGATCTCAACCTATCTTTCAAATAAATAACAATTCTTTTCAGTTCAGATGTAGGAAAGTGCTTAGTGTAAGTAGGGAGGGATGGGTAGACCCATTTAGGGGAGAGTCCATAATAGATATCAGGTCCTAGATTTGGAATTATAGACTCCAGTGGAGATTTATGAAAGGTTTTTAATGTGTAGAGTGGTTCTCTTTTTGCAAATGTCTAAGTAGCTACTATATGTGACCATTTTTCTATGGAGAACAATTTCAAGCACTGGACAAGTTTAAGAAATAAAAAACCCTACCTGAAGGCACTGGAGAAACAAATAAAAGTAGGCAGATACTGGAGGGAGTCAATATTTATGAGCTTCCCATATTTATTTTATAACATTTTGCCTCAAGGTGAGTCCCAGTCTTCACAGAGCAGGGTAGTTAAAACTGGCAGTCTTACTGCCTTGAAGAACCAGCGGACAGAGATTGGGGAGAAGGCAGAACTATCTGAAAGGAAGGAGCCAGAAAGAGGCACACAGAACTTCTAAGTTCTGTATCTAACTGTTGCCTGCTGCTCTTGGAAGGATACATATACAGGGCAAACTCCAAGAAGCCCATCTAAGGATTAAAAAAAAAATGGACTAAGATTTCAACTTTTGTCCATGATGGGGGAAATAGAGTTTGAAATTTCTGCTCAGCCAAGTTTATTGCCTGCAGAAACAAACAGACCAATACTCCTTAGAAGGAACAGAAGAGAAGGCAGAATCCCTAAAAATAGCTCATTTACAACATCCAGGATGTATATAATCCAAAATTATTAATCATATGAAGAAATGGTAAAACATGACCCAGACCCAAAAGCAAAGCAAATCAAAGGAGATGGTCCAAATGTCAGAATAAGCAAGGAACAAGGAGCTTCTTCTGGGTCTCTCACGTGGATGCAGGGGCCCAAGGACATGAGCCATTCCTCACTGCTTTCCCTGGTACATCAACAAGGGGCTGGAATGGAAGCAGAGCAGCTGGGACTTGAACCGGTGCTCATATGGGATGCACGTGTTGCAGCCCATGGTTTTAACCTGCGGCACTACAGCACTGGCAATAAATAAATCTTAAAAACATGAATCTTAAATCAGTGGACAAAATTACTTTGATAATATAGAGGCCAGAGGTGGGAGGACAGTAAGGAATAATTGATTGGTCAATGGCTCTATAGATACAAAGAAAGGAAAGTTGCCAAAAAGATACTTTGAAAGACATGATCTGACCACGGAGAGAAGAGAGATTAGATGGCACTGAGGTTTCAAGTAGAGTTTCCTGAAAGAATAGTAATATCACCAACAGAAATAGAAATATCAGTGAAAGACATAGCTTTGGGTAGAAGATGGCAGAGTCAGCTTTGGATATACTGTGTTTGAAACTTTTTTTAAAAGATTTATTTATTTATTCGAGAGTCAGAGTCAGAGTTAGAGAGAGAGAGAGAGAGAGAGAGAGAGAGAAGTCTTCCATCTGTTGGTTCGCTCCCCAATTGGCCACAACAGTCAGAGCTATACCGATATGAAGCCAGGAGCCAGGAGCTTCCTCCAGGTCCTCCACGTAGGTGCAGGGGCCCAAGGGCTTGGGCCATCTTCTACTGCTTTCCCAGGCCATAGCAGAGAGCTGGATTGGAAGAGGAGCTGCCGGGTCCTGAACCAGCGCCCATATGGGATGCTGGTGCTTCAGGCCAGGATGTTAACCCTGCTGCACCACAGTGCCTGCCCCTCATTAAGATGAGATCCAGACGGAGTTCCAGCTTCAAAATGGAGCTGTGTGAAAAGTCAGAGTCAAGGCTAAGAAGAGTAATTTGGGTCATTCAATATAGAAGTGACCATTGAAGTTATATGAAATTAGATTGATTTCCAAAGAGGAGTGTTAGCAGTTGAAAGAGAAATAATATGTATTAGTTATCTATTGCTATGTAGCAAATCACAAACATTTCAGGCAACAACCTTATCTGGTTCATAATTCCACAGGTTGGCAATTTGGGTTCAGTTCAACTGGATGTTTGTAATGATTTTTTGTGGACCCATTAGTATGTCAGCAGTCAGCTGGGAGGGCAGCTTCACTGATTTCAGTGGAGCACTCACATCTTTCAGGCCTCATCTGAGATGGCTCACCTGCTCCGTACGCTCCCTCATCCTTTAACAGTCTTACCAGGGCTTGTTCACTCAAATTCTTAGACAGCAAGCAAAAGTGTGGAAGACTGCTTGAGGCTCAGACTCGGAACCAGTACCATGTTACTTTCCATCACATTCCATTGGCTGAAATTAGTCACCTGGCTGTCCCAAATGTAAATTGTAGGAAAATGAACTACATACTGTGATGGGAGAAACTGCAAAGTCACATTGCCAAGAGATAAGGATACTGAAAGGCCACTAATTTGTGGCTATTTTGCAATCTATCACAAAGTCTACAATAAAATTTTGGATTTGCACACCCATATTCATAGCAGAAATATTTGCAATATTTGGAAGCAACCCAAATGTCCACTGATGGGTGAATGGTTAAACGAAATGTAGTCCATGCATCTGATTTATTATAAAGGATATCCAAAGGATACAGATGAATAGCCAGATGAGGAGATACATTGGGTTCCAAGCACTGGAGTTCCTGTCTCTGGAATTGGGGTGCACCATCCTCTTGGTACATGGCTATTTCACCAACCTGGAAGCTTGCCAAATTCCACAGTTTAGGGGTTTTTAAATGGAATCATTGTCATGTAGGTATGATCAATTGCTAACCCTGTCTCCAATTCCTTTCTTCTCACTGGAGGATGAGGGTGGCTGAAAGTTCCCAAGTTTCTAATCATGCTCGGTCTTTTTGGTGACCAATTCCACACTTAGGGACTTGTTTGCTATGGGGCTATCCTTTGGCTGCCAGGCAAGGCATAATCCTCCTGCCGTTCTGTAGGCTTACATTTGACTGGTTCTAGTTGCTCTCTGCTTGCTCGCTCATGATATTCAGGGTGTCTTGTGGTCACACCTGAAGAACTCACCTGATACCTTTCTCTGAAGGGAGGAGAGAACTTCCACTTTGACTAAGACCCTGTCTGAATAAGATCAAAGTCAGTGAACTGAACAAGCTTCCATAGCCTTGGCAACTCATGACAAGAGCCTAGGGAGATTACTGATGGCATAAATAAGAGTGTCAAATTGTTAAGTCAACAACAGGAGTCACTGTGTACTTATTCCTCATGTGGGATCTGTCCTTAATGTGTTGTCCAATGTGAAGTAATGCTATAACTAGTACTGAAACAGTATTTTACACTTTGTGTTTCTGTGTGGGTGCAAACTGATGAAATCTTTACTTAATATATACTGAATCGATCTTCTGTATATAAAGATAATTGAAAATGAATCTTGATGTGAATGGAATGGGAGAGGGAGCGGGAGATGGGAGGGGTGCGAGTGGGAGGGAAGTTATGGGGGGGGAGCCATTGTAATCCATAAACTGTACTTTGGAAATTTATATTTACTAAATAAAAGTTAAAAAAAAAAAACTCACCTGAAGCTGCCACAGATGTTAAACTTGGAGAAATGGGCAGATCTGAGATGCAGATGAGATACCAAATTGCCAGAAATTTTAGAACCAACAAAATTCTGTTCATAATAAGATTTTCATGGTTGCCTTAAAAAGGTAGACAAAATTGGTTTTCTTACGTCAGAATCCAAACAGAGTCACACATTACATCTGGTTGCCTCTTGTCATTGAAAGAATTACTCCCTTCTTTTAATTAATTTGTTGATTTGTTGCAGAAACTAAGTCAACTAATCCTAGAGAATACATCACATTCTGTACTTGTATAAATGACCTTCTAGTGTCATTTCATTTCTTTCTCTGGCCCTCAATTTCCCAAAACATGGATGTTAGCTGGAGAGTGTTAGGAAAATGGCACAGTTTTATCTATGGCATGATCTACCCCCTGACACCATCTTAAGCTCTAGCCCCCGCCGCCATTGCTGGAAGTCAGGTGGCCACATGGCCCAACCACCCGTGTCAAGCTCCACTCCCATCCTAATGGGATCCGCTGCTCCTACTTCCCTGCCCACCCTCCAGCAAAGTTTTAAAAGGACCTGTTCCTGAACATGTGGCTCTCTCTTCTCTCCTGCTCTCTGCTCTCTCCTGCTCGCTCTCTCTTCTCTCGTCTCTCTTCTCCCCTCGGTAGCTCCTCTCCTCTCCTCTCCTCTCCTCTCCTCTCCTCTCCTCTCCTCTCCTCTCCTCTCCTCTCTCTCTCTCTCTCTCTCTCTCTCTCTCATACTCTCCTTCTCTCCCTTTTTCCCTCTTTGCCTCTTCTTCTGTTGTGCTGGATTTTCCCCAATAAACCCTTTCCCTTACTCCAGTGTTTGGTGTGTTTTGTGACGGCCTAACAGAGAGCATTACTGTCCAATAGAATGCTGCCATTTGAATTTAAATAACTATACGTGAAAAGAATCTAGCCTATTGGACAGTGCAACTCTAGAGGCCTAATTGAATTCATCTTCAGACTTTTTTTTCAAAGAATGATTCACAGATAGTACTACATGAGAGTACTTCAAAATGTTCATGGAAAATAGAATTCAAAGACAGAGTTATTTTGGTGTAAAAAATTAAATTCATGCAAAGCTTTTTCATAATATGCATTTTCATAAAATTTTTAAAGACCTCCCTATGCATGGATTTTCTTTTTTTTTTTCACAAAAATAAACTTATCTTTTAATTCCATTTTCCATGAACTTTTAAGACCTCTCATATACTTATTACATGATATAAAATGCTTATAATGTCTGGTCCCACTTTATTGATGCTAAGAGTGATCAGTAGGATCCTTTAAATTTCAAATTCTCCATCCACCTTTCATCTGATGGCTTTATTCATTTACGATTGTTGCCTGAATCAGTTATTTTATTACTGGTTTCAAAATGATATTTTTCTAAGCCTATCATTCTTTCTACATTTGTAAGCCAGAATTCTTTTGTAAAGATTGTTCTCTCACTAATTAATATTATCTGGAAGCCTGAAATGCAGTTTATACAAGAAAGGGCAACATATTCCTTATTTCTTTTTAATTGCCATTGAAGGATAGCAAAAAATGCAAGAGTCTTGCATCTCGGCAAAGGTGTTGGGGTTTGATTCTAATCCATGGAAAGCCATTGTGGGTTTTAAGCAGGGGATGAACAAGATGATATTCTCATTTTAGCACATATCCTTTGGCCATAGTGTGGAGAATGGGTGAAAGTCAGGAAAGCTTCAAAAGGAGCTGTCCTAATTCAGGCCAGAGATGGTGAGGTCCTACTTTGGGTGGGAGTGGTAGAGTGGGACACACTTTGACAAAGCCCAGATTAGAAAGTAGAGTCAACTATCATTATCAAAATCATTATACAAGGGGCCAGCACTGTGGCCTAGGGGTTAAAGCCACAGCCTGCGGTGCCAGCATCCCATATGGGTGCCAGTTCGAGTCCTGGCAGGTCCACTTCTGATCCAGCTCTCTGCTATGGCCTGGGAAAGCAGTAGAAGATGGCCTGGAAGAAGCTCCTGGCTCCTGGCTTTGGATGGCGCAGCTCTTGCCATTGCAACCATTTGGGGAGTAAACCAGTGGATGCAAGATCTCTCTCTCTCTCTCTCTCTCTGCCTCTGCCTCTGCCTCTGCCTCTGCCTCTGCCTCTGCCTCTGCCTCCGCCTCCGCCTCCGCCTCCGCCTCCGCCTCCGCCTCCGCCTCTGCCTCTGCCTCTCTGTAACGCCTGTGCCTTTCAAATAAATCAATAAATCTTTTTTAAAAAACATCATTATACAAGATGGGGAAATGAGGCTCATTGTTGTAGTGCAAGGGTTAAGCCACCACTTGTGATACTGCATCCCATATCAGAGTACTGATTCTGGTTCTTCAGATCCAGCTGCCCACACCCAGGAAAGTAGTAGAAGATAACCCAAATCCTTGGGCCCCTGCCACCCATGTGGAAGACCAGGATAGAGTTCCTGACTCTGGCTTTGGCCTGGCACATACCTGGCCGTTTTAGCCATTTAGGGAGTAAATCAGCAGATGAAGGATCTCTCCCCCACCCCCTTTCTATATCAATAAGTAAATCAATCAGTCTTTTAAAAATAAGATGGTAAAGTGTTCAAAATTGCCAATGCTACTTTTGATTAATTGGCTTATTCTTACTTAAACATGAACTCACTATTTGTATATAATTTTATTAGATGATGAAGTTTCTTAAAATTTCAAAAAAGCGATTTAGTCTATAGAATCCATCCCTTATCTAGTAGGCAGGTATAAATCATTTAAATTCAGATTGCTGGGGTGGGTCCTATGGAACACCAGGTTAAGCCATCCCTTGTATCTCATATCCAAGTGCCTGGAATTGAGTCCCACCTCCCCTTCTGATCCAGCTTCCAGTTCACACACACCCTAGGAAGCAGCAGATGATGGATCAAGTATTTGGGTCCCTGCTATTCACATGGGAGACCCAGACGGAGTTCCTGGCTTGTGGCTTTGGCTAGGCCCAGTCCTGGCTATTGAGGTATTTAGCAGAGAGGGGCTCAGTGAAACAGCAGATGCTTGTCAGTCTCTCTCTTTGCCATTCAAATAGATAAAAAAAAAAAAAAACTTTCAAAAATTCCCTTTAGAAAATGAATTCCTTAATGTTTGTGCTCCCTACGATATTTTTAAAAAGATTTTATTTATTTATTTGAGTGATAAGAGTTACAGACAGTGAGAGGGAGATAAAGAGAGAAAGGTCTTTCTTCCACTGGTTCACTCCCCAGATGGCTGCAATTGCCAGAGCTGCACAGATCCAAAGCCGGGAGCCAGGAGCTTCTTCCGGGTCTCCCACGTGGGTGCAGGGGCCCAAGGACTTGGACCATCTTCCACTGCTTTCCCAGGCCACAGCAGAGAGCTGGATCAGAAGTGGAGCAGCCGGGACTCAAACCAGCGCCCATATGGGATGCCAATGCCACAGGCGAAGGATTAACCTACTGAGCCACGGTGCCAGCCCCTCCCTAAGATATTTATTTTTCTTTTACTAGTTACCAGCAATATGGCCTGCAAATAAGCTGCTGAAATCATAGTCAATGTATTATGTAATGAAAATGTACTTCATCTACAAATATGGAATTATTAATCCACAACTAGTTTTTCCACCAATGGACTTAATTTGACCCTGCTGCATGAACAAAAGTTTTGTGATTAAATCTTCAGATTTCCCAAGCATAGAGATTTGGGATTTAGTTGGTAGACACAAAAGAGAGTTTCATTTAATTCCATAGAGTGCCTCAAAGTCACTTCCAGTTGAGGTTTGGGTATGGTTGGTCTCAAATACAAGTCACTAAAAAAGAGTCAGAATTTTTAAAGTATTTTTTCTAGCTGCAGACTAAGACCTACATTCAAAAGTACAAATACAAACTTAAAAAAATATAACCACAATAACAGCCATGCTCTAAAGCTACAGTTCCACAAAGTTTTGTTTTGTTTTGTTTTGTTTTGTTTTATGATGCTGAGTAGGAACTGGTGGTCCTTGGTTTTTGCTTCAAAATGGTTTGTGGACTGAAAAAATTTGAGAACCACTGTTTTAACCAACCAAAGTAAATTGATAGTTATAAAATGGGAATGTTTATCCTCTGAAGGAATACTTTATGCTATGATTTTTGCTGAATGTTAAAGCAGCCGTTTTCAATATCAGTTTTAAAATGAAAATTTAATGCATTATCTCCCTCTTATGAATTAGTGTTTATAAGCAAGAACATTCACAGGGTCTTTTCTGTTCTAGTAAAATGAAAACTGAAGGAAAACAGTAGCTTATTAAAGCTCCCAGGATAGCTTCTCAGTTCCTTGTCAAGTCTCAAAGCCCCATAATTCTTTTGCTTCAAATGACTCCAAAACAAAATGACACCTCTAAGGATTAAACATTTTGGAAACCAATAAAAGAAGAAACCATTAAAGCATGTCTGACAGAGGCTCCATACTTCCTTGTCCCTCCCATCCTCACTACACAAGTATGAGTCAGGTAATGTTAACTTTGAATCATACGTTTGTTAGTTTCTTTTGAGCATTATATAAACAAGGTTTTGATCATAGTCTATGAGGCACCGACCTGTAATCATTTGCATTTCATATGTAGCTTGAAAAACATGCTCTTTTATTTGAATTCCACAGGAAGTTACTCACAGCAGTGTTTTTTGTGATATAAGAGTGTCCTAAAGAAATTGATATTACTACAACAAAATGCTCACGAAACAAATGGAAAGAGATGACTTTCAAACGTGGGGTATCTGAACTACATTACACACACAGAAATACTCCCCGTTAACAATAGCTCCGTTTACTCAGTGTTTCCTGTGTGGAAGACACTGTGTTTAATGCTTTACAGACATTATCTCCATTTAATCTTCCCAACAATCCTACAAACTGGGTATTGTTATCACTATTTCCAAATGAGGAAAACAAAGCTTATCCTGCAAATATTTGTGAAGCAAATACTATATGATAGTCCCTGTACTAGGTAAAACTGAAGCTTGAGAGATAAAGAGCCCAGAGTTTGGACACAGGCTTGTCTCTGTTCCTATGACCCCATCCTGCCTTACTGGGAAGAATGTTCAAGAAAATACACGTTTGTATCAGAGAATACCTTTACCTTAGTTCCTTATAGATATTATTAGCGTCTCTCATCACATGCAACTCTGAAATCATTGACGTTTGTATCTGAAGGGAAACCTAGCCAAAATCCTTATATTTTCCAAAATTTGTATTTCCTCAGGTAAAATGGTCAAATATATTTAGAAACTTCTCTTTCCTGAGATGTGTGTCAGTCAGGAAAATACTCCTAATACTTTTTATTTGAGGAATTTCAAAGGGAAAAATAACATTTAAATGTGCAGAAGGTATGTCATCATGCATTTTGTTAAACTGTTGTCAAACATGAGATAAAAGTTAAGCCTAAATCTTATCTTTCTTTCTCTCTGGAAACAAATTGCTAAATAGTGTCTAGTGATTACTCTTTTTGCGAAAGATAAATATGCTTCAGATAACGTGAAAGGAAAGTATTTTTCTGGAGGTGATGATGATTCCAGCTGATGTACAGGTTTCCTGTAGTAGTAACTAACCTACACAAATGGATTTCAAAAAGTGTGGAAAAAATGAGTTTAAAGATAACACAAATTTCATAGAAACTTTGAAGCCCCTTTGTGTGTATAGAGCTGTGAGTTTCAGATGTCCATGAGGTAGAGATCGTCCCATGAGCCATAGTTAGTCATCTTGCCACTTTTACAGACTGATGTAACTCCATTTTAAAACAAATGTTATTTTGTTAAATAAATGTCCATTTAAACTTGTATGCAAAGGTTATAATTATAGCAGGAAATTGTTGGGGACAGAGGAAGTTAAATCTAGTTGTCCTGTCATACATTAGGAATGATTTCTTGGAATACTAGTTCAGATTTTCTACTGAGGTTTGCTGTTTCCCTCTGCTGTAGTTTCAAGTTATAACTTTCCAGTATCTGGGTTCTGACTGAGAGATTTGGGACAGCAGAACAACAGGGAACTGTTATCAGCCCTTTCTGCTGATTTTGCACTGAGGAGGCCAAAAAGACAATGGAATCTGAAGATATCACTTAACATTATAGGACTTATAGGACATAAAAAGTTCAGTGTTAAAAGAACGTTGTAGAACAGTTTGTCCTACAGAGCCTTGACAAGTCACATATGTGAGTATGAGTCCACTTACAGTAGCCACTTTAAAAAGTTCTTTTTTTTTTTTTTTTTTTTTTTTTTTTTTTTTTTTTTATTTTATTTTTGACAGGCAGAGTGGACAGTGAGAGAGAGAGACAGAGAGAGAAAGGTCTTCCTTTGCCGCTGGTTCACCCTCCAATGGCCGCCGCTGCAGCCGGCGCACCGCGCTGATCCTGGCAGGAGCCAGGAGCCAGGTGCTTTTCCTGGTCTCCCATGGGGTGCAGGGCCCAAGCACCTGGGCCATCCTCCACTGCACTCCCTGGCCATAGCAGAGAGCTGGCCTGGAAGAGGGGCAACCGGGACAGAATCCGGCGCCCCAACCGGGACTAGAACCCGGTGTGCCGGCGCCGCAAGGTGGAGGATTAGCCTATTGAGCCACGGCGCCGGCTCCACTTTAAAAAGTTCTTAAGAGAAAATAATTTTAATGGTTTAAAACAAGCATTTTATTGTGAGAAAATGTGTAAGATAATATTGGGCATTCAATGTGTATATTTCTTAATATGAAGAAAACAGATTTCATGTGTTTCAAAGAAGTAAAATAATTTTAATGAAATATTTTATTAAAGCAATACTCATTCAAAATATCATTTCAACATGTAGTCAATATAAAAATTATTCATGAGATACTTTACATTCTTGTTTTAACTAACTCTTTGAAATCTGATATGAACTCTCCACTTACACAGCACATCTCAGTTTCAACCACCCAGCCCCATTTTAAGTGCTCAGTAGCCACTTGCGGCTCGCAGCTACCATATTAGCCTGTCCAGGTCTAGAGATCCGTGGTAGCTTTTTGAATAGCTACCCTTGAAGAGTCCTCCTTTGTTAAACAGGAAAAAAAATGTATTGCTGTTCAGAGGAAGATCAGCTTCTATGTTTAAATAACTTTTGGCTGCTACCTGCGAGAAAAATCTTCCAGGCTCATTTGATTTTCCCAAATTCTCCCCACCAAAGAGTGATTGCACCACTCAGATTTAATAAAGGAAATAGAAAAGGGAAAAAGTTTATTGTTAACAAAAAGCACCCCTTGGTTTTCTTTTGAGGCACAAGGAAGGAGAACAGTTTTTTTCTAAATTAATTCAGAAATTCTTATCCAGTTGATCCTCCGTGCAAGATATCTTTGGTAGTGGCACTTTAACTCATTATTCACAGTTCATTTGATGTATAATTCCCACACTGTGACCACTGCCCATATTACTTCTACAGATCAGTTAATTTTGCTCGAAAACATATTCCTCTGGGTTCTCAGGGCAAACAGAAATGAATACAAGTTGATACTGAAAACATGCAGTTTGCTTTATTTTTAAAAGGTTCATTCATCCTTTGCGGGGAGTAATTAGCGCTGGACAGACACGTAACTGTCTCTCCTCAACTACATATGTTTTCACTAAAGCAAGAATACTAGCTGGAACAATTGATCACTGGGGAGCTAATTTACCTGAAACCCACTAAACTGGTGAAGTTCTTTCGTTATAAGGCGTGGCAATGTGGCTCTGCAATGTAAATGAAAGATTAGGCAATTTGCACAAGAAAGCAAAATCACACACAACTCCTTATCTCCCAATTTCTGCAAGCACGGGAATTACACAGGGAAAGTGCAGCCAGATTAGTTTGGGCCCAGACTGGATTTGCAGCACCTGAATCAAGTATGTCACGGGAAGCAAAAGCAGGAGCTAAGTGGCCTCATCTGTCCCCAGACCACGCTGAGCCTGCCCAGATGTTGCACAACCTGAGCTGTCCCCCTGAGTCCAGGCTGGGAGAGTGGACGCACCACAAGGATTTCCGGCTGCCTTCTGGGGCTCCCTTAAGCAGTTGGAGCCTCCTCAGATAACCACGAGGCTCCTGGGGTTGGAGTCTGTGCCAAGGGGCGCTCTGGTGAAGGCAGCGGAAAGAGCCCAACACCTGCTGGTCGCAGGCCCAGCGAGAAGCCTTGCACCGCCCTCTTAGAGCTGGTCGACTGGGTGTGGGCTCTAATCTCTGTCTCACACCTGCGTTAGGGAGGAAGGCGAGGGCTCTCCAGGTGTCTGGGTTCCGGGAGGATGAAAGGAAGCTGTTAAGAGGCGTGCCCCCAGAGCACAGCACAGGGACGCGCTGTGGTCGCCAGGCGTGGGAGGACCATGATGCTTGGGCCGAAGCTTCAGGGACTGAAGGGGCAGGCCGACGTGGAGATCTCCCTTCGCTTTTTTCCTTCCGCTTGCAGGGCGATTAGCCAGGGGCTGCAGTAGCTTTCCACTCTGCGCTGTGACTTTTACACATTTCTGCCCAGGCGTGCGACCCGCAGCACCTGGCGAGGTGAACACGGAGTCGCAGCCCCCTGGGATCCACTCTGGATGCCCGGGCCTCTGCCCCTCCAAGCTCTCTGGGTCTTCTGAGGCTCTGTCGCTGTTTGAGGATTGGGTTTCCTTAACGCAGGGCTTCCCCATCTTGGACAGGAGGAGGAGTCAGAACCCCTCCCCTCCCTCTCTCTCTCTCCTCCTCCTCCACCCACGCCAGCCCGATTTTAATCTAATCTTTTATTTAAAGTCAACAGAGGAGCAGGAATCCTGCGCTCTTGCCCACAAGATATTCTTTAATAAGTCCCCAACCTCTGCCGAGAGGGGCAGCCTTAAGGAGCCTGCCTGTTTTCTCCTTGAAGATTTAGGTAGCAGGGAGTAGGACGCTTCGAGGGTTCCGGCAGAAGCCTGAGCGCTCTGCGCACTTGGGGAGGGGAGTTGGCCGGAGACGGGGCGGGAGGGGTGGAGGACGACTTGTGTAGGAGAAATGAATTCTAAAGCTCAAGAATTTAACACAACAGCACCAACTTGCAGAGCTTTGTATCAAACCGGGAGCCGTTCCGAGGCACTAAGCCTTCCAGATCCCCATTGGGGAGAGCGGGCAGGTGAATGCCCAGCGTGTGACCCTGGGGAGGGAGAGTCTTGGGTCATTATGGGATGTGCCCATTGACTAGGCGCGCCCGCACGCACCCTCGGAGGAGACAGGATGAAAAGATACTCCGTGCCCGCATCCCGGGTCCTTGGCAGGCGCCTTGCCTATCTCCCTTTCCAATTGGGCGAGGGCCACTGTTCTCTGTCGTTCCCAAGGCACCTCCGACCTGCTAGGACCCATGATAGCTCCCAGCCTTTCGCCCCCTCCTGCCTTTTCCATTTCTTTCCTCCGCCTCCGGCCGACGCCCCCAGATCTCTTGGGCTCGCCCTTCCTGAAAGTAGGCGAGGCCCAGAAGCTGAGGCTGGGGCGAAGACCGAGGAGGGTGGGAAAGGGGAGGAGCGGAGTGTGGCTGCCCGGGGGCGTGTTCTCCGCTAGCCCCACCCCTGGGTGCGCGCGGCGGTGGCGGCGGCGGCCCAGCCTTGCTCTGAGAGACAGGTATCGCTTAGGCGCCATGTTGTGAGCGGAAGTGGGGAAGCGCGCGGCGGTCGCTGTTCTGCTGGGAGCGGGCGCGGGAACCGGCGGCGGGGGGCGGAGCCGTAGTCCCAGCGGCGGAAGGAGGAGAGGAAGAAAGGGGCGAGACCCAGTGCCCGGCGGCGGCGCAAGGCTCTCGCTCGGCGTGCGGGCGTCTCCAGCCAGGCGCTAGGCATTCGGGCGATCGGTGTCGGCGTCGAGCCCTCTGCGGGGCCGCCGCTGCTGCTGCTGCTGTTGCCGCCGCTGCCGCTGCCGTGGGGCTCGGGCGGCGACGGAGCGGGGCGGGCGGGGAGGGAGGAGGCGGTGAAGGCAGCGGGCCGGGGGGGAAGATGCCGCTGGCGCAGCTGGCAGACCCGTGGCAGAAGATGGCTGTGGAGAGCCCGTCCGACAGCGCTGAGGTGAGTGCAGCGGGGCGGCCGGGGTCGGCGCGCCCCCGCCGTCTCGCTTCCCTTCCCGGAGCTGGCCACTTGGCCCCTTCTCCCGCTCGCTCTCCCCCGGGTCCAGGATTCCGGTTTGGGTTGTTGGGGTTGGTCTGTTTGCCCGTCTGTCTGTTCCTCCCACTCGCACCCTCACCTCCCTCCCTCGCTCGGGGGGCTGCCGGTGTGGCGGCGCGTGGGGTGTGCAAGAAGCCAATTATCATCAACTTTGCGTGGGGGGAAGCGGTAGGCGGAGTGGGGGGCAGGCGAGGAGTTGGGAAGTTTGGCCCTGCCGGGTCGGGGGCTTCCTTGGATCTTGGCCACTTTCCGGGGGGCCGAGGGTAGGCTATGGATTGGGTTCAGCGGGGAGCAGGGAGTCTGGCCGAGGGAGGGGGTTGCTGCGGGCAGACTGGCGCACCGGGGCATGAGTGTCGACCCTAGGGCGTTTCGGCAAGGGGTGCCGGACAGCCAAGGGTTTCGCCTCTCCTCCTCTGCTCCAGCGCTTTCTGCTGCGGCAGGGGACAAAGTGGAAGCCTAAGGTCTTCTGTCTCCCCCTTCCCCCTTGTTTCTGAGGTCCCTGCGAGTTTAACTTGAGTTCCCCGTGCGTGGAGGCATGGAGGTGAGAGGGTGATATTCAAGGAGATCAGCGGCTGCCGTAAAGGGCTTTCTGGTTTCCTCTCCCGGGAGCTGGTGACCGTCCCCGAGACACTCAACCAAGTGCCACGAACCCATACAGTACACCCAAAGAGGGGGCAGAGCAGAATCTCCCCGGACGCAGCGCAGCCGCCCCTGTCCCAGAACCAACTCGGGGTCTGCGACAGTAATCCAGACCAGAGCTGTTCTGGGTATCCGCGCTCCCCTCCGGAGTGGAAAATCAATTCCTGATGGTGGCGCGTCTGTGATTCTTCCTTCTTGACTTTTTGCTGTCTACTATCTCCGCAGCGGACTTTGGAGGATTACAGGATGATAGGCTGCGTGTGTGTAATAGTTAGTGAGTGACCCCATTTCTGGAAAGCATGACTGAAACGCGGGGGTGGAATGGGGCAGGCTCTGAGTGGTGTACTTGGCGGCAGCCGCTGCCCTGCAGTGTGAGAGGTGGATAGGGTTACTGGTTACGTCAGTAAAAGCCAGGCTCAGTTTGATCTGAGATGCGGGACACTTGCATTCTCCGGTATAATGGAGGGGGAGGGGGATCAGTTCAAATTGCTTTTCAGTTTTTTCCCCCAGTCACCTCCGCTGCTGTATAAAAATGTTAACTTGTTCTCCTTAAGGCGAGCAGAGTTGTAATAATGCTTCCGATCGGTGCTTAGTATTTTGTGTTTTGGATCGTACTTCAGAACCTAAACTAAAAGCTGCTCTTCCATTGGAAACACAATGATACTTATTATCTAAAAGAAAGAAAAAGAAAATCATTTTTTAGGACTGGCAGATTTACAAGAATTTCATTTAAAATTGTTAGCTCACCTAATACTAGAAATCTTTTATAAGCAAGCCAAATTTGGAATGTGTAATCATCGTTTGAATGGATAGTGTGCAAAACAGTATGCCAGAGGGCTGGTTTTTCCCTTTAACTTCAAAAATGTTTTTGCATTAAATATAGGCAAAGGTTAATAAATGTTCTCAAAGCACTGAACTTGTGCAAAGAACTTGAATTTGCCTTCAGACTGATTTTTTTTTTTTAGATAGACATTAAAAGTTACAACTCAGATCCACATTTCTGCTTGGCATGTTTCAATATGTAAAAAAGATTATTTCAAATTCTACTTTATCCTTTTTCTGTATAGCATGCATTTGGATGAGGTAGGCACAACACTAGTATTAATTTACTTAGCACCTACTCTATGCCAGGTACTATGCTACATTCTGTTTGATCTTTTCCTTCATATGACCTGGTAGGACAAGGTTATGGTCTCCATTGTTAGAAATTAGGGAACCAAGTCTCAGAAGTTAAGGGCACAGAGATTATAAATAGGAAATGGCAGAGCCATCATCTGAAGCCAGGTGGCTACAGTTCAGGTGCTTTGCTTTATATTAGGATAACTACTTCAAATCCTTTGTGGAAAACTTTGGGCTATAAGTACATAAGCAGTAGTCAGAGGTCCTGTATTTTTCAGAAACAAGTCTCATTTATTAAAGCCTTGTTATTGCAGTTACTGTCATGTTTTCCCAAACCTGGCAGATAGAATTCTACAATTTGCCATTTTCTTGTTATTCTGTCATAAAGTATGTCAAACAGAGCCAATGTTGCCTAGATTTATTAAAACTAGATTTTGACTAATTTCCTTTCGATATTTTGTTTCCTTTGGTTGTTCATGATCTGATACCATTTGGAAAAATAGAACCAGTGAGGAAAGAATTGAGAATTTCCACTCCAGGCTCTAATATTGATACCCGCTATTATGCCGTCTCCTCGTCAACAGGCTTCTGGCGGAGAACAATTGCACAGTACCAGAATAACATCAGAGGTTTTGTTTTTGTTTTGTTTTGTTTTTGTTTTTAATAGTCATTTACTTGAGTAAGTACATCAGAATTTTTCTCTCCAGGCTAAAAGATTTCCGGGTTGGTCTGTATAGACATTTACATCTATGATCTCAATCCTAATAGACTTTCAAGAACACTTGAAAGCAGATACTTTCTTTTCTGTCCGAATCCTCAGCACTTAACACCATGCCTGGCACATACGTATTATGGACTCGCAAAATATCTGCTGAATGAATCATGAAGGTCAGGAATAGGGTACTTAGGAATCTTATCTCCCTTCTTATCATTTTGATCTCATGTTGAAATATGAACAATTTTAAAAGACCTGAGTGTCTCACTAAAAACACAGGCCGTTTCTTCATTCCTCTGCACCGACCTTCCTGCTTTGAGACCTCACAGGAGTCTCATGGTGTTCAAAACAAAAAAACCCTTGTGGTTGAACTCAAACGTGGGTTATAACATGAGAGGCTAAAACTAGGCCGAATGTTTAAAGAAGCAAATTTAGGATAATAAAGGAAGTACTATGTAAGCAAAGTAAGGGTTGGTGCAAGATAAAAAAACAATCGCTTCCTAAATGGTCTAGGTGAATTCAGAGCTATTTGATGAGATATTTAAAGATGCTCCTTTGTTTTCTGGATATTTGACTGTTTGAGACAGATATCAAGAATTGTGACTCTTCCGATCTGTCAGACAATATTTACTAGATCCTAAGCTTGAACCAGATGATTCTTTTTTTTTCTCAGTAGCGATAATGTAGATTAAATGGTAATCTAAGTATGAGCAATTTTCAAACTAATAAAATTAAGGGGGGTTATTTTTGCGCTATAGAAATGTATAAAAATAGTCACAATAATGTGTTGTATACAATGTGTTGTATAAAAATAGCCACCTTGACTTCCTCTAAATAACTAGTACCCACAATGCATTGAAAAATATTAACTATAAATCTTTTATTATGAAAAAGTGAGACCCTTGTGTTAAAGCTCCTCTTTAGAGAATGTGCATGGTATAATATCCTGTAGTACAAGTATAGTGTATATATAACATAGTACATAGATTCTATAGTATTTCTGGCATCAGTATTAAAGTTTCTTATCTGTAGCGAAAATCTATTAAAGTATGATCCTTGATTTTGAAAAAAGTTTCTTAAGTTTCTTTACCTTTTTCATTTTTACCACTTTTCAGGGTTGTTTTCATTTCCTCAAAATGAAAATGTGGGGAGAGGATAGGGCTCGTTACATGTCACCTACTAAGGAACTGTGACACATTCCTGAACAGGGCATCGATTTCAGTGATTATCATGTGTCATTTTTTTTATTTTAGTCTAGGAAAATTTGCTTTATTTTGGCAGCTTGACCCTGTACTTACAGATTAGATCCAAACTGTAAAACTGACTGGGTACATTTAAATTTTTAAGATAAATAAACTTATCAGATTAAAGAAACGAGTTTAGGTAAACTTTGCCTTTTCTGAAAATCCCAATAACTACATCCTGTATTTATGTTAGAAGATTGCATAGTTGAGATGTGCACTCCTGACCAAGGAGTTGACACTGGGTAAATTATAAAATGATCAGAAATTTAGATCCCTTATCCAGAAGTCTGAATTGCAAAAGAATTATTCTGAAGTTTTTTTTTTAATTATCCACTGAAACATTCATGACATTGTGATA
This sequence comes from Oryctolagus cuniculus, assembly GCF_051225735.1. Lineage (NCBI taxonomy): Eukaryota > Metazoa > Chordata > Mammalia > Lagomorpha > Leporidae > Oryctolagus > Oryctolagus cuniculus. The sequence goes on along the minus strand of NC_142888.1, from coordinate 6,002,777 downwards.
GTTAACAAGACTTGCTCTATAGTTCCATGCTGAGACACATGTGATCTGCCAGGCTGTAAATGATGGGGTGAGGTGAAAGTGTTTCGGTGCGCTCAGTGCACACTGGGTGCTTTAGACCCAGTAGTTCAGGTTATAACGAACAGCAGTGACATCTTGGTGGTCTCACTGGTAATGCATGATTGTGTTAGTGCTCAGTTAGATGTTTTGATGGAGAACGAGTTTTAAAGCATTGGAATGCAATATGTACAATATATGTTACACATCCCATTCTCCAGTTTTCATAGGAAAAATAACTGCATGTTAATACCTAACATTAGATGCCCCCCCAATGGTATTTTTTTGTAGTTAAGATAGTGACCTCTATCAATTTAAATAGTTATTAGATCTCAAATGTTCTGGGTTATCAATTTCATGTGAAAAAGCATACAAGAAAACCATAAATTTTTAAAATGAATTTATTTGAGAGGCACCCAGAGAGCTCCCGGCAGTGGAATCACTCCCAAAATGCCTCCAAGGACCAGCCCTGGGGCTGAAGCTAGGAGCCAGGAACTCAGCCCAGGTCCTTCACAATGGTGGCAGGAACCCAGTCACTTGAGCCATCACTGCTGCCTCCCAGGGTCTGCATTAGCAGGAAGCTAGAGTCAGGGTTTGGAGCCAGGTATGAATCCTGTACTTCACTGTTACAGGGTGCAGGATGTAAACATCTTGTCCTAACTGCTAAGGCAAGTGCCCACCCCATAAATCTTTTTTTTTTAGAGGACATAAATCCTAATTCTTGAGTAAAATGTGTTATTTTAACAAAACAAACACAAATTGACTATATACATCTTATAAAACAATTTCATTAAATTATTTATGATTAAATGACACATTTGATATAGATGTATTACATGGATGCATTTTGTCCTGTACCTGTTTTATAAAATGTATATAGTCTACTTTTTAAAAAATATTTATTTGTTTATTTATTTGAAAGTCAGAGTTACACAGAGAGGAGAGGCAGAGAGAGAGAGAGAGAGAGAGAGAGAGAGAGAGGTCTTCTATCCGCTGGTTCACTCCCCAATTGGCCGGAACAGCAAGAGCTGAGCTGATCTGGAGCCAGGAGCCAGGAGCTTCCTCCGGGTCTTCCCACATGGGTTTAGGGGTCCAAGGACTTGGGCTGTCCTCCACTGCTTTCCCATGCCATAGTAGAGAACTGGATTGAAAGTGGAGCAGCTGGGACTCGAACCGGAGTCCAAATGGGATGCTGGCACTGCAGGCAGCAGCTTTACCTGCTGTACCACAGTGCCAGCCCCTATATAGTCAATTCGTGTTTTGTTTTAGTCATAAATTGGTACAGATTATAAATCTATCATTAAAAGATAATTAAACGTTATTCTATCATTAAAGATAATTAAATCTATCCTTAAATGATGTATTTATGTATATTTTGGCCTATATTTAGCAAATACATTAGTTACTAATAATTATTTCAATTTTACTTATCACCTTAAAATTTAGAAGGACCTTGTTAACATAAGCTTTGGAGCCATAAAGATGTTTGAATTCTAGCTCAGCTAATTAATAACTTTGTAACCTTATACAAATTAGTTAATGTCTCTGCTTCAACATCTTAATCTATAAACTAGGGATGAAAATAATATTTACCTCTTCTGGTTATGGTGAGGATTAAATGAGATTTTAATAAATGTAAAACATTTGATTCGGTACCTGGTTAAAGTGTTTAATAAATAATAGTTAAAATCAATCCTCTCTTACAGAACTGTCTGAGAAAGTTCTTTGTTTTTCCTCTGAGGTAATTTTTTTTAGACCCAAGCAAAACAATTAAAAATGATTTATATGATTCCTTTAAACAGAATCACTGTAATCTGTGAATGCAATTGTAAGGCTAACATGAGGAGATATCTCTTAAATCTTGAGCTTTGGTATTGTTCCCTTCAAAATTAACATTAAAGGGGAAAAACAGATAAATAATGCTGTGAAGAATATGTTTAGAAGGAGGGGGAAAGGGAAATATGCCCACATTTTAACACCACTCAAATTGGAAGGGGTTAAACAGTCCGTGGCATATCATAGTTTAATTGGTGGGTTTTTTTCTTAGCAGTATATAGAATAGTAGTTTATCTTAAACTTCGTAGGGAGTGTCTTACAATTGATAAAATATGGTATATCCTGTGTGTCAACCTCTTAAAGGTAATATGTCCTTCTAAAATGGCTAAAGTCAATACATAACTCCAATAGATAAGATTGTAACTTTTTTCTGAAACATACCAAAATAAAATGTGCATATCTTTTTATATTTTGGAATCAATCAGTTCTGTTCAGTTTTAGGGACAGAAATTAATACGACATACCTTTCTCTACTTTGCAATAAACACACTTGAATCTGACTTGAATATCTGGATTTTCCTGTCTAAAAATGTAATCCTTATGACTTTGTGGTGCTATTTGTCTTTCTTAGGTAGTGTTGGTACTTAATGAATTCAAAATAGTACGTATTTTTCAAACCAAGAAGTGTCTGGAGATGTGATATTTAAAAGTGTATCTGTGTCCTCCAACAACCATCTTCCCTTCTGAGAAAAACAAGAGAGCATGTTATAATCAAGTGTTTGGGAAATGTGGAGTGAAACAAGATTTAACTAGTGTCTTCACTGTATAACTTCTTAGAAGCTTTAAGGCAATATTATACACAATAAATCTGGAGTATAGATGTAGTACACAACACTTGAGACTCAGTGTTAGAACTTCTTTTTCATGAACCACCTATTGAGGTCTCAAAACACAGGTGTTTTTGCAGAACACAGTTTTGGAAAGTCATAACTACAGTAACATGATCCAGTAGTGCTTGTGAATGGCTGTTACCTTTGATTTACTATATTGCGGCTTTTTTCTTTAACTTTTATGAGTTTTTGTTTCATTTTGAGTTGAAATCTAAGTTTAATTATGTAATAATTTTTTATCTTAATAGTGATCTGAAAATTTAAATATAATAATTGAAATTAAAAATTTAAACATTTTTGGTTGACCTGATCATTAATGGTCATATTTTACTTTAATGTCATACTGGTTGCCCCTACTAAATGTCCCTTATATTGACTTGTTCTGTATCTTATCTGTAATACTGTTTAAAAATTCTCTTTTATCATATGATATCAATATGCCTACCTCTCCCATTCTCCTTTTTAAACTAATTGCTTCTAACTTGACGTTATTAGAAGGAAGATAGCTAGGATTAGTACATTTTGATGCAACTTTTTTTTGAAGATTTGTTTATTTATTTGAAAGAGTTAAGCAGAGAGAAAAGGAGAGGCAAAGAGAGAGAGAGAATCTTCCATCCACTGCTTCACTCCCTAGTTGGCGGCAAGCTGTGCTGATCCGAAGCCAGGAGCCAGGAGCTTCTTCGACACCCCCCCCCCCCCCCCGCCATGCGAGTGCAGGGTTCAAGGACTTGGGCCACCTTCTGCTTTCCCAGGCCATAGCAGAGAGTTGGATTGGAAGTGGAGCAGCCAGGACATGAACCAGTGCCCGTATGGGATGCTGGCGCTGCAGGCGGTGGCTTTACCTGCTGTGCCACAGTGCTGGCCCAACTTTTTTTTTTTTTTTTAAAGATTGATTTATTTGAAAGGCAGTGTGACAGAAAGGCATAGGGAGAGAAGGGAGGGAAAGGAGGAGAGAGAGAGAACAAAAGATCTTCCATGCCCTGGTTCCCCAAATGCCCTCAACAGTAAGCTCTGGGCTAGGCCTCAGTCAGTAGCCAGGAACTCCATCCTGGTCTCTCCAACATGGGTGGCAGGGGCCCGAATACTTGGGCCATCCTCTGCTGTCTTCTCAGGTACATGAGCAGATTGCTGGACTAAAAGCAGGGTAGCCAGAACTCAAACCGGCACTCCCAACATGGGATGTCAGTGTCCCAAGTAGCAACTTAACCTGCTGCACTGCAGTGCCAGCCACAGTGCAACCATTTTTAACTTGGAAATATTTTGACTTCATCTTTAAGAAAAAGCCGCAATTTTCCAAATCATATAAAATAGCATCATCACCCCTTTTTTGGTCTCTGCCCATCATGTACACATAGCTCTGGCATCAAGGGTATTTTGCTGGGCATATTACCTAATAATAAACAGTGACTTTTTTTGTTGTTGTTGTATCATAGCAAAATGGCAGAAGTAGTGGGATTACCTGTTCTGCACATTTGCCTCCTCTCTTGAAGATGTCAGCGAGAAAGTAAGATGTGAATGAACTAAAGAACAGGCAGCTGTAAGGTAGAAAGCTAGCTGACTATCCCAGCCGGGGTCAGAGCTCTATGTTGTGAGTCCTTTTTTGTTATTCTCATGAAATAGTGCTAGTTTCCTAAATATTAGGTACACTCTGCTCAAATGAAAATCCAAAAGCACTTTTAGATGTCTTGTCATTCTCTATTAGTATAAATAGAATTAAATCCATGGCATAAGTGAAATTTCCTCTTCTCAACTAATGGATCTGTGGTCTCTTACACACTGTAAAAATTAGTTATGTTTTGTCTGCCACATAAATTGATTTTTATAATCTCACATATGACGATGATCTCATCTTCAAATCTGACCTGGTCATCTAGAGTTCTGTGAGCTTAACTCTAATCCTTTGGTCCACAACGCTTGTTACAGGAATCTTGGTTCAGTCATTTGATATGTGTTAGAAGCAGATGTCAAATGATAGCCTGAAGCAAAAGATCATTTTGACATTAATAGATTGAAGTACATCTCAAGTGCAGTGGTTTACAAAAAATCTAAACTCCAGAAATCTTGTAAAACCTATAGTTAAAAACCTTAGCTACTTAGAATGTTATTTCAGTTCTTCACATTTAAAGACAGAGGCATCTACCAGAAAACAAAATAAAGCTTCTTTATCATCATTGTTAATACTTTAGCCACTAGCCAAATGTTGCTACTGGACACCTGATGTGTGACTGAGGAACTGACTTTTTTATTTAATTTAAATTTAAATTTAGTAGTTGCCAGTGGCTCTTAGCTACCATGTTCTAAATTACAGAATTTAAGCAAATTGAGCTCCCTTTTTCTATGCTATTGTATTTGCAACTCTACATTTTATTACTTGTATTTTGAAATTAATAGGCCAAGGCTTTTTCTAAACAAAAATATTTGAAGGGTGGGCAGGTTAGGCTGCCACTTGTGGCTCCGGCATCCTATATGAGCTCCGGTTTCAGTCCAAGCTGCTCTTCTTCTGATCCTGCTCCCTGCTGGTGGTGCCTGAAAAGGCGTAAAAGGTGGCCAAGTACTTGGGCTTCTGTCACCCACATGGGAGACCCGAATGGAGTTCCAGGCTCCTGGCTGATGTGGTCATTTGGGAAGCGAACCAGCTCCACCACCACCCCCTCATCACCCTGCCTTTTAATAAATAATTTTTTTTTTTTAATTTTTCATATGCTTTCTCAAATGATGTGTAGTCAGGTTTGTCTTGTTTCTTTCTTTCGTTCCCTGGAGATTTTGGTAAACTTTGCTCTATGATACGTTCTCCTCAAATCAGCATTCTGCTCTTCCTACAACTTCACTGGTTTTACAGTGACACGTAATTCCAAAGCATAGGCAGAAATTCAACTATCGAAAAATGTTGCAGTAATAAGTTTCCTCTGGTGGGCTGAGTTTGCAGACAGAGGCATGAAACAGGATAATTTTATGATAGAAAAACATAATTATATTCTGTGTTATTGGATGAATAAATTATTGCATGGTAAGTTTAATATGTTCTTTTCACTATAATGTGCTAATTAAAACTGGAAAAGTAGAGTGATATATCTTGGAATGTGAAAGACTTTTTTTAAAATTAGGCATAGAATTTTAGAGCCAAGAACAATTTAGCCTTGTCCTATTTGAAAACTGAACCTATTGAGGCAGACCCACCCCCAGGTCATGTGTTGACAAAGTCAGAGCCAGGGTGTGCAACACATTTCATTTCACTAAAACTTATTTTGCCATTGAGAATATATTAATAAAACTTTGAAATGATTTTATCAGATATCTTAAATACAAATTCTGAAAGAGCCACAGTGCTTAAAAGCACAAATATTACATTTCCTCTGCTTTCTTTCTGTTTTCAATTCCTCATTTGCTATATCAAAGTGCCCAAATCCAAAATAAAGTAATATACAGCCTTGCCTTAAGTTTGATTTATAAATCTGAAAAATACAGTTGGTTCTTAGTTTACAAAAACAACTTGAGAAGAGTCCTACCTGCAAATAAGTGGTGAGTAGCAGGGGATGTCAAGACCATTGCTCGCTCTTTCTCAGGTGAGGAGGAAAAGGAACTGAACATTTACTGAATGCCTTTGTATACAGTAACTTGAATGAGGTAGACATAATTGTCCTCAATTTACAGGTGAGGAATTAGAGCCTGGGGAAATGAAGTAAACTGCTCATGGTTGCAGAGCTAATAAATGGAGGAGCCCGCATTCAAACCCTAGTCTTGCGGTTTTGCAAATTCCAAATTCCCATTGACTTTCCACTAGACTGCCCTGCTTTAGTTAAGAACAACATCTAGATAAGTGACTGTCCAGATGAAATCTGCTGCAGGGGGGAAAGCAACCAGGTGGTTTGCTTAAGTAGCTATTTGTGTGGGAATGTAGAGGATAATGACCTAGAGAGGTAAGTGCTCTCTTGTATATGTGCACCAGGAAGCTCTCGTGAAGAAGATGTGATCCCGGCATGAACTAGGAATGGTGCTCACAATAGAGACAAGGTTGACGTGGTTTATTAGAAACGTTAGTAGAGTTGATAATACTATCCCAGTACAGTGTGGGTTGTATAGGCTTTTGTGAGCTGGCCTTAGATGGAGTGTTTGACGTTGTATGGGAAAATGCTTTGAGATATCTAAACACCTGTCTTAACAAATGGAACAGCAGCTCTCCTTACAGAGGTACCTAGATGTATGCTTGAGCAAATGAGATCTGTTCCTTGCTGTTTATTAAGTCACTGCCTGTTTATATTTGCATCTTTTCAGAAAAATCTATATGATGTTCCCTCAAAGTACCAGGAAACAGAATGTGGCTCAATCCTTAAAAGTTAACACTTATGTTTCTATAATATAAGAAAAAGAAATTGCAAAGAAAAGTTACACAATAATTGAGGGTTTTTTTTTAAACTGTAAACTCTTAAGTCAACTAACCCTAAATAAAATTTTAATTGAGATATAATTTACATACCATAAAAATGGCACTTGTAAAGTTCAGGGGGGTTAACAATTCACAAAATTGTGCATCCGTCAGCACTTTCTTCTAATTTTAGAACATTTTCATCACTCCAAGAAGAAAGCCCATATTCATAAACAGTCACTCCCCATTCTGTTTTCCCTCAGCCAAGGCAACTAATCTACCTTCTATCTCTGTCAGTTTGCCTATTCTGGACATTTCATATTAATGGAATCCTACAATATATGGCCTTTGTGTCTGGCTTCTTTCATTTAGTGTTAATGTTTCTAGGATTCATCTGTGTTTTGGTATATATCAATGTTTCATTCTTTTTTTGTGGCTGAATGATATTCCATTACATGAATATATCACATTTTATTGACTCATACATCAGTTGATAGATGTTTGGGTTGTTTCTACTTTTTGGCAATTACAAATTATGCTGCTATGAACATTTATATGTTTTATGTGAATATATGTTATTAATTTTCTTGTGTATGTACCTAGGAGTGAAATTGCTGAGTTATATGGTAAGTCTATGTTTAACATTTGAGGAACTGCCAAACTGGTTTCCAGTTCACCTGCACCCTTCTACATTACTAGCCATCGTGTATGAGAATTTGTTTCTTCACATCCTCGCCAATGTGTTTCTTTGTTTACTCTAATCATCATCGTGGGTATGAAGTGGCATCTCATTGTTTTATCTTGCATTTCCCTGATGCTACTAATATTAAGGATCTTTTTCTGTGCTTATTGTCCATTTGTGTTCATAATTTGTGTGCTTATTTTGTTAATGATTCGGTGACTTAGAGTTTTGCTCTAATGCTGATAACAGAAATTCCTTACTTTATATATTTATTTCTTAGAAAACTTAGTTTGGGCATGTACTTTTAAAAGACTTTTTACATTTTTACATGATAAATACAAGCTTTTCCTAAAATAGTGGTTTTCCATCTGTCAATAGAGCCATAGGTTCTATGAAAGTGCCTTAGGATACCTCATTTCCTGGGGCACCCCTCCTCTCCACTAGATAAGAGTTCCTTGAGGAACATAAGAAGGAGTTAAAGATTGGTTATAGAAAGTTAGAGAAAGAGAACAAAGATTAAGACAATGATGTTTTTCCTTAGAGTGTCTGCAGTCTTCTTACTCTATATTTTCTTTCCTTTTTTTTTTTTAAAAAAAAGGTTGTGTTTATTTGAGAGAGAGTTGCATTCAGAGGGAGAGACCGAGAGAAAGGTGTAGATTCATCTGCTGGTTCACTCCTCAAATGGCCACAATGGCTGGAGCTGGGCTGCTCTGAAGCGAGGAGCCAGGAGCTTCTTGCTGGTCTCCAATGCGGGTACAGGGAACCAAGGACTTGGGCCATCTCCTACTGTTTCCCAGGCCACAGCAGAGAGCTGGATCTGAAGAGGAACAGCCAGGATATGAACCGGTGCCCATATGGGATGCTGGTGCTGCTGGAGGAAGTTTAGCCTAACTACTGTGCCATAGCATCAGCCCCTATATTTTCTTTTTTAAAAAATATTTCTTTCTTTATTTGGAAGGCAGGGTAACAGAGAGAGAGGAAAATACAGAAACAATTTCCATCTGCTGGTTCCCTTCTAAAATGGTAGCAACAGCCAGGGTTGGGCCAAGCTGAAGCCAGGAGCCAGGAACTCCATCTGCGTCTCCCATATGGGTGGCAGGGTTCTAAGCACTTGAACCACCTTCTGTTGTTTTCCTAGTCCCATTAGCATGGAGCTGGAGTGGTGTAGTGGGAAAAGGAACAGCCAGGACTTGAACCAGCACTTCCATATGGGATGCCTGTGTCACAGGCTGCAGCTTAACCTGCTGTGCTACAAAGCCAGACCCACTCTCTATTTTCTTATTTAAAGCAAAAAGTATAGGAATTAATTGAAGGTCAATCGAAATAAAAGGTCTAAAATCTCTTAAATGTAAATATACACATAAATGAATTCTTTTCAAGAGTACGTTTCGAATAGATAGACAGGTGTTTTGTTTGAAGTAAAAATGCTGACAACAGAAAACCCTATTTGCCTCCTTTCTCTCAGATTCCTGCTATTGGTATAATTCACAAGGAATAACTCTCACTATGTATATTGATATCAGTAAGGGGGAGGGTACTTAAATAGAGAAATGTCATAGTAAGTTAAAAGTAAGATTTGCCTTGAATTAATAAGAGCACATAAATGAGTTTTAAAGTGATCTTTTCTCCCTGGCTCTTCCAAGTATCTATAGAATAGTTCAGGTAATAATGAATTAAATACAATTCTTTCCTTTGGGATAGTGTAGTCTAAAAGTACAGGAGTGGACATGCAGTTGAATACTGCGACAGTTAGGGATAATATGAACAGATATAATTGAATGTTCAGGAGAAAATTGTAATTTTTAACGTTATAGCAGTTTTCCATAGTGCATTTTTCAACATGTTGTGGGAAATGAGAAAGTAAATGTTATTTTCAATGTAAAAGTTAATCACTTGGCACAAATTCCTGGTTCTGCCAAGTTGGAGAAATCCTCCTAGGTTTTTCCTCACAACTAAAACACCTTAGACATAACATAGTACTCTAAAAGTGATTAAAGAAAGACTGCCTGTGGATCTTGGGCCTCATGGAATAACACAAGTAGTGAGTTCCTTGAATTTTCTTAACTACCTTCCGTGTATCCTGGACATGATGTTGTGAAAGCCTCCAGTCAAGAAGCAACCAATAGGCACAGACAAAAAGTTCAAAGAAAAGCCTATTCTCTTTAAACAACTAGGGAAAGGATGGCATAACAAGACTAAATCTTTTTGGCAATACCCTCCCTACCCTAGCCAAATACTAACAGAAAAACCCTACTTCACCCCCAAAAAACAATCAAGCATGCTCTTACTCCTCAGCCCAATGGTATTAGCCTGGGTTATCAGGGACCTTATCCATTCCCTGCCTAGAAAGCGCAGGCAGTGCTTTGGTTCCCCCTGCTGGTGGTTTTGGCATATGGTACAGGGAGTCGATCCTCTCGCCCCAGAAAGGAGATTGTGTTCTTGCCAGAGTAGTGTCAGCTGGGTCTAACAGCAAATTAAGCCTCCACTGGAAGGAAGATGCAGTGATACAAAACGGTTTGAGGCAGGGCTACTCGACATTAAGCCTTTACCTTCCCTCAGTATCAACCAAGCATAACAAGATGGATGAGATACTGAACACTGCTTCCCACTACCACTGGTATTAGTGGGGCCCATAGAGAGCTGAGCCTTATCTTTAAAGTGGTGGGTGACAGAGAAGGCTGGTATTCTACTTCCCCTCTCCTCTTTCCTGTTGTTAGCCAGACCATTAGAGGAGCTGAGCTTTTGAACTCTCTCTCGTGCAGTAAAAAAGAAGTATGAGTCAGTCTAGCACTTTCTCCGTTCCTGTCATCAGTGGGAACCAGTAGGGAGCTGAGCTTACACCCCTACACAGAAGCAACAAAGTAATGTCGCCCCACTTTCACTGGGACCAAGAGTGGAGCTGAACTTCCATCCCACCCATCTGCAACAAAATAGTGTGAGTCATTGCTCTACTTTTGGTAGGGTGGTGTTGGTGGGTTCCAGAGGAAGTTCAGCATACAAATATACACCCACCTTGCCTTCACACTGCACCTCAACAGAGGGACTGCTTACTAAAAATAGACTAAATAGTGTCCAGAGTCTTATAATCTCAAAAATGTCCACTAGACATTGAAAAGTCACTTATACCAAGAACTCTAAAATTCACATGAATGAGAAAAGATAGTCAACAGATATTATTATTAATTTTTTAAAGATTTATTTATTTTATTTGAAAGTCAGAGTTACACAGAGGACAGCTGGTTCACTCCCAGATGAGAGAGAGAGGTCTTTCATCCGCTGGTTCACTCCCCAGATGGCCGCAATGGCTGGAGCCATGACGATCAGGAGCCAGGAGCCTCCTCCAGGTCTCCCATGTGATTGCAGGGGCCCAAGCACTTGGGCCATCTTCTGCTTTCCCAGGCCATAGCAGAGAGCTGGATCGGAAGTGGGGCAGCCATGTCTCGAACCGCTGGCCCCATCAACAGATATTCTTAAAAGAGGATAATTAAAAAAAATTTTTTTTGAGAGGCATAGCCCCTAAAATACCCACAATGATGAGGACTGGGCCAGGCCAGAACCAGGAGCTGAGAACTCAATCTAAGTCTCCCACACGGGTGGCAGGAATCCAACAAGAGCCATCAGCACTGCCTCCTAGGGACTTGACCAGTAGGAAATGATGTCCCAGAGCCAGGGAAGGGATCCAGATACTCCAGTGTGGGGTACAGATACCCAATGGGCATCATAACTGCTAGATCAAATAATCATCCCAGATCAGGATTTCAAAGCAGCTGTCATCAAAAGTACTTCAGAGAACAATCACGAAGTCAATTAAATGAAAACGTATCAGAAAAGAACTAGAAATGATATAAGATCAAATTTTAGGACTGAAAAACCATGATTGAAATAAGCTTAATACACAGGCTCAATAGAAGAATGGCGATGACAGGAAAGAATCTATAGTATTGAAGATAGCACAATAGAAATTATAAATAATTATAAATAGACTGGGAAAAAAAGAACAGAGCTTCGAAGATCCTGGAAAACATTAACACAAGACTTTTTAAAAAAAGATTATTTATTTATTTGAAAGAGTTACAGAGAGAAGGAGAGGCAGAGAGAGAGAGAGGTCTTCCATCATCCGCTGGTTTACTCCCCACAACAGCCAGAGCTGTGCCAATCCAGAGACAGGAGCCAGGAGCTTCTTCCATGTCTCCCATGTGGCTGCAGGGCCCAAGGACTTGGGCCATCCTCTACTGCTTTCCCGGGCCATAGCAGAGAGCTGGATTGGAAGTGGAGCAGCTGGGACTTGAACCGGCGTCCATATGGAATGACGGCACTGCAGGCAGCAGCTTTACCTACTACGCCACTGTGTCAGCCCCACATAAGACTTACCATTAATGTTATCAGAGTCCCAGAAAGAAAATAGTGGATCTAATGAAACAATGGCTGAAAATTTTCCAAATTTGGCAGAAATCAATCCTACAGATTCAAGAGGCTGACTGAACCCCAAATGAGATAAACACAAAGTAATCTATTCACATAAATCAAACTTTTGGAAATAGAGAGTTAGGGTATAAAGTTTCAGTATTGTAGACTGAAAAGTTTTGGGTAGTGGTTGCTTCAAAGTACACTTGAAATGATTGACAGTGGATTTTATTTATATTTTCTAATTTTTTAAATGATGCTTTTGAAAATTAAACACAATTTTTTAAATATTTATTTTATTTATTTGAAAGACAGAGTTACAGAGAGAGGTAGAGACAGAGAGAGAAGTCTTCCATCCACTGGTTCACTCCCCAGATGGCCGCCAACGGCCGGAGCTGCGCCAATCCAAAGCCAGGAGCCAGGAGTCTTTTCCAGGTCTCCCACATGGGCGCAGGGGCCCAAGGACCTGGGCCATCCTCTACTGCTTTTCCAGACCATAGCAGAGAGCTGGATCGGAAGAAGAGCAGCCGAGACTTGAACCGGCGCCCATATGGGATGCTGGCGCTTCAGGCCAGGGCTTTAACCCGCTGCACCACAGTGCTGGCCCCAAAGACAAAATCTTTAAAGCAGCCAGAAAGAAGCAAGCTCTTATATGTAGAGAATGATTTACATGAGAGCAGGTTTCCCATCCAAATCAATAGAAGCCAGAAGGAAATAGCATACCATTTTTCAACTTCCGGGAGGACGGGGGAAGGGCAAAATTCTATGCCAAGTGAAAAATATCCTCAGAAAAGAAGATGAAATCAAGAGTCTCATAAGAAAATTTGTTCATGGAAGACCCTGAAATAATGGTTAAAGATAGTTCTTCAAACTGAAAGGAAAAATAAGCTAGGGACATCAGAAATAAAGAATAAAAATAACATGAACTCTACAGTTTCTTCCTAAAAACTGGAAAGGGAGCACTTCACAGCTCACTTTATGAGGCTAGTGTTACCCTGATACCAAAACCCAAAGATGGTACAAAAAACCACAGACTAATATCCTTAAAGAATATAGGCACTGAATCCTCAAAATATTAGCAAAACAAATCCAGTGATACATAAGAATTACATATTGTGATCAAGTGGATGTTAAACTAGTGACGATATCATAGGTTGATGAGGATGCAGAAAAACTGGACCTCATATCATTGGTGAGGATTCAAAATGATAACCCTTCTGGAAAATAGTGTGGCCATTTATTAATAAATACTGTATGATCCAGCAGTTGCATTCCTGGGCATTTACTGAAGAGAAATGAAAACTTACGTCCTCATAACTCTGTGATCATTTCTGAATAAGAGGTAAGGAAAAAAAAGTTTAGCATTACATAAAATTAATTGTACATTCTCTCTTTTTTTAAAAGAATTATTTATTTAAAAGAGTTTCAGAGAGAGGTAGAGACAGAGGGGTTTTCCATCTGCTGGTTCACTCCCCAGATGGCCGCAACAGCCGGAGCTGCGCTGATCCAAAGCCAGGAGCCAGGAGCCTCCTCCAGGTCTCCCACGTGGGTGCAGGGACCCAAAGGACTTGGGCCATCTTCTGCTGCTTTCCCAGGCCATGGCAGAGAGCTGGATCAGAAGAGGAGCAGCTGGGACTAGAACCAGCACCCATATGGGATGCTGGCGCTTCAGGCCAGGACTTTAACCTGCTGCGCCACAGTGCCAGCCCCCAATTGTACATTCTCAATTAAGAACTTAGTCCTAACAGTTTTACTAATATGAATAAAAAGGTATGCCCTTAATATTTAAAAAAAGCCAATATTCAGTATCATACTTTATGGGAACATATTATAGTCACTCTCATTAAAGCTATGCCTGCTATTTTCACTTCAGTTTTACATATTAGAAATTTGCTTATGCAATTAGACAAGAAAATCAGAGTATTTGAAAGAAGGATAAAAGATTATTCGTGGATGATACAATTGTCTACTTAGATAATCTAAGGAAATCTAAAAAGATTTGTTAAAACTCCAGTAAGGCAGCATTACACAGAATATATTCACAAGTCAATGAGTTTTCTTGTTTAGCAATTGTTAATTAGAAATTAGAATAGAAAAATCTCATTTAAAGTAGCAACAAAATTATTAAATGTATGGAAATAAAAATAACAAGCAAAGGACAAGACCTAAATGAAGAAAATTTCTGAATTACGTTAAAGAATATTTTGAGGGGCCAATGCTGTGGTGTAATAGGCTAAGCCTCTGCCTGCTGTGCCAGCATTCCATATGGATTCTGGTTCAAGTCCTGGCTGTTCCTCTTCTTACCCCGCTCCCTGCTGTGGCCTATTGCCTTTGACCTGGAAGAAGCTCCTGGCTCCTGGTTTCAGATAGGTGCAGCTCTGGCCATTGCAGCCATTTGGGGAGTGAACCAGTGGATGGAAGACCTTTGTCTCTGTCTCTCCCTCCCTTCCACTGTTAACCTCTCTAATAAATAAAATCTTTAAAAAATAATTGAAAATTTGAGGGAAAAGCTATGATTCTTAAATTATTTTCGGTGGGATTTAAGATTTATTTTATTTATTGAGGGTAACTTTTTCTTCTGTCTTGAGTTAATACAGCTAGAAATTTTGTTTTTAAAAAATTTTTTTCTTTAAGTTTCTAAATTATTTTATAGCTTAGTGAACAGTTAAGACTAACAACTTTTAGTAAAATGCTCTATTACTAGTGTTTAAATATATAGCTAAAATTAATCACAGAGCTGTATTGAGAAACTACGCATACAGGGATGGTGCTATGGCTTAGGGGGTAAAGCCACTGCCTGCAGTGCTGGCATCCCATATGGGCACCAGTTTGAGTCCTGGCTGCTCCACTTCCGATCCAGCTCTCTTCTATGGCCTGGGAAAGCAGTAAGAAAATGGCCCAAGTCCTTGGGCTCCTTCACCCAAGTGGGAGACCTGGAAGAAGCTCCTGGCTCCAGGTCAACTCAGCTCTAGCCATTGTGGCCATTTAGGGAGTTGAATTACCTGATAGAAGACCTCTCTCTCTGCCTCTGCCTCTCTCTTACTCTGCCTTTCAAATAAATAAGTCTTTAAAAAAAAAAAGCTACACATGATTATCTTTTTAGAAATAAGTCTTGAGTTATAACTGCCAGATTATGTTTATACCTAGGGTGATTGTGAGTCTGGCACCTTAGACTGTGCGACCATCCTGGCACACTCTAGGGTGATTTTTAAGTATATATTTCTATTAGAATAAGTAATTAGCATTGTTTCTTAAGTAAATTCATATCAAAACTTGGCTAAAATACTTTGTATTGAGATATATTTGATACTACATGAACAAATGCTGTTAAATAGACTGGTTTACTATGCATTGGAGCAAATCTCACTGTCTTGTTTTACTTGTATTAATTAATGCTGTCTTTTGTTCATAAGAGTGTTTATAAGACTGTGTGCAGGAGTATTTCTAGGCATTCATGGGAAACACCTCAGAAACGTGCATGGATTTCAAAAATGTTTTGCACCCAAAGAGCTTATTTTTTAATTCCATTTAAGTTCACTTTAGTAGACAATTATACATCACTTGTTTTAAAGATGAAAAAACAGAGGTCCAAGTGGTTTTGCCACAGTAACAGCAAATAAAAGCTGGATTTCAAAGTCTAGCATAATAATATATCTGTTTTGGATAGAAAGGCTTCATTAAAACTTCTGGAAACCAACCAGAATAAATCGTTGGGCTTGTTTCTGAGACTCTTGAAGTAGCCAACCCAAGTATTGCATGGATTATCTTAGAACTCACATTTGTAGCTGTAGAAATGCAAGTGGACCCACTAGCAGGAGTGGGGAACCTTTTTACTACCAACAGCCATGTGGATATTTATAACATCATTTGCAGACCATAGAAAATTATCAACTCAAAAATTAGTCTGCTATAGATTTATAGAATTTCGTGTCCTGCCTGTGATTGCCTTGGCAGGGCCAGACCAAATGATTTCACAGTCCTTTTAAAACCCGCGGGCTAGATGTTCCCCACCCCTGCATAGAGCATGGGACTCTTCAAAATTTGCCATTTTCCCTGGAAAGATGACTAAGAGTAAAGAGAAATTAACACTAAATGTCAAAATGGCTAGATACCCTGAACTATACCACAACATCTGACGTAACTAATATCTAAATGTTGTGGATTAGAAACCAAGACTCATATTTAAGTCACTTGCCCAAAGTCACACTTATAGTAAAAAGCAAAGCCAAGTTTTGAAACTTGATGTGTCAGTCTCCAAAGCCTATGATTGTTTCACTACCCTGTGATTTCCCAGGCTTGTCTAATCATAGGGGTCATCTAAAGAGTCTGTTTTTATTTTATTTATTTGAAAGGTAGAGAGACAGAAACAGAGATCTCTTGTCTGTTGGTTCACTCTCAAAAGGCCCACAACAGTCAGGGCTGGACCAGGTTGAAGCCAGCAGCTAGGAACTCAATCCAAGTCTCCACATGGGTGGCAGGGACCCAATTACTTGAATTGCCACCACCACCACCACCACCCCTCCCCAGGTGCCCTAGCAGGAAACCAGAATTGACAGAGCGAGGACCTGAATCCTGGGCACTCTGAACTGGAATGTGGGTTTTCCAAGTGATCTCTTAACCATTGCACAAAATGCCCACCCTTGAGGTGCCTGTTTGAAAAATAAAATATCAAGCCATAGAATTTCTGGAAATTCTGATTCAGTTTCAATCCGGGTTACAGCCAGGTAACATACCTCTAACAGGAATTTTAAGTAATTCTAATCATCAGACAAGTTTGGGAAATACTGCCAACTCCATTGTGTACTAAAGAGGTGAGGAGACAGGAGTAGGATCAGGAGTAGACAGAGGAGCTTAGAAAGAATTGACCATTTACTCTTCTCTGTTAGTAACAATAGGAAGAGTAAGATTCAGTTGTGGAAACCATAAAATTGATTTAGGTTTCTTAATCTGCATGGAAAAACTTTTCTTTTATTGTTATTTTTCTTTTAGGTGACAGCATGTGTGCGATAAATTCTTTGGAATTATCTTTATTTACACTGTGGAACAAGTGCACCACTAATGGGTATACATAAAGCTATTTTGAATGCAGAAGAGAGAGAATTAGGAAAAAAACATAAAAATAGGTTTATACATAGACTCAGTAATTTCCTCAGGTGTAAAAACTCCCACAAAGTCTTAAATAACCTTAATTTAAAACTTTAATCCCTAAAGTCACAGGATCATAAAAATTTCAAGCTGGGAGAGCTCTTAAATAGCCACATATTTTATGGATAAAGAAACCACAACTCCGAGAGGCTTAGGGGCCTGGCCACAATTAGTGGCAGAAAGTCAAATCCATATTGGCCAGGGTTCCATGAAATTCTTATGGGTTGCAAATAAATGCCTGGAAAAAAGTGTCTTTTCTAAAGCCATACTGGTTTTTAGAAATAAATGTAGTAGTAAATCATTTACCTTATAAATCATGTTTACCACAACTCCATCCACGTCTCCCAAGTGGGTGGCAGGGCCCTAAGTACTTGAGCCATCACTTGCTGACTCCCAGGGTGTGCGTTGGCAGGAAGCTGGATTGGAAGTAGAGTATGTACTTGAACCTAGGCACTGTGATACGGGATGCAGATGTCTTAATCACTGTGCCAAATGCCCACCCTGTTTATCTAATTTCGTGTTTTCTTTTTTCAGTGTCCTATTGAGCTCATATGAACATATTTAAAGGAATTCCTTTTAGGAGATAATGTGTTTTCAAATATATCTGATCAATATGTTAGAAAAATCAGCCATAGCTTTCTTAGAAGTGCATATTTAACAGATGGACACTTTTGAAACATATTAAGGAAGTTTTCTCTTATTAAAAATTTTTATTTTATGAATAGGGAAAAATGACTATAGCTGGATCCCTGTATGTAGATTCTAGCAGTGATAGGTTTAATAGCATTTCTGTGCAAATAGTAGGAGGTTTGGATTTGGACTAAAGTCCAGTTATCTGCAAAGTTAACTATAATCTTGGACAAGGTATTAGCTTTCAACATAACTTTTTCTTCTTCAGTATACATTGTAACATACCTCACTGTTTAATAATGATTGAGATTAAATGAGAGAATATATATAACATAGCACTGCAGTTTGAACAAAATAGGAAGTGAATAAATTATAACTTTTAGTTTCCTTGACCCAGTAGTTATTTAAAAGAATATTAATTTCTGAGTGAGTGCTTTAATTCCTTACTAATTTTATTATTCATAATCATGTCATCTATATGATTTATGTATTTAGGAATTTTAGGTCTGCTTCATGGCCTAAACCATGGTCAGTTTTTATAATTTTCATAGATGCTTGAACCCATATTTTTACCTAATAAAATTCAATGTCTGTTCTAATATAAATTTTTTCAAATGCTTTGTTCTTATTTTGTTCATTATGCTAGGTAATATTAATGTGCTAAAGTTTCCTTATTTACATTTATTCCATGTGTACAGCCTCAAAAGCATCTGCTTTTGTGTTTTGTAGTTAGTCTGTGGTTGAATTGTACAATACAATTATTACTATTTTAATGACTTGTTAAAAACATGCATGCTACTTGTAGAAATTTCTGAAAATCAGAGAAACATAGATGGAAATTAATATCTGTACTCTTACTATGAAATGTTATTGAAAGGTTTCTATGTGATTAAGAGTAGGGATTTTAGGGTTAGATTTGGGTTTGATTTAGGCTCTCCTTATTAGCCTTACGCAGGATATTGGACTTTTTCATGTATTCAGCAAATATTTATTGAGCAACTACTGTGTGCCAGGCATTCTCTAGGGGCTAGGGATAATTGCTTAAAAAGATTGACATACTCATCATGACTTAATTTCCTCATTTATTAAATTGGTGATAATGTCTCACAGAGTTGTGGGAAGCATCACAGATGATTAATGGTGCTTAGCATTTGCCTGGTGTATAGCAAGAGATCAATAAATGGTAGTAATTATTATTATGTATGTTCAACACTAATTATATCTTTAGTCCAATAAGATGATCTTTTTAATCAGCTTAATGTTTTTGCCTTACATCTGATTTTTGACATAAAAGAATAAACACTTTCTTTATGTTACTTACCTGTTTGAGTTTCTCTTTGAATCCATAATTGTTTACTTTCTGAAAATGGTAACATGACCCAAAGTTTTTTATTATCAAACATTTCAGGCACAAACCAGATAGAGTAGTATAATGAACAACAATATTTTCATAACACACCTCAGGAACTGTCAGCTCATGGACAATCTTCTTTCATTTCTGCTCCCTTTCTCTACCCCACCCCCACCCACCCAGCACTCACACTCACTCCCTACTCCCAGCTCCCATGGATTATTTTTTTTTAAAGATTTGTTTACTTGAAAGAGTTACACAGAGAGAGAAGGAGAGGAAGGGGGGGCTCTTCCATCTACTGGTTCACTCCCCAAATGGCCACAATGACCGGAGCTGTGCCGATCCGAAGCCAGGAGCCAGGAGCTTCTTCTGGATCTCCCACGCGGGTGCAGGGTCCTAAGGACTTGGGCCATCTACTGCTTTCCCAGGCCATAGCAGAGAGCTGGATAGGAAGTGGAGCAGCTGAGACTCTAACCGGCGCCCATATGGGATGCCAGCACTGCAGGCAGTGGCTTTACCCGCTTAGCCATAGCACCGAACCCCCATGGATTATTTTAAAGCTAATCCTAGACATATCAATTGAGATACAATTATTTGCATTTTATTTCTTAAAAGATGACAACTTTTAAAAGCCCATAACCACCACACCATCATTGTTCATAAAATGTCGATAATTCTATAATATCATCTGATATCCAGTAAGTCACTTTCTTTTAATTATATATTTTAAACTTTTGAATTATTTACATTACTACTTTTGGAATGAATTTTTGTCATTTCACATTTAAATTCTTGTGTTTTTTTCTTTTCCTTGCTGCATGGAATGTTTTGTTTGAGGAGGTTGTGAAATGTAGAAGGAATTATGAAGCTGGAAAGACATGAGTTTGCATCCTTCTGCCATTCACTAGTTAATTTCACTGAGCCTTGATTTCCTCAACTGTAAAATAGGGATAATTAGACCTACTTTGTGTTCTTAGGATTGAATGCAATGATTGCATAAATTACTATTAATCTTCACCAGTTATCTTTAGCAATTTGGACTGTAATAAATATGTTCTTCATCATTGTATGAGTTTTCAAAGTATTCCCATATTTATATTTTGGATAATCATTGAAAATACTGGTTTTTAAATATCCTTTTAGGAAAGGCAGAATTTAGAAGTTTTGCTACTCCCACTACCTCTTATTTTGAGTTCCCATTAATTTAGCTTGAAGTTACAAATCCTAATATCCTAAAATGTTTTTTGTTTTAATTGCTTATATACTTTTATGTGTATATATATATATATATTCTTCATTGGTAACTGTTTTTGCTTTAGTGGAATTAATTATTCAATTATTTCTAGATATTTAGTTGGTATCAGTATACTTCACCAGTTCTTTCCTGCTACCTCATTATTTCTGAGCTCTTTGATTTTCTTTTGATGGAAGTACATACCTTTGAACAATTTGTATATAAACAAAAATACTACCAGGATGGTGAAATTTTATAACACTTTACAGATCTAAGAATAATTTCTTGTGACCTTTGTACATGAAAAACTAGGATGAGGTATAAAATTCTTAGATCCTAACTTTTCCTTTCAATTCTCTGTAAGTCATTACTTCATTGTCTTCTGGCCTTTTATTGTTGCAGAAGAGAAATCTGAGGTCAATCGATTTTAGTTCCTTTGAAATAACCTATTTTTTTCTGCTTGTATGCTTATAGGATTATATCTTTATCCTTGAAATTTAAAAACATTTGCCAGGACATGTCTTGGTGTTGATGATCTCTGTTGAACCTTCTCAGTCTTCAGTCTCAGGTATTTTTTTTCAGAACTGGAAAATTTTCTTATACTTTTGATTGACTAAACTGCTCTATGTTTTTCTTAGGAACATCTGTTATTCATAGATAATTTCCGTGTCTGTCCTCCATAGTTTTTTAATCTTACTTTTTTTTTCATTACTCAAGTTTGTCCTCTGTGGCATGGATTCTGTTTTCTGTAGTGTCAGTTCTAATATTTGCTATTCACAACACAGATTTAATTTTAGCTACTGTGTTTTAATTTCTTTATACTTATCTCAACATACTCCTGTTCATAAGCAGAATTCCGCTTAGGGGTACACTTCAAAAATCATGAGGTGGAGTCAGGCCTGAAACTTATCTATCTTCTGAGGCCTCAACCACAGGACCAGAAAAAAAAAGCTTCTGAAGGGGCCCTCTTAAAACTGTAGATACAGACTAGTCTAGAAAATAGAACAGTTTTGTATTAAGAGCCTTTTGTAGCCAGACGAATAGCAAAGCAGGCATAAGGGTACCTTAAGTAGAAAAGAACTGATTTTTTAATTACTTTTATTGTTTTTCTGAAAATGATACATTATAATGCATACAATTTTGAAAATACAATTCAAAGAAGAAAAATCTAAGGCACAGGTAACTACTGATAAGATTTTGTATGTTTTGCCAGTTACATGCACCCGTGTTGGGAGGGGAGTGCAAACTTGTGGTCATACTCTATGGTTTTGTATCTTTTCTAATTCACTATCTTGCAAGCATTTTTTGCATCTTTTTTTTCTTTGAGGCCCTGATTTTAACCATTGCATAGTATTCCTACATTTGAATAGATGTCTTTTGATTTTATTTAACCAGTCCCCTGTTGGTCATTTAGATTGTTTTCTATTTTTCAGTATAATGAGTATGATGACTATCACTGTACATAAGTCTTTATGCACATCTCTGATATTTCCTTAGGATAAATGAGGAGCTGATTCTTAATCCTGTCACATTGGTAAGGATTATATACATTCCTTATTAAGAATATAAAATGCTTGTTTCTTATTGTTTCAATGTGATTGCATAGAAGATTCTTTGGATTCTGAAAAATTTGGTGGTACCTTAATCAGTTTGAGAGAGGTTTCTATTGCCTCATACTCAGCACCTTCATGATGAAACTCTTACTTTGGGCAGGAAAACCTACTGATATCAGAGAATTTGGAAGACAGAGATTTACTTGCGGAAACTTGAGGCTTGTTTTTTTTTTTTTTTTTTTAAAGTATGGTCCTTGCTCATTCCTACAATTTGGGTCTGCTTATTAATATACTAGGGCTCTGGACCCTTTTTGTCTCCCCCTTGTTATTTCAGGCTATTGTTTTCTGTTAGAAATTCTCATATTTTCTTAAGAGGTACTGGACAGCAGCCTGGAAATATACATTATTGTAACATGTCGTTACAACAAAACAATCTGCTTAATAGGGTTGCTTAAAATGGGAATTTTTAATCACTATTCTTATTTTAACAGGTTAGAATTTCCCTTCAAATGCTTGGAAATACTCTAGAGGTCCTGAAACATTGGCTCAGAATTACTGATTGAATCATTCTTCCTGTTTAAACCTGGAAGATGATTTTTTAATTCATCATTGTATGTAACATTGAAAGTTATTTTGCGAACAGTTCCTGCTGAAACTTAAGCAGTCACCTTTATCTGATTTGCTCGGATAAGACCCATATTGTAGGTTATTCCTATTTGTGACTTTTTACACATTTCAGACTAACGTAGTAAAGCATGATTAGCATTTCCTAACCTTTTCCAGTATTTCACATCAGATTTACATATGTACAATCTGCCAAGCTCCACAGTTTTTTGGCTGGCAGGCATTATGGTGGAATGAGAGAGGATAAATACATTTGCCTCATTCCTAAGCTATTTTTTGTCCATACTCATTCTTTAGCTACATTGTATAAAATTATAATACAGCTATGAATGATCTCTTCCACCTTGCGTGGCTGGAGGTAACGCTGTAAATGGTGGAACAAGTGTCTCAACATCCTCCTATACTTCATTGCATTGCATCTTTAGAGTTTATATGAAGAAATGCAAATATTACACAATAACAATCAATTGAGGCAGAAGAGGAAAAGAGAAATAGTATTAACTGAGTATCCATTGTCCCTTGGTGGATCCTCTTCATTACAGCAGCCCTGTGAGGTAGATATTATGTGTACCTTATAAATGAAGAAACTAGTGCTCAAAAAGTTAAGTAACTTGCTCATGTTCAGGGCACTACACCAGTAGGTGACATAGTTGGGATTTAAGCCTGGTACTGGCCAGTTTTGGAACACATGCATCTGTTTGTTTCTTGAAAGTAGAAGAAAAAAATTTTTTTTTGGTCTACTGGTACTACTCCTTGAACTCTGGGAACTATACGAAGTACAAATATGGAGTCAGACTGATAATTTCCAATGAAACCAGGAGTCATTTTTCAAATGGGAAGTTTAACTGCAAAAGTAATATTATGCTCATTTCTAATAAATTACATTTTAATCCTTGTTTTGATGAGACTCTCCTAAAGGTTTGTTGAATAAGGGTGCTTTTTTGGTAGAAAAGGCTTTGTGAAGTTTCACTGGTATGTAAGATAACATTAGGTTTTATATCTTCCTGCATTAAAAATTAAAATATGGGGCTGGTGCTGTGGTGTAGCTGGAAAAGCCTCAGCTTCTAGTGCCAGCATCCTATATGGATGCTGGTTCAAGTCCTGGCTTTTCTACTTCGATCCAACTCTTTGCTATGGTCTGGGAAGGCAGTAGAGGATGGCCCAAGTTCTTGGGTCCCTGCACCTGCGTGGGAGACATGGAAGAAGCCCCTGGCTCCTAGCTTCAGATGAGCCCAGCTTCTGCTATTGCAACCATTTTGGAAGTGAATCAGCAAATAGAACACCCCCCCTTTCTCTCTCTCTCTCTCTCTCTCTCTCTGCCTCTGCCTCTGCCTCTGCCTCTCTGTAACTCTGCCTTTCAAATAAATAAATCTTTTTAAAAAAAGAATGCCATCAACCAGAGCCCGAAAACTTGATACAGCCTTTAAAAAAATTAATATGTTCAAATTTTAAGTCTTTTCTAAATTCAGGAAGGACGTCAATGTTTTTTTGCAAAAAATAGAACATAAAACACCATCTCGGTCATGTTTAACTTAATTTATTTTCTCAGATTGCTTTGTATATACTTATACTATTAAGTAGCAGAATGAGTAGTCTAGCTGATAGATTTGGAATCCAATCTGTATTACTTCTTGGCCTTTTGGGTAAGGTCAACTGTAGAATCTGTCTAGTAGATACTAGGCAGTGGATCAGAACTGGAAAAGTTGAAGCAAAATTTTAAAGCAAGATTTTATTCATGGAACCAGGAGTGATAATAGGTATAGGATACAGGGTGCAGAGCTTAGTTGCAGTATAAGTAAAGATGACAATGACAAAGAAGATAGAAAACTTGTATCTGAGTCATTAGTGTATTGTGGTCATCCCAAAAACAATGCATATGTGAACTGCATTAATATAAATTTATTATCTAGGACAAGGAGGGGGTGATATGCTCTTTACTCTGCATTGGTCCTACCAAGATTGGACTGTTAATTTTTATCCAATTCCATCTACTGCCCTTTAAGGTTTAATTATAGCATGCTCAGGAAAGAGAATGATGATGGATCTCATCTGTCTTAGAGAAATATTTAAATAAGCTTTAGTTATCTAGAAAAGATAAGACTTGGAGTGGTTTATAGTCATAGATGTAGATTTACTTCCAGTGACTTTGAAGCTAGAATACAGGCATGATAGTCATCACTTTTTAGTATTTCTCTCTCTCTTTTTTAAAGATTTATTTATTTGAGAGGCAGAATTAGAGACAGAGTTGTTTGTTTGTTTGTTTGTTTTTGCGAGGTAGAGTTAGAGAGAGACAGACAGAAAGATCTTCCATCCGCTGATTGACTCCTCAAATGCCGCAACAGGTGGAGCTGAGCCAATCCAAAGCCAGGAATTCCTTCTGGGTCTCCCACGTTGGTGCAGGAGCCTAAGCACCTGAACTATCCTCTGCTGCATTCCTAGGCCATCGAAGGGAGCTGGATCAGAAGTGGAGCTGCTGGGAGATGGAGCAGCTACCCATATGGGATTCTGGCATCGTTGAAGGCAGCAGCTTTACCCAATACGCCACAGCACCAGCCCCGGAAGAGAAGACTTTCAAAAAGCCTTATCAATCCTAAAGTTTTTTAATTCTAAGATCAAAAGGATTTTATTTTGTCCCCATGAAGCTAATAATGGAAAATTGCATTAGCACAGCTCTTTACACTTCCCAAAGTGCATTCTTATGAATTACTTGTTTTGAGCCTAATACCTTTTGGACAGACTTAGCAAATATCTGCATTTTGAATAAAGTGATAGGCTAAGAATATCTGAGTTGCTCAAAATCATAAAGCTTAGAAGTAGAAAACCTAGGGCTCTACCTCTGGTTTGCTAACTCTTCAGGGCTATTTCTGCTATACCAATTTGCTTTAAAAGTAAGTTACAAGTTGAAATACTTGAGTTGTATACATGAAAATCAGAAGGAACAGATGGTTCTCAAATTTTATTCCTATGGAAAATATGAGGATAGCTGAAATTAGACCAGGAGTTCTATAAGCCCACTAAAGGGGAATCATTGATCATATCTGTGTTACTGAAAGATAACTATTTATAACTAATGAGAAAATCTAGTTTGATCTACTAGATGAATGATGGTACTATTAAGTAAGATAACAAATATAGGAGAGGTAGCAGGTTGGTGGGCCACAGATGAGGTGATTGAATGTTAAACAATAAGAATAGTAAACATTGATGGTTTATTAAGTGCCAAACATTATGATTAGGGTTTTATATTTTAGTCTTCTCAAAAACCCTCTGATAATAAGCCTTTATAATATTCTCTGTTTTCATATGAAAAAAACTAAAGCTAAGATGGTTTAACCTGTCTGAGGCTTCATAACTAGTAGTATAAGAACAGGAATTTGAATATATGTGCGTGATTCCAGTGTTCTTAAAAGCTAGTTTAAGTTTTGTTTGGTACATTTGGATGAAAATAATCAGTAGTCAGTTGAACATTTGGTTGTAGCTTTTAGGAGAGAGAAGCATCCTAGAGACATTTGGGTCTCCTTACCATAGGAGTGGGCAATATTCTGGTCTCTGAACGTGTCTTAGGAAAATGAAGATTTTATACTTGCCTCCCCCCTTTACCTGCATTTTGGCACCGTTTCTGTGCTCTGTAGTGTTGTATAGGCATTCTCTAACCAGGCACATGCTGCATGAATAGGTGAAAAATGAAAATACCCTTTGTATATACAGCTCAGTGGACTTTCTAGGATAGGGGCCATGTTTTACTTACCTTTTATCTCCAGGTTAGTACCTAGAACACAGAATGAATGGAACAGAATGGAATGAATGGATAGTGAGTAGGGATAGGAAGGATAGAGAGAGTTCAGATTCAGAGCAGCTGCCTCATGTGGAATATGGACTGATGGATGGACTGCCTTTTACTTCCTGCTTAATAATGCTCCAAAGGTGGTTAGTTTAGATCTTTGTGTACCTATTGAATTAACAACTAATCAGGAGGCTACTCCTTTTTCCAATGACAGAATAAAAGAAGACCTTATGTGTTCTTGACTTCTGTTTTTTTGTTTGGTTTTTTTAATTACACAAGCAGTACATACTCATTGAAGACATTATAGACACCTTAGAAAATTCAAATAAGCAAAAACAACATTTAAATTTTCTAAAATTATGTCATCTAGAGATAGCTACTGTTAACATTTTGGTGTATATCCTTCCAGAGTTTTCCCATACAAATATATACATTGAAATATGTATATATTTATTTAAAATGGGATTGTTACAATCCATATTGTTTTGTAAACTGCTTTTTCACTTATTACATGTGACTGTCTTTCCATGTCAATAAGTTTACATCTTTATCATCATTTTTAATGACCACATAGTATTCCATTATATGGATGTACCTTAATATATTTAACTAGATCTCTGTTAGAAATTTAGGTTTCCAATTTGGAGTACTTTCTGGGAAAAAAATATGGTGAGCATTTTTCTATGTACACCTTTGTACACTTGTAAGTTTTTTTAAAAAGGAGTTGAATTGATAGGACTTTTCACAATTTTATGTGTAGTGATTTTGTTTTTTAATACAGATTCAGATTGCCTTCCTGAAATGTGCTGATTTACACTTTCTCCAGTAGTATACCCAGAGCACTCTTTTCCTCATACCCTTATTAGCACTGGATGTTATTATTTATTTAATTATTTTTGTAAATCATTACCAGTTTGAATGACAAAAGGAATCTTTGAGTTAAATGCATTTCTTTGATTAGTACTAAGGCTGAACTCTTTTTTCCCTTATTGCTCATTTCTGTTGAGGTTCATCGTTTTTTCTTACAGGTTTGTAAAACAAAGCTCTTTATGTATTGAGGATAACAACTATTTGTCATATGTTGCTTTTTTTGTAGTTAGTTTGTCTTTTATCTTTTTTGTGTCTGGCAGAAGAAGTCTTAAACTTTTATGCATTTAAATGTCACTTTTCTCTTTATGATTTCTACTCTTCTGACCCTATGAGTATTACTCACATATATTCTAATACTTTGTTTTTGACATTTAAATGTTTAATCGATCTTGAATTTCATGTAGAGATAAAAATTTTCTCTGAAATAATTAATCAGTTGCCCTGATTAATTATCATTGGAGTTGGAATTTAGAATGTGTTTGGCATATGGAGTAGTGTAAATGATGTTTGGTGAGGCTTAAATAAGATAATTTGTAATGCATTTAACTATTAAACTCACATGCTCACCTAGAAAGGTAATCATCATTTATTATATTAATTCCATGGAAAAATGTTTTCATAGTCTCAAATAATTAACTTACAGATTAACTTTAGAAGCACAACCTGCTGTAGATTTCAAACTGCATACTTGCATAGTGGTTCGACTTCGTTAGAGCCCTTCATGGGTGAAAATATTCCTCAGCAAGTTTTTTTTCATCTATCGTCATTTAACTTTGATATGAAATCTGTTTTAGTAACTTGCTACTTGCTGTGCTTTTCACAGAATGGACAGCAAATTATGGATGAACCTATGGGAGAGGAGGAGATTAATCTACAAACTGTAAGTGAAATACTATATCACAAGGGGTATAGAGGAATCAGATACTGTAAAATTATTCTTGTTTTTAAACTGAACAAATTAATGTTTTTTTTTATAGTCTTAGAAACTTGTTGATGTTTCTACTTTAATTTTACCAAAATACATCCTTTAATATGTCAGTGAGCTTCTAAAAACTTTTTGGTGAGACTGATTTTAAGAGAATGACAAAATGAATTGCTTTGTATTGTTGAAAGTTTCTTATTAGTGCCTTAAAGCTTATTTTGAAAGGTTAAATTGAGCATAAATTTGTTGAACTCAAAATTTAAAGGTCTTACTTTACAGAAATATTTAATATAGAAAGTGAATATTTACCATTTTTTTATCTTTTTTTTTTTTTTTGGTCACTCGTGAATTCTATCACACTAGTGCCTGGCATACAATAGCTCAGTTATAGTCCTTTTGTTATTGAGTATTTAAGACAGTTATTATGTTTAAGAAATATGTATATTCTGCACCTTAATCTGTTTACCTTCTAGATCTTGAACAATTTTATGACAGTACATATACATCTAGTTCTTTTTCAAATGGTTATACAGTATTCTGTTTTATGGAAATCCTGTATTTTAAGTTTTTAATTTTAACTTTACTATGATTTATTTTTTATTTATTTGAGAGAGATACAGACAGCTCCCATCCATTGGTATATTTCTCAAATGCTGCAATAGCCAGGGCTGGACCAAGCCAAAGCCAGAAGCTGGGAACCCAATCTAGATCTCCTACGTGGGTGGCAGAGATTCAACTACTTGAGCCATCATCATTGCCTCCCAGAGTCCAAATTAGCAGAAAGCTGGAGACAGGAGCCAGAACCAGGTATTGAACCCTGGTACTCCAAAGTGGGATGCAAATATCTTAATTGCTAGGCTAAACACCTGCACCTTTTTCCACATTTTAATACCCCTGAAATCAGAATGCTTGTTATAATTAATGGTGTGACACATTTTATTTGGCAGCATTTTTTCTTTCATAATTATATAGTGATAATTATGCTGTTAGGATTATGTCAAAGACTATAATACCCCAAAATTAAATTCTCCCTAATGAAGAAAATGAATCTATGGATTAAAACATCCCACCAGAAGCCTGTAAAAGAGAGCCATGCTCTCAAGAAGGCCCACTTTTATGACATTATCAAAACACCAAGAATATAGGGAAGGCCATAAAAGCTTTTTGACAGGGGGCCAACGTTGTGGTATAGTGGCCAAAACTGCCACCTGTGACACAGTCATCACAAATGGGCACCAGTTCC
The DNA here is from genome assembly GCF_051225735.1 of Oryctolagus cuniculus. Classification (NCBI taxonomy): domain Eukaryota; kingdom Metazoa; phylum Chordata; class Mammalia; order Lagomorpha; family Leporidae; genus Oryctolagus; species Oryctolagus cuniculus. The sequence continues at coordinate 5,973,252 of NC_142888.1, read as the reverse complement.
TGTCCAAGATGCTCCACTGCCAATCTAGCTCCCTGCTAATGTACCTGGGAAAGCAGTGGAAGATGGCCCAAGTGCTTAGAACTTTGCACCCACATGGGAGACCTGAAGAGGCTCCTGGCTTCAGCCTTCAGCCTGGCCCAGCCCCGGTTGTTATAGCCATCTGGGGAATGAACCAGCAGATGGAAGATCTCTTCTCTCTCTTCCTCTCTCTGCAACTCTTTCAAATAAATAAATAAATCGATCAATCAAATCAGTCAATCTTTTTTTAAAAAAAACTTGTAGACAGGGGCTGGCACTGTGGCATAGTAGGCTAAGCCTCTTCCTGCAGCGCCTGTATCCCATATCGGCGCTGGTTTGTGTCCCGGCTGCTCCTTTTCCAACCCAGCTCTCTGCTTATGGACTGGGAAAGCAGTGGAAGATGGCCCTAGTGCTTGTGCCCCTGCACCCACGTGGGAGGCCCAGAAGAATCTCCTGGCTCCTGGCTTCAGACCAGCCCAGCTCTGGTCATTGCAGCCATTTGAGGAGTGAAACAATGGAAGGAAGACCTTTTTCTCTGTCTCTCCCTCTCTCTGTAATTCTACCTCTCAAATAGATTTTTAAAACTTTAAGACAATGTATTTATTTTATTTGAAAGGCAGAATTACAGAGAGGCAGAGAGAGAGACAGGTCTTCCATCTGCAGGTTCACTCCCTAATCGGCTGCAACTGCTGGAGCTAGGCTGATATTAAGCCAGGAGCTTCTTTCCGGTCTCCCACATGGGTGCAGGGGCCCAAGAACTTGGGCCATCTTCTACTGCTGTCCCAGGGAGCTGGATTAGAAGTGGAGCAGCTGGGACTAGAACCGGTGCCCATGGGGATACCGGCACTGAAGGCGGCAGCTTAACCCACTATGCCGCAGTTCTAGCCACTTTTTTTTTCTTTCATAATTTTAGACAATTTTTGAATTGTATATAAAGAATTAGATGTAAATATAATATCCAATTCTTCAACCTGAAGTTTAGAAGACAAGGAATGGTACCTTTAAAATTCTTAGTGAAAATGATTTGCAATCAAGATATTTTCAAACACGTACCTATATTAGGCAGTTGCTGGAAAATAGGTTCCATGAACTCTAGAGGGTTGTTAAGTAAGAAAAAGAGACATGAGATTCAGGAAGCAAAGGATACAACACTGCAAGCATGATGGAAAAAGTTCCTCTCCATTATAATGAATAAAGGAAGCTACGGAAGATTAGCTTATTCAGCAGGCTCACAGAATGCCCGCTCCAGACTGAAGCATCATGATTCGAGAAAAACTGTCTCCAGGCACAGTGGGGTATGGGAAATAGAAGTTACAAATTATCCTGTAGGTTTGAGTATTAAAAATTCACTTGAGAGGCAGTTGCAGAATGGGAGGAATTTAAAATATGTACAAACAATAAACCAGTTCAAAAACAAAGTAGCTGTAAACTTAAGAAACAAAAGTTGTACCTGAAGGATATAACTAGAGTACATTCCTTACTTCAGCAGTGAATTATGTTTAACATAATCAGAATAGTTGTAAAGACTTAAATATTGACTTAACCAAAATTTGTGATATGAGAACTAAGTCTGTAATGGGCTATCCACAAGAAAGTAGCATAAGGTTATTCTTCATCATATACAAGTAAACACTAGAGGGAACAATGGAAATGCAAAGAGCTGAAAAGGGATAGCAAAAGCACAGGGCATTGCTACTTTTTCATTGTAACCGTTGTGGTTTTTTGATCCTTTATTATTTACTTATATTTTATACAAAACTTAAGTAGTTGTAACTGGTGTGATCAGGTAAAAATTCACAGAAGAGCCGGCGCCGCGGCTCACTAGGCTAATCCTCCGCCTAGCGGCGCCGGCACACCGGGTTCTAGTCCCGGTCGGGGCGCCGGATTCTGTCCCGGTTGCCCCTCTTCCAGGCCAGCTCTCTGCTGTGGCCAGGGAGTGCAGTGGAGGATGGCCCAAGTGCTTGGGCCCTGCACCCCATGGGAGACCAGGATAAGCACCTGGCTCCTGCCATCGGATCAGCGCGGTGCGCTGGCTGCAGCGCGCCGGCCGCGGCAGCCATTGGAGGGTGAACCAACGGCAAAGGAAGACCTTTCTCTCTGTCTCTCTCTCTCACTATCCACTCTGCCTGTCAAAAAAAAAAAAAAAAATTCACAGAAGACATGAAACTTGACCTGAGTTTTGAAAAATTGGTACAGGATTCTGAGAAGTAAATATCAACATTTGGGGGAGGGCATTTCTCTGGGAAAGTGCTATAAACAAAAACTAAAGGGGTGGGAGGTTTTGAGCTGTTTTGGAGGTAGCTAAATTGGTTGAACTAACCAGGATAGTCATAAAGTAGAACTAATTTCTCCTGAACATAAAATGCCTACACGGAAACCCTTTAGATATATGACTTAGTCATGTGAAGTCTCTTGAATATATCCCCTATGTTGTCTTACTCATGGTACATCCATTTTGTTCTGGTTGGATTTTTCCTTTTTTCATGCCTCATCTCTTTCTTACCTTTGTTCTTTATCCCGCAATTTGACTTTTTCTTGTATCTTAGATCCACTTCTCTTCCTTCTTCTGGAATTTCAATGTTGTTATCCCTCTTGACTTTCCTGTCTTTGCTCACAAAATATAAAAATTTTACTTCCTCATTGTATCTCATAAAATATAAGAAAGTGTATCTAATTAAATTGATCCATACCAGAAGATTGACACATACTCATCACCTTACTTTATCTCCCTCCCAGGAATGTTTATTACTCTACACTTATGTGTAATTTGTTGAATTTCTCACACTAGTAACTTATTGTAGCCAGAATCTTTTGTTCTCTGTTCCCTACTGGAGAGACTGAATTTTTTTACCCTTGATTCCCCATGGGGCTGGGGAGAGAGAGCGACTGCCTCTAGCAGAAGGTAGAATGTCCCATATAGCACCTCAAGATAGCTTTCTAGACTCCAGAGTTTTCTGTCCTTTCTCAGCTGACTGGAGGACTCCTTGCTCTGCATGATCCATGATGGAGAAAGAGGGGGTCTTGATTATTGAGGTCTACTTAGTCATCAAAGAATTATTAAAGCAGTTCTTCCTTAGTGAGGATATAATTCTTTTAAAGTTCTTGCAGTACCAGGCAAAGGTCATTGTGAGGATTGAAAAATGGAGGCAAATAAGTACCTAGCACAATGTAAGAGCCTAATAAGTGTTAATTTTCCTGTCCCCTCCTTTCCATAGGCTAGTCTTGCTTTCTCAGACTATTCATGGGGTAAAGTACCCCCCTGAGGAGCTAGGGTGATGGTAGTCAGTAATTTTGTGCCTAACAATAGGCCTGGCCCCAGGCTAAATTGTGAAATGAGTTAACTTTTCCTTAACTTGATCCTTTGACCCTTCTGTTCCCTTCATCATTTGTTTCTAAATGACCATGAAACATTAATTGCTCATAACATCAACTTCGTAAATTTATATTACTTTAATCCAGAATACTATATTTATCAACTCAGTCTTCATGACTCTTACATATCATAGTCATGTGCATGATTGTTAAGGCACCGTGGCTCAATAGGCTACTCCTCCGCCTGCGGTGCCGGCACACCAGGTTCTAGTCCCGGTCGGGGCGCCAGATTCTGTCCCGGTTGTTCCTCTTCCAGTCCAGCTCTCTGCTGTGGCCTGGGAATGCAGTGGAGGATGGCCCAAGTGCTTGGGCCCTTTGGGCCCTGCACCCGCATGGGAGACCAGGAGAAGCACCTGGCTCCTGGCTTCGGATTAGCGCAGTGCACTGGCCGCAGCGCACCCGCTGCAGCAGCCATTGGGGGGTGAACCAATGGCAAAGGAAGACCTTTCTCTCTGTCTCTCTCTCTCTCTCACTGTCCACTCTGCCTGTCAAAAAAAAAAAAAAAAGAATTGGAGAAAACTTATTCAAAGTAATGGTGATAAAGTGATTTAAAAACAGGTTATAGATTATCTAAAATGTCAGGTTAAAGAACAGCACCCCTATAAAGGAAATAGGCAGGAGTACATAAACAGTGCCCTGTCCTTTTCTTTCCTTTCTCTCCCTTGCCCTCCCTCCCTTTTCCCTTTCCCTCTCCCCCGCCCACCATGTTTGTATGTATGTATGTATGTGGGTGACAGAGCAACAGAGCTTCTCGGCAATTCACTCTACAAATGGCCGGAGCCATTTATAGAGTTTCCACATGGATGGCAGGGACCCAACCACTTTAGCCATCACTGGCTGCCTCCCATGCCTCCCATAGACACATTAACAGGAAATTGGAATTGAGAGTGGAGCCAGGTGACACGAACCCTGGCACTCTAATGTGGATGCCAGTATCCCAACTGGCATCTTTTTTGTTTAAGATTTATTTATTTATTTGAAAGGGAGAGTTACAGGAAGAGAAAGGGATAGACACACAGAGGGAAAGGGAGGGAGGGAAGGAGAGAGAGAGAGTGAGAGAGAATGAGAGAATGAGAATATCTTCCATCTGCTAGTTCACTCCCCAAATGGCTGCAATGGCCGGAGCTGGGCCAGTCCAAAGCCTGGAGCCTGGAGCCTGGAGCCGGGAGCCTCTTCTAGATCTCCTATATGAGTAGCAGGTGGCAGGAGCCCACAGACTTGGGCCATCTTCTGCTGCTGTCCCAGACCATTAACAGGATGCTGGATGTGAAGCAGAGCAGCTGGGACTCAAACTGGCATCCATACAAGATGCCAGTATTGCAGTGCTGACCCCTAACCAGCATCTTAACCGCTAGGCCAAACATCCACCCCTTGTTCTTTTTCAATCCCCTGAAGTTGAGCTTTTGGTAGTAGTTTTTCCATCTCTCTTTCATACCATTATTCCAGCTGCTATTCGTAAAGAAACCATAAGACTGCAGGGTGTATGTGATGCATAGGGAACTTAACAAGTTACTGGTGGAATTTATCCTGTTGATTTTATCCTCCATTTCCTTGAAAGTTTCCTAGAACTGCCTTAAAACTTAAAATTTGAACATCCAAAGTGATAACGTAGAACCATGAGTCGAGCATCCACTTGCACATCTCTTGAAGGCAACATGGTTCCTACTACAAAAGCCCAGCAGAGTATACAACAGGCCATGAATTAGTTATTCCACAGAGCAAAATACAGTAGAGTGCTCATACCACTTATTGACTTATTGTATAGATTATTGTCTGTCATTCTAACTCTCTGAGATTATGTTTTCAAGAAGGATGTACTTTTCTCTGATGGGAGGGAGAACTTCCACTTTGCTTATGGCTGTGTCCAAATACTGACAGAGTCTGTGGTCACAAAAGGCTTCCATAGCCTTGGCAGCCCATGGCAAGAGCCTCGGGTGATGACTGACATCATAAATAAAAGTGTTAATTGTTAAAGGAACAACAGAAGTCACTATGCACTTACTCCCCCATGTAGGACCTCTGTCCTTAATGAGTTGTACTATGAGAATTAACTGCAAAACTTGTTCTCAAACTGTACTGTATGTTTTGTGTGTGGGGTGGTGCAAACTGTTGAAATCTGACTTAACATGGAGTTGGTTCTCTGTATATAAAATTAAACTAAAAGTGAACCATAATGAAGAAGGGCATGGGAGAGGGAGCAGGAGATGGGATGGGAGTTGGGGTGGGAGGGTGGGCATATTGGAAATAACCAGTATATTCCTAAAGTTGTACCTATGAAAAATGCACTCATTAAATAAAAGCTTTTAAAAATTTGTGTTTTTGCACTCAGAGCTTAAAACTAATAAATTTAAGAATGTACCATTTAGAAAAATATTTCTGAGATAAATAGCATTATAATTAGCACTGCATGTGGTATTAAATAGATCATGTGTACACAGGGAAAATTTCTAATCACGTATAGTTTACTTTTGCTGCATTTTTAGCTCTATTTCAGAGATATTTTTTCACTTCTTAGTGCCCCTTTCCTCCATCCCTAAGAGCATTAAAAAGAATAATCCCCCTTTTTATCATGGCTCGCCTCCCTCATGTGGTGCCTTTGCTCTGGTTTGTTCCTCGTAATACCCATTCCTTCAGTTTGAGTGATCTCCATATTTGGTGAGAAAGCAACATGATTTAAGTTAGATTCAAGTATGAATGGTTGGTTGAGTCAACCCAAAACACTGGCGTATCAAAAATCAGTCTCTTTACTCAAATGAATATTATAATTTAGCTGTTTTAGATGAACATAACTAAATAAAAAGCACTTCAAGCTGAACAGGAAAAAAAACGTGTGGACAGAGTGGAGCAGTGGCACCTAGAGTACCCTTTGCTTATTGCAAAGATCCAGGCCCCTGGTAACGATGCCACTGCCCCCTCACCTCAGGAGGTGCTGTGAGCAACAGGGCCTTAGAAGTAACATTTAGGCTGGCGCCGCAGCTCAGTAGGCTAATCCTCCGCCTGCGGCGCCGACATACCAGGTTCTAGTCCCGGTCAGGGCGCTGGATTCTGTCCTGGTTGCTCCTCTTCCAGTCCAGCTCTCTGCTGTGGTCCGGGAGTGCAGTGGAGGATGGCCCAAGTGCTTGGGCCCTGCACCCCATGGGAGACCAGGAGAAGTGCCTGGTTCCTGGCTTCAGATCAGCGCGGTGCGCCAACCACAACATGCCGGCCGCAGCAGCCATTGGGGGGTGAACCAATGGCAAAGGAAGACCTTTCTCTCTGTCTCTGTCTCACTGTCCACTCTGCCTGTCAAAAAAAAAAAAAAAAGCAGCAACACTTTTCAGTGCTTGAGGAAACCACCATCTTCTTGAAGCGTATTTCCCATCTTAAAAAATTTTTTTTATTTGAAAGGCAGAGTTACAGAGAGGCAGAGGCAGAGAGAGAGGTCTTCCATCTGCTAGTTCACTCCCAGATGGCTACAGCGGCTGGAGCTGTGCTAATCGAAAGGCAGGAGCCAGGAGCTTCTTCTGGATATCCCATGTGTGTGCAGGGGCCTAAGCACTTGGGCCATCTGCCACTGCTTTCCCAGGCCACAGCAGAGAGCCGATAGGAAGTGGAGCAGCCGGGACTCAAACCAGCGCACATATGGGATGCCAGCACTGCAGACAGTGGCTTTACCTGCTATGCCGCTGCGCCGACCCCTCCCATTTCTAATTAAAAACTTTTGGACCCTTAACACTTAACTGTTGATGTATGTGTGCATTTAGATGAAAATCGTTAGATATGAAACCCTTTAGTATCTGAATAATTGAGTGTTCCATACAAAAACGTATCCATAGGAATCAATTAAGTACATGTCAGTGTTAGATTTTATCATATGGGATGATTTTCCAGCAGGATTCAGCTTATCATGGGGCCATGACGGTGGCTAGTAATTGGATTTGACTCTGTTTGGGATTCTGCCAGATGTGTGTGATGTATGATATAGAAAAGTTTTCAGAAACTCTTCTATGGACTCTACTGAGCATTCTTTCTTCAGGTTTTTTTTTTTTTAACCAGTGCCTTGTTTATGTTACACAAGCATCTTTTTAAAAAAAGTTTTTATTGAGATATTCACAAATCGTTCAATTCAGAATCTGTCAAAGAGTTTAGCATCTCTGGTTTTTGAACTAAGTCTGTTTCATGACCATTTCTGCTTCCAAACTGTAGGAACTTGGGCAGCAGGCTATTTAACGTCTCTCTAAGCCTCAGTCCCTTCAGCTCTAATATAGTACATACCTCACTGTGGCGAGAATTAACTGAGAAAGAAAACTTAAGTGAGAGAATTCAGATTCATCAAGTAAAGACTCAACGAAAGAAGCTAGAAAAGAAGTACAAAGGAAACCTATAAAAATAAAGAGGAATGGGGCTGGTGTTGTGGCATAGTAGGTTAAGCCTCCACCTGTGGTGCAGCTATCCCATATGGGCAGCTGGTTTGAGTCCCAGCTGCTCCACTCCCGATCTAGCTTCCTGCTAATGCCCTGGGAAAGCCGTGGAAGATTCTGCAAGTGCTTGGTCCCCTGTACCCATGTGGGAGATCCGAAAGAAGCTCCTGGCTCCTGGCTTCGGATCAACTCAGCTCCAGCAATTGTGACCATTTGGGAGTGAACCAGCAGATCTCACTCTTTGTCTCCTCCCCCCTCCCCGCTCCGCCATAACTCTGCCTCTCAAATAAATAAATCTTCAAAGAAAAATCAAGAGGAAGAAGTTCAATATAAATTCCAAAATTAGTGAATTAGAAAATTGGGTAGAAAAAGCAAATGCAGAACATTAGGAAAGCCAAACAGGATATAACTACAGATAGGAAGCAGATGAAAATATAACCACTGGAGGGGCTGATACCATGGCGCAGTAGGTTAATCCTCCGCCTGCAGCACTGGCATCCCACATGGGCGCCGATTCTAGTCCCAGCTGCTCCTCTTCTGATCCAGCTCTTTGCTGATACTCCTGGGACAGCAGCAGATCATGGCCCAAGTGCTTGGGCCTCCGAGCAAGATGAAGCTCTTGGCTCCTAGCTTTGACCTGGCCCAGCCCCATCCATTGTGGCCACTTGGGGAGTGAACTAGTAGATGGAAGATTCCTCTCTGTCTCTCCCCCCTCTCTGTCTTTCAAATAAATAAATCCTTTAAAATTTTTTAAAAATGCTATATCTGAAATCAAATATTCACATCATATCTGAATCATTTAATGAGTATATTCCCAAGTCAGGGTCAAGGTAGCATTTAGTGGTGCTTTCTTTAAGCTCCATAGCCTATAAGAATGTTGGATTTTGTTCTGTAATGGGAAGTCATTGAGGAATTATAACCTCTTCTGACTTCTGTTTTAAGATTATTCTGGCTGCTGTGAAGAGAAAAGAATGTGCAGGGAGATTTTGGAAGCAGAAAAACCAAGTTGATGGTGATAGATGGTGACAATTTGTATTGGGAGTGAAATAGTTTTAAGGTTATATCAGAGATGAAATCACTAGAATTTGTTGAAGGGTTAAGTTTGAAGGGGAAGAAATTTTATAAGCAAGGAAAGAGCCAAAAAGAATTTGCAGATATGGGGGGTATATTACAAATTTTATTATCTAAAATGGGGAAGATTGACTCCCATTACACTTGAAGTAAAATTTTTTAAAAATTTATCTGAAACACAGAGTCAGTTGCACCCACCCACCCACACCGAGAGAGAGAGAGAGAGAGAGAGAGAGAGAGAGAGAGAGAGAGAAAGAGAAATCCTCCATTCCCTGGTCCACTCTCAAATGGCCACAACAGCTGGGACTGGGCCAGGCTGAAGCCAGGAGCACCTCCCTCCCCTGACTGGGTCTTCCGAGCACCCAAGACGTCCTCTGCTGCCCTCCCAAGTGCATCAGCAGAGAGCTGGATGGGAAGTAAAGCAGCCAGGACCTGAACTGGTGCCCACACAGGATGCTGGCACAGCAGGCAGCAGCTCTACACACTATACCACATTGCCAGCCCCAAACCTAAACTTGATACTGAAATGCTTTGTACCAGGAATGTTTGCGATTTCAGAGCTTTTCTGAATATACGTATCTGGATTATACGTACAGCTTTATAAAATCTGAATCTGATGGCCTAAATCAGCAGATCTTGCTTAATATGAAACCAAACTACCTGTGTCCTTTCTCTTTCCGTTATGTTCATTACATTCTAGCTACCCTGATCTTTCTTCTGTGTCGAATTCATCTAACTAAATCCTATCTTAGGACTTTTCACATCTCCTGCTCGTTCTGTTTGAGGGCTTTAGATCATGGGCCAGCAAGCTTTGTCTATAATATACAGACATATTATGTCTACATAATTTATAAGTATCTTAGGTTTTGTGTGTCATTGGTTTCTGTTACAACTACTTGTGGTAGCCATCATAGAGCAAAAAGAGCAAAAGGTAACATGTAAATTTGGCCCTTGGCTGCCCAGGTCTGGCCATTGTTTGCCCCAGCCCAAGAGATATGGGTTCATGTCTTTTTTATTCAAGTTATTCCTGGAAGAGAACATGGCAAGTAATTTAGGATCAAAAATCTTAATGCAGCATACTCTTTACCATGCAATTTTTAAAAAGATTTATTTATTTATTTGAAAGTCAAGAGTTAGAGAGGAGAGGCAGAGAGAGGGAGAGAGGGAGAGGTCTTCCATCTGCTGGTTCACTCCCCAATTGGCCGCAACGGCTGGAGCTATGCAGATCCGAAGCCAGGAGCTTCTTCCGGGTCTTCCCATGCGGGTGCAGGGGCCCAAGGATTTGGGCCATCTTCTGCTGCTTTCCCAGGCCATAGCAGAGAGCTGGATTAAAAGAGGAGCAGCCAGGACACTAACCAGCATTGGAAGTGGAGCAGCTGGGACTAGAAGTGGCACCCATATGGGGTTCCAGCACTGCAGATGGCAGCTTTACCCGCTGCACCACAGTGCCAGTCCCCTACCGTGCAATTTTACATCTAGAAATGATTTCTAAATGATTGTGCTTGTGCACAAAGGCTAGGATATCACAGAGGTATAGAAGATCAAATGCCCATAAAGGGGGTTTATATTAGTAGAATTTGCATTAGTTATTAGTAATACTTTGAAGGTTTTTTAGTAATAAAGAACAGGGGTCAGCAAACTATACCATGGTCCCGTTTGAGAGAGAGTGACAGTCAGACTGAGTTCTCCTTGCACTGGTTCACTACCCAGTGCCACCACACCCAGAGCTGGACCCAGCTGAAGCCTGATGCTGGAAACTCAATCCAGGTCTCCCACATGTTTTATTAATTTATTTTGCTGCATATATTTATAGGTAGATTTTTGCTGGAACACAGTCCCTATTTATTTTCCCACTGTCCTGGCAAATTTGACAGAAACCATTTATCCTACAAAGCTGAAAGAATTTATTATCTTGGCTTTTACAGAAAAAATGATAATCAAATTTGCATACTATGGTCCAAGTATGTCTGGTATATAGAAAAAAGACTGGGAAGAAATTCACCAAAATAGTGATATTTTTCTTTCATTTTTCTTTTTTAATTATCTAAGTTATCTATAATGGCCATGTATCATTTTATTGAAAAAGTTGCTTTGTAGATAATATGATAAATGTTAAATTTAATAAGATAGAACATGAACAAAAATTAGCTGAAAAACTAGTAAGGTTAGGAAATTTTAAAAGTTACAAAGGTGGGGAAAAGTATGAGTAACAGTACCTCTGTTTCATGTATACTACTGAACAAGTACCGTCCCTATCAGATATCAGCATATTATACTTACATATGTGGCCTCTATTTGAGTTCTTCCTATGTACTATTTGCTATGGGAATACTACAGTAAGTTTAATTCCTGTTCCCAGTGGAATACAGGCAGTGGAATATACTAGTAATTGTGTATAATAAATGCCCTTAAGAGATGAATCAAGGGACTTTAACAGCTTACATTTTGGTTAGGAGATGGTCGCACCCAAATAAAGCAACCACTCTGTGATGAGTTATGCTTACAAAGAATTCCAGTGACATGAGCTAGTCTTTCTGTTTATGGTGTTTTTTTATGTAAAGAATTTTTTAAATTTTATAATTATCAATTGCATACACTAAAAATATGATTTACTAACCTGAGCACTAATAGTAATTAAAGCCAATTTTAACTAATCCTTTAGGTTTGAAAGTTATTTCATGATTTCCATTCAAAAGCATTGCTTGAATAAAGTTGACTGCTTTCTGTAGAGGTGCTCTTTAATCCTTCCCACATTCAGCGTGATCCTCACTTCTGCCTATCACAGTCTGAAGAACTGCCTCGTGCGCAGACTGCAGTTGGGGATACATGATTGTGCTAACCTTGCTGCCCTTTTGGAACATTGTAAAGAATTCCTTTGAGGGGATGGGAGAATTCAGTTCTGATGGGAAACTTTCTTAGTGCTTTCCTTGCTGGAAAATTGAGTCATGCATTTTAAAAAGTTTTTAATTTATGATTTATTTTATTTATTTGGAACGCAGTGAGAGAGACAAATGCCTGCAACAGCCAGGGCTGAGCCAGACTGAAGTTTAGAGCCTAGAACTCAATTCCTCTCCTACATGGAAGTCAGTGACCCAACTATTGGTGCCATTCCCACTGCCTTCCAGGGTCTAAATCAGCAGGAAGCTAGAATCAGGAGCAGAGCCAAGACTTGAACTGAGACATTCTGATATGGAATGCAGATGTCTCAAACAGCATCTTAACTGCTATGCCAAATGCCTACCCCAAGGCTTGCCTTTTTTTTTTTTTAACCAGAGTTAGTGAGAGAGTTATAGACAGAGAGAAAGACAGAGAAAAGTCTTCCTTCCGTTGGTTCACACCCCAAATGGCTGCTACGGCCGGCATGCTCCGCCAATCCGAAGCCAGGAGCTAGGTACTTCCTCCTGGGCTCCCATGTGGGTGCAGGACCCAAGCACTTGGGCCATCCTCCACTGCCTTCCCAGGCCACAGCAGAGAGCTGGACTGGAAGAGGAGCAACCGGGACAGAAACCGGCGCTGCAGGCAGAGGATTAGCCTAGTGAGCCGCGGCGCCGGCTGTAAGGCTTGCATTTTGAAAAAATCTTTTATTTATGAATTTTTACTTATTTGAAAGGCAGAGAAGCACATGCACATAGCTCATGTGCATGCTCACACATAGATCCATCTTCCATCTGCTGGTTCACTCTCCTAATGCCTTCAGTAGCCAGGACTGGGTTAGATCTTTTGCCAAGAACCTGTAACTCAGTTTGGGTCTCCCACATCGATGATGGGGGCCCAGGTACTTGAACAGAATGCCTTTCCCACTATACACACACACACACACACACACACACACAAAGAAAGAGAGACAGAGAAGCAGATATCTTCCATCTGCTGGTTCACTCCCCAATTGGCAACGATGGCCGGAGCTGTGCCACTCTGAAGCCAGGAGCCAGGAGCTTCTTCTGGGTCTCCCATGCAGGTGCAGGGGTCCAAGCACTTGGGCCATCTTCTACTGATTTCCCAGGCCACAGCAGAGAACTAGATCGGAAGTGGAGCAGCCGGGACTTGAACAGCCACCCATATGGGATGCCGGCACTGCAGGTAGCGGCTTTACCTGCTACATCACAGCTCTGGCCCCGATAAATATTCTTAACAGAACATGCTTTTGCTTATATTCGCTGCCCCCCCCCATCAGTATTCTAACTACTCACCAAATTGCCTGCCAAGGATAATTTTTTTAATTAAGTAATGCTTTTGGTATTCAATTTCCATTGGATTATTTATATAGAACCTTGCCATAAAATTTTGGTATAGTAGCAAAAGCCTTGGCTTTTCATATAGTACTTATAGCACATAATGGACACTATAATTGGCTCAAAAAATGAGTACTAAACTGAGGTTCCATTATGGATAATTCTCTCACCAAGAATGTTCTACCTTGACCTTAGTTCCTTTTTCTTAAAAAAAAAAAAAGTATTTATTTATTTGAGGCAGAGTTACAGAGAGAGGGAGAGACAGAGAGAGAGGTCTTCCATCCACTGGTTCACTCCCCAAATGGCCGCAACAGCTGGAGCTGGACCAATCCAAAGCTAGGAGCCAGGAGCTTCCTCTGGGTCTCCCATGCAGATACAGTGGCCCAAGTACTTGGGCCGTCTTCCAGTGCTTTCCCAAGTATAAGCAGAGAGCTGGATCAGAAGATGGGTAGCCAGGACATGAAGCAGCATCCACGTGGGATGATGGCACTGCAGGTAGAGGCTTCACCCACTGTACCAGTGTCAGCTCCAGTAGTTTCTTCGTCTATAAAGTTATCTGGTTTTCTTGGTGTTCTCTAGAGTCTCTTCAGGTTATGAAAAATCAGTGGTTTTATTAAATTCTTAAAAGCTAAGTAGATTAACCCTTGAGCTTTTGTGGGTTCCACACAGGTTAAATCTATGTTAAGTATTTTTCCCTAGCTCTTGAAGGTGCTGTTCTTTCGTTAAGTGCTCCTGCTACAGCGATCATGTTCTGAATATTGACATACCTGAAAAAAATAGTTTCCAAAACAAAAAGACCTTGAAAGAATTTCTGTAAGGTAGTATTAGATGATGAAACTGAGTAAGAGATTCTTTGTTAGTTTGACCTCCCCCCTTCTTTTCCAAATTGGCTTCCTAAATGTTCCTTTTTGCTCACTAGTATCCCAGGGATTGGACTTTGTTAAAATTCAGATTTTATTTGAATGAGTTTTAGCTATGAGCCTTAAAGGCTTTAACCTGGTTGACAATTGATGTTTGTAAACAATGAAAATTTGAATATAATTTACTTCTACTTAAGATAGGAAGAATGTGTCCTTCCATCACAATGAAAGTTTTTTGTGATACTCATTTTCTACCCAGTTATACAGCTTCCTCATTAACAGGGAATACTCATGACATGTCTGTGTATAATAACCATCTTGAGACCATGTCTTGAATCTGCGTATAAACATTACAAAGGGTAGAATTCTGCATGTGCATGGGCAACTTGTATTATTTTAATAGTGATGGCTAGTTTCCGTTTCTTTAAAGGCCCATATAGTTGAGAAATACTAGTATTTCTCGGGATTTTAAGATCATAATATCCGTGTTGCTGGTTGTGAAAATTGTCTGGGTTGGTGGGGACTGGGAGAAAAGAACATTTCCACAGGATTTGGCTATCAACAAATCTTTGTTTCCTGTTCTGGCCTCCCTACCTATCAGCTATATTAGTGACCCTGCCGGCAGGTTTCTCCTTTCTTTTACCACAGGAAAACTGTCCGACCTCTTTTTCTAGCATTTTCAGGACCCGCCTGACAGGAAATTTTCTAATTGCCGGAACAGCTGGTAGGAGAAAACTTTACAGGGGCTTGGCCTTTCCTTTCTAACTTAAGTTTTACCGTTAGAAATTACTTTATCACCGTCATGGTTTCGTAGCCATGTTTAAATTTTTGTCTTTTCGTGTTCGCTCTATACAGGTAAGATTTGCTGAACTTCTCTTAAGGAATGAAATGTTTTAGTTGTAGCTACCTATAATGTTAGTTATTCCATTTATATGTTCTTTTGAGAAGCTTTTTAAAATTCAAAACCAGTGTTAATAGAACTTTTAAAGGATAATATTTCTGTTTACTAAAAATAAGCCAATTATATGTAAATATACATTTCATCTCTGTTTTGTCACTTTACTTTTACATTGAATTTTTAATGCTGGAGTAATTTTTAGTTTGCTAATGTTTTTAATTTTGTGTAACAAAGCAAAACAAATGACTAACTCTCCGTATTTAAACCAACCATGACAAAAATTGCAAAGCTACTAATGTTTAGGGGATTACTATAATGTAAGTAATATTTTGGCAAGTAGCAAAATGTGTTAAGCATCAAGAAGTTAAAATTAGATTTTTGTTGGAATTGGTTTCTATAAAACTTTGAAAGTTTTTCAGCAGTTCTGTGTTTAAGTAACCTTAAGGAAGTAATTTTATCTGACTTAGAGTAGGCACAGTGTTGAAATAATTACTTCGTTAAAATAGAATTAGTGGATGATGATTCATATTACATTTAATCTAAAATCCTGCCAAAATCAAACCTGTTATTTTGCTGTGAGAATTGGTCTATCTCACAGTCTTTAAGGAGAATTAAAGTTGCTAATTGAGATTCCTGACTGGTAGAAAACTGTGCTGTTTTCACAGCAATTAATGGTTTGGAGACCCAGCAATGCTATCTTTCAAACATAGATTTAAGAAGCTGACTTATAGCCTGCCCTGAAAGACTCTGGTTAAATGAAAAGTGCTGTACATATTTTCATTCCGTTAGCAATAAGTACGTTTGGTCAAATCGTAATCTGGGATAAATTAAAATGAGCTTTCGCGGCATGGCCCAAATAACCAGTTTAATTGTGTTTCAGCCAAGTAATTTTTATATATCTTAAACCATCTAAAAAGAGGAAGTTAAAATATCTTTTTAAAATAAAAAACTATGTATTACAGAATTGCAGATATTTGTATAATGAGTGACATTTTAATTTAGACATTTAATTTAGAATTATATTTAAGAGGTAAAGTATATATTTTTCATTTGTACAACCCCAAAAACAATATACATCCACGGATAAAAAATACTGATTTGCTGACTTCTACCAAAGAATATTTAAATATTTTACGTGAAGTTTCAATAATATTTTCTGACGTTCAAAACAATTTAGAAAATACAAATGCCTCAAGAACACACTTCCTGACTCAAGGGAGGGGAGGAAAAAGGAAATTATGTATACAAGGCAGGGCATAATGCCAAATGTTGAATCATTCTTTAAAATCAGTTAATATCACCCAGTTTGTTTTCTTAATGTTAGTTAGCATGTTACAATATTAAGTTTCCTATAACTCAGACAGCATTAATTGTAGTTCCATTTCTCTAATCCTTTTCACATATTAGGGTAAAAATTGTATTTTTCTTCACAGCTTGAAAAAGAAGCATTAGTTTTTCCTCATTAAAGGGTTAGCTTTAAGGTCCATTTAAGAATGAACATAAGGACATTTTTGTTGTCCTGGGAATCACACAGGGTAGCCTCTCTGTGACTGGAAGAATACTAATAGATCTACCTGTCCATGAATTTCCTTCTGTTCTTTCTGTAATGTCTAAACTGACATTTTAAAAAGAATTCCTAAAATTATATTCCCTTAACTGACTTTGTTTTACCTACCAGGGGTCATATCTCCATAGATATTTAGATAATAATGTTTGAAACCCCAGGTAGGTATTCTTTTTAAAAATCATTTATTTGTGAGACACAGCACTCACAAGAGTGGGCTAGTAAGCATTCCCAGCCACTGTTTTACTTCCCCAGATGTCCACAAAGAGCTAGAGCCAAAGCTGTCAACTGAGGACTCAATCCAGCTCTTTCACATAGGTGCAGGAACCCAACTACTTGAGCTATCACTACTGCTTTTCAGGGTCTGAATTAGCAGGAAGTTGGAGTCAGGAGCCAGAGGTAGGTATCGAACCCATGCACTCTGATATGGGACATGGACATCCTAACCAGCAGCTTAACCACTAGGCCAAATGCCCGCCCCTGAAGGCAGATACTCTATTTTTTTTTTAAGGTCCATAGATTTATTTGAAAGGCAAAGCTACAGAGAAGCAGAGGTGGGGGTGGGGGATTTTCCATCTGATGGGTCACCCCCAAAATGGCCGCAGAAGCTGGAGCTGAGCCAATCCAAAGCCAGGAGCCAAGAGCCTCCTCCAGGTCTCTCATGTGGATGCAGGAGCCCAAGCACTTGGGCCATCTTCTGTTTTCCCAGGCCATAGCAAAGAGCTGGATCAGAAGAGGAGCAACCGGGACACGAACTGGCACCCATATGGGATGCTGGCACTGCAGGCAGTGGCTTGAACCGCTACACCACAGCGTCGGCCCCAAGACACTCTTTATCTTAGTGTCTCTAATATTTAGTAGAGCACCTTGTTCGTAATTTGAATTGCCGTCTAAGAAAAAGGAATGCTATCAATATGATATGTCATAGGTTAGAAGTATTTTCATTGGAACCAGCCAATCAAGAGGAAGCAAAGCATGAGAGCTTCCTGAGTTTTCGTTCCTTCTCTAACTTCTTTCTTCTCCTCTTTCACACTCTGATCCAAACACTGGTCTCCAGATGTGTTCCCATTCTGGCCCTTGCCCTGACTTCTTCCTGTGTCTGGAATGTGCTTCTCCCAGGTGGTTGACTTCCTCACCTCCTTCAGATCTTTGCTCATATAGCACCTTCTTAATAAAGCCTACCCTGGTATAGAATCATAATGTAGATCCATGGCTGTGGGGAGCAACTCGGACTAGACTAAGTTACTGGAATTAAGACTTATTCTATGCATCTGCTCTCCCACAATATGGCACTGAGAAGGGAGGAAACAGCTTCTACACAGCTGCCTCCAGTTCAACCAATAAACAGCAGGACCTGCTCCTGATTGGAGGAGAGCAGCGTACTCGGCGTGTGGGTAGCAGAGTTGGGATTGGTGGAAGAGGACTATAAAGGAGGAGAGAGACAACATGCACCAGGAACATCTATCTGAAGGAACACCTGTGCAGCCCCCGAGAGAGCCGGCCGGCGGTGTGCCGCTCCCCCGCGGAAGTGGGGAAAGTGGCAGGGGGAACCGCCCTTCCACGGAGGTGGAAGGGACGGTAGCCAACCCGGGAAGAACCAGCAGCAAACCCGGGAAGGGCCGAGCAGACAAAAGAACAGCGCAGGGTCCTGTGTCGTTCCTCCACGAAGAGGGGGAGCGACACATGGCCAGCTTAGAAATTTTGCCTACAATTAGATTTTATCAATTTCTGTAAAAATAACAATCTGGAGTGTATTATAAGTGGTGAAAAGCAGTTGTAATGAAAAATAATAAAAACAAAAAAATTAAAAATTTTAAAAAGTACCATTTTTTAAAAAGATTTGTTTATTTATTTGAAAGTCAAAGTTACACACAGAGAGGAGGAGAGAGAGAGAGATCTTTTTTTTTTATTTTTTTTTATTTTTTGACAGGCAGAGTGGACAGTGAGAGAGAGAGACAGAGAGAAAGGTCTTCCTTTTGCCGTTGGTTCACCCTCCAATGGCCGCCGCGGCTGGCGCGCTGATCCGATGGCAGGAGCCAGGAACCAGAGGCTTCTCCTGGTCTCCCTATGTGGGTGCAGGGCCCAAGCACCTGGGCCATCCTCCACTGCACTCCCTGGCCACAGCAGAGGGCTGGCCTGGAAGAGGGGCAACCGGGACAGAATCTGGCGCCCCGACCGGGACTAGAATCCGGTGTGCCGGCGCCCCAACCGGGACTAGAATCCGGTGTGCCGGCGCCGCTAGGCGGAGGATTAGCCTAGTGAGCTGCGGCGCCGGCCTGAGAGAGAGAGATCTTCTATCCGCTGGTTCACTCCCCAGTTGGCCACAGAGGAGGAGAGAAGGAGAAGCAGAGAGAGAGAGAGAGAGAGAGAGATCAATCTTCCAACTGATGGTTCACTCCCCAGATGGCTGCAATGGCCGGAGCTGTGTCGATCAGAAGCCAGGAACCAGGAGCTTCTTCCGGGTTTCCCACGGGGCTGCAGGGGCCCAAGGACTTGGGCTGTCCTCCAGTGCTTTCCCAGGCCATAACAGAGAGCTGGATATGAAGTGGGACAGCAGGGATTTGAACCAGCGCCCATATGGGATGTGCCGGCCCCCAAAAAAGTACTATTTAAATTATAGTTGCACTGGGGGCTAGCATTGTGGTGTAGCAGGTAAAGCCACCAGCTGTGACACCCATATGGGTGCCTGTTCATGTCCCAGCTCCTCCACTTCTGATTCAGCTCCCTGCTATTAGCCTGGGGAAAGCAGAAGAAGATGGCTTACTTAGTTTGGTCCTCTGCCACCCATATGGGAGACTTGGTGAAGCTCCTGGCTCCTGTCTGTTGTGACTATCTGGGAGTTGAGCCAGTGGACAGAAGATTTCTGTGTGTATATGTGTGTGTGTATCTGTCTGTCTCTCTGTAACGCTCTTTCAAATAAGTAAATATATCTTTTCAAAAAATAAAATACAGTTGTACCAGAGAATATAAAATCATCTGCGCCTCACAGAGTAATTAATATGTATGTGCCATATCTATGCTTCACTTTGACAAAATTCTTTTTCTGTAAAATTGTAGCTGCTTCACTATGTACTAAAGATAAAACGATAGTGTTCCAAACTGTCAAGTTGTAGTTTTTGTTTTCATGTGGCAAATTTATTTTGGGAACAAGTGATCAGGTGACATAAGATATGTGTGTCACATGCATGTGTCAGTCTGTTCTTGGGTCTGTGTCTTCAGAAACTTGATAGTTCTTTCTGCATCCATCTCATTGGATTCCTGGTATGAGCTAGAAGAGCACATTGCTGTTTTCCCACCTGTTGTCCAAGATTGCCCAGGCATGAATAGTATGTCCTAGTTGGGCCTCAGATACATTTCTAAAATCCTAATGAGGCAATGACTTAATGACATGAAGCATAGTCTGGGCATTGAGATAGGTTCAGGATAAAGTAGTGGCAAGTTTTTGGAACTTGGGCCGATGGCAAACTTGCCACAGGAATTAATCTCTCTACCTCCAAGAAAATTTTCTGTGCTCCTGAACCTCAGTTTAGAAAATATTTTTTTTTAATTCTGGTTTATATCCTCAAAGATGTTTGGCATGATCAGAACAATTTTGGAGGGTGAGGGTAGGGAATAGAGGAAGATGCTTTGAAAAAGAGAGTGCAGGCATTTGGCATAGGGATTGAGATGCCAGTTAGGATACTTGCCTCCGATATCAGAGTGCCAGGGATTGAATCCCAGCTCCTGATTCTAGCTTCCTGCTAATGTAGACCCTGTGAGGAAGCAAGTGATGGCTCAGGTAGCTGGGTCCCTGCCACCCATGTGGGACAGCTGGGTTGCATTTCCACCTCCAGCTTCATCCTGTTTGCAGGCTTTTGGGAAATTAATCAGTGAATAGAAGATCAGTCTCTAGCTGGCGCCACGGCTCACTAGGCTAATCCTCCGCCTTGCGGCGCCGGCACACTGGGTTCTAGTCCCGGTTAGGGTACCGGATTCTGTTCCGGTTGCCCCTCTTCCAGCCCAGCTCTCTGCTGTGGCCAGGGAGTGCAGGAGGATGGCCCAAGTCCTTGGGCCCTGCACCCCATGGGAGACCAGGATAAGTACCTGGCTCCTGCCTTCGGATCAGCGCGGTGCACCGGCCGCAGCGGCCATTGGAGGGTGAACCAACGGCAAAAAGAAGACCTTTCTCTCTGTCTCTCTCTGTCTCACTGTCCACTCTGCCTGTCAAAAAATTAAAAAAATAAAAAAAGATCAGTCTCTTGCTCTTGCTCTCTCTCTGCTTTTCATATAAAATAAATAAATTTTTAAAAGAAAAAAAGCACTAAGAAAAAGGATACTTTTTTGAAATTTATTTTAAAATAAGATTTTCAGAGAGCTGAAACAGAGGGGCCACTCCCAGCTGCTCCATTTCCAATCCAGCTTCCTACTAACGCACCTGGGAAACCAGTAGAAGATGGCCCAGGTACTTGCACCCCTGCCACTTAATGAAAGATCCAGATGGCATTAGGGGCTCTTAGCTTCAGCCTGGCCAAGCCCCGGCTCTTGCAGCCGTTTGGACAGTGAACCATCAATTGAAAGATCTCTTTTTCTGTCTTTGCCTTCTTCTCCGTCACTCTGTCTTTCAAATAAAGAAAACAAATCTTAAAAAAAAAAAAAAGTGGGGAGTGGTGCTGTGGTATAGCAAGTAAAGCCGCTGCCTGCGATGCCAGTATCCCATATAGGCACAGGCTCGAGTTCTGGTTGTTCTGTTTCCAATCTAGGTCCCTGCTAATGCCCTGGGAGAGCATCAGAAGAGGGCTCAAGTGACTGGGCCCTTGTACCCACATCGAGAGCCAGAACAAGCTCCTGACTCTTGGCTTCAGCCTCACCCAGCCCTGGCCTTTTCGGCCCATCTGGAGGGTGAACCAATAGTTGGAAGATCCCTCCCTCCCTCCCTCTCCTCCTCCATTTTCCCCTTTTTGAGAGGAGTACCCAGGAAGAGGTAACATCTTAGATTCAGCTAGTGCTTGTTTCTACCCTGATATGTACTGTACAGGATTATTGAAAATTAAAGGTGATAATGGGAAATCACAAAACCAAGAGCTAAACCAATATTATTTCATTATTGTTGCCATAGTTTTGAGAGAGTTCAGAATGAATAAGCTGCCTAGGTTAAATAGTAAAATTATCTATAAATGTCCAGCCTTTTAGAAAGTAAAACGATACCCTTGGATTCTTTTCCTCTTCTGGAAGCTTTTTTCCTCCCTTGTGCTATTCTTGTTCAAAAGCTACCATGTTGGGGGCTGGTGCTGTGGCACAGTGGGTTAAACCACTTTTCTGCAGCACCTGCATCCCGTATGAGCACTGGTTCAAGTCCCAGCTACTCCACTTCCAGTCTAGCTCCCTGCTAATGTACCTGGGAAAGTAGCGCAGGATGGCCCAAGTCCTTGGGCCCCTGTACTCATGTGGAAGACCTGGATGAAGCTCATGGTTCCTGGCTTCAGCCTAGCCCAACCATGGCCATTACAGCCTTTTGGGAAGTGAACCAGCAGATGGAAGATTGATCTCTTTGTCGCCCCCTCTCTCTCTGATACTGTGACTTTCAAATAAATCTTTTTTTTTTTTTAAAGCTACCATGGTAAGATATCCTGTTACATCTTTTTGAAAACTCTTGCTAATTCCTTAGATTACCAACTTTCTATGAGTAGCTCAGAAAATGTTAATTGAGCTCAAGTGTTTGGATGGAATATAATAGTAGCCAGAATAGTTTGTATAACACGTTTAGATACTACTAATAGTACTGATGTACCTAGGAAAGGATAACATTACACTCAAAAAATAGAGCTGATCATCTTTAGTTAATAGGCTTATGTTTCTGGTTTCACATTATTGTAGTTTTTGGCTATCACGTGGTATGTGTCTCATGTAAATAAGGTCTACTTAATTTTCTGATCTCAACAAAAATAAGTAAAATCCTATATACATATGTATTTTGTTCTATGAGTTCCAACACCCTCCCTCAAAAATCCTCTTAACCCAGATACCTTCACTGTTCAACCACACTGAACAGTCTTTTTTTCTCTTCTGTGCCATCCAAATGTTAAATCTTTCTGATTTTGTATTTTGGAGTTACTCCTTTCTCTCCTCGCAGATCCCAGGTCATTCTGTAACAGAAAGTATTCCAAGCAGATAAAGATTCAGTGTACTTAATTAAATGGCTGTACTGAGCATAGAAGTCTCCAAGTTTACCCTGGAGTATTTTTCAGCCCCTCTCCTGATTGAACAAGTTGTTTTGTTTTTTTTTTTGTTTTTTTTTGTTTTTTAAGATTTACTTATTAATTTGGAAGAGTTAGAGAGAAGGAGAGACCGAGATCCATCTGCTGGTTCACTCCCCAGGTAGACACACTGGCCAGGGTTGGGTTAGGCTGAAGCCAGGAGCTTCATTCAGGTCTCACATGTGGGAGGCAGGGGCCCAAGTAATTGGGCCATCTTCTGGTACTTTTCCCAGGCCATCAGTAGAGACCTGGATCAGAAGTAGAGTAGGCTGGACTCGAACTGGCACCAGCTTTATCTACTATGCCACAACACTGGCCTTCAGATTTTTTAAATTTTATTTATGGTATAAAAATTTCATGTATTTCACATATACAAGTTTAGAAACATATTGATTGTTCCCATCCTACCCTCCCTCCTGCCCACACTCCTGCCCTTCTTCCTCCTCTCTCTCATTCCCATTCTTAATTTTTACAAAGATCTATTTTCAGTTTACTTTATACTCTTAAGATTAACCCTACTCTAAGTAAAGAGTTCAACAAATAGTAGGGGCCAGCACTGTGGCGCAGCAGGTTAAAGCCCTGGCCTGAAATGCTGGCATCCTATGTGGGCACCGCTTCTAGTCCCGGCTGCTCCTCCCCTGATCTAGCTCTCTGCTATGGTCTGGGAAGGCAGTGGAAGATGGCCCAAGTCCTTGGGCCCCTGCACTGCGTGGGAGACCCGGAAGAAGCTCCTGGCTCCTGGCGTTGGATCGGCGCAGCTCCGGCCGTTGCGGCCATCTGGGGAATTAACCAGCAATTGGAAGACCTCTCTCTGTCTCTGCCTCTCTCTGTAACTCTGTCTTTCAAATAAATAAAATAAATCTTAAAAAAAAATAATATGAAGGACAAAAAAAAACACCCTTCTCAACAGTGGCGACAAGGGCTGTGAAAGGTCATCAAATCTCAAAATGACAATTTCACTCCAATACATACATTTTAGGTACTTTGTTAGTTACCAAAGATCAGGGAAAACATACAGTATCTGTCTTTTTTGGGACTGGTTGATTTCACTGAGTATAGTGGGTTTCCAGTTTCCGTTTTGTTGGAAAAGACAGGGTTTCATTTTTTTATTACAGCTGAGTAGTATTCCATAGTGTGTGTACACATACACATATATAATAATTTCTTTATCCAATCACCAGTTGATGGACATCAGAGTTTTTCTTTAATATAGCATTGTTTTTTCCTAATACAACCACACAACAGAGCACCACAGATTGATCTTTTATTTTCAGACTTCTTGTCCTTATTTTAATGATCTCCAATAAGGAGTATGAAGAAATAATTGGAAGTGCTAGTGTCATGTGTATGTTAAATTGGCCTGCATAGTGAGCTGATATCATTCTTTCTCTGACATTTTGCTTAAAAGTGTATTTGTGGGCCGGCGCTGTGGCGTAGGGGGTAGGGCCGTTGCCTGCAGTTTGGGCATCCCATATGGGTGTTGGTTTGAGTCCTAGCTGCTTCACTTCCAATCAGGCTCTCTGCTATGGCCTGGGAAGGCAGCAGAGGATGGCCCAAGTCCTTGGGCCCCTGTACCCACGTGGGAGACCAGGAAGAAGTTTCTGGCTCCTGGGTTTGGATCAGTGCAGCTCCAGCCTTTGCTTCAATTGGGGAGTAAAGCAGCAGATGGAAGACCCCTCTGTCTCTCTCTCTCTCTCTCTCTGCCTCTCCTCTCTCTGTGTAACTGACTTTCAAATAAATAAATAAATCTTTTTTTTTTTTTTTTAAAGAGCGTGTGTATTTGCTTGGTGTATGTTTTCTATTTGCCTGGTGGGTCAGTAAAAGGTGGCTTCTGTATATCAGTTTGAGGATTTCTAGTATGCTATGCTAAATTATTAATTAATTTCTGGCAATAGAAAGTAGCTTTAAGTCTGTTTTATCCCTGTTTATTTGCCTCTGCAGGAAGAAGGCAGTATCAAAGAAATTGCAATCACACATCATGTAAAGGAAGGTCATGAAAAGGCAGATCCTTCCCAGTTTGAGCTTTTAAAAGTATTAGGACAGGGATCATTTGGAAAGGTAAGTCATGTATGCATGCTTTTTAAAGTTGTTTTTGTAGTTTATGTATGTTTCGTACAAATGGGAGAGCAAATATTTTATGAAATGCTATTATTCTCCCTACCGGTGGTATTTTCTATGTTGTTTACATTTTTCACTATGAGTAAGTGTGGGATAATGAAGAAATTCATTGAAAAGTATGTTGGACTCATGACAAGAGCCTAGGGTGATTACTGACACCATAAACAAGAGTGTCATTTTGTTAAGTCAACAACAGGAGTCACTGTGCACTTACTCCGCATGTAGGATCTCTGTCCTTCATGTGTTATACAATGTGAATTAATGCTATAACTAGTACTCAAACTGTACTTTACCCTTTGTGTTTCTGTGTGGATGCAAACTGTTTAAATCTTTACTTAATATATACTAAATTGATCTTCTGTATATAAAGATAATTGAAAATGAATCTTGATGTGAATGGAATGGGAGAGGGAATGAGAGATGGGAGGGTTGCAGTTGGGAGGGAAGTTATAGGGGGGGAGCCACTGTAATCCAAAAGCTGTACTTTGGAAATTTATATTTATTGAATAAAAGTTAAAAAAAAGAAAAGTATGTTTGAAATTTTAGTGAACTGGTGGTATTCACTTCGTACTCATTTTATCTAAGATTTTTTGTTTATTTGAAAGGCAGAGTTGCAGAGAGAAATGGAGAGACAGATAAAGGGGTCTTCCATACACTGGTTCACTCCCCAAATGGACACAACGGCTGGAGCTGGGCCCATCTGAAGCCAGGAGCTTCCTTTGGGTCTCCCACATGAGTGTAGGGGTTCAAGGACTTGCTTTCCCAGGCTGTAACAGAGAGCTGGATTGGAAGTGGAGCAGCCAGGACTCGAACAGCGCCCATATGGAATGTCAGTACTACAGGTGGTAGCATTACTCACTATGCTACAATGCCAGCAACTAGAATTTTTTAAAAATTTTTATTAGTTTTCATTTTATTCAAAAGTCAGAGAGAAAGAGAGAGAGCTTGATATTTCACCCACTGGCTTGCTACCCAAATGTCCGTAATAGCCAGGAGCCTGGAGCTCAAAATGATTGTCCCACGTGGGTGAGAGTAGTCCGTTACCTGACCCATCATTTATTGCCTTTCAGAGTGTTCATTAACAGAAAACTGGATCAGAATCAGAGTATGTCAAACTTGAATCAGACACTCTGATATGGGATATGGGTGTCCCAAGTGGCACTTAATCTGCTCATCAAATGCCCACAGCTTATGGCTTGTCTTCCAAATGAATGCAAAGTTTGCACTCTATTTAATAACATTCTTGTTTTCATGTAAAAAATATTTTCCCAAATAAGTAACATTGCTCCAGAAGATGCAACATCTTTGTCAGTTTTCTTTAAGCAGTCCTTGTGCCCTGCTACACACATTCAGGACATTTCATTTTGAAAAGTACACCATTATAATCACTGCTACCTGATCTGTCTAGTCGTTTCTCAGCTGGATGGAAATTATAAGATTGCACTCAACTTTCACAGTGCAGTGATTCCTTATCACTTCTCAGTAAGAAAACATTTGAAGATAGGCTTTGCCAGATTCAAAACAGCACCAAGTTAACTCTGATGTGTGTTTTAGTGGGCCTCTTTATCAATTACTTTTTTTCAGTACCAAAGAAGTCTTGATTTATTCATTGTATTATCTCCCCCCCCCCCAAAAAAAAGGGATTGCGAGAGTTAGCATGATGTATTACAGAGTGACTAAAAAATGGAAAAGGAAGTACCCAGTACAGAAAAATCAACCATCAAGCAAACACACCCCAGTGATGGGGCCAAGGAGGCTTAGTCTCTTGCAGTTCAGGACTGATGGGAAGGAGTCTGAAGAAACAGGCACAAGCTTTCGTACCCTCCTCCCTCCCCATGTTTGAAAATTTCATACAAAGCTTTGGTTTCTAGCAGTAAACATGGAGTTAATTTGTCTCCTATCAAACAGCCTTGTGGCCACTTTACCATAAGTTTTTCCACCTACATAAGAGTTCCTGAGTGACTTGGATGTACACTCATAGTCCCCTTGGTCTCCAAACCCCACTTTCTACTCAGAAGGTCCCCATTTGCTTCTCTTCTTTAGGATACAAATTAAGTAGATTTGAACTATCCAAATACATCAGTATCTTAAGTTTTTGGCATAAATCACATCAAGAAATAGTCTTGCCTCAGGACATTGGGAACAAGGGATGAAGGTTTCCCATTCAGTAATTTTGCACAAATCCTTTTAGAGTTGTGGAGATATTTCAAGAACTGAACATTTATGTGTGTGGGTGTGATGTGTAGGTTTCCTTTTGTGGAAGGGGTATGGAGAAGAGGGTAGGGTAGGAGTCAAGTTTTAAGGGTAAATCCAAAATAGGAGAGGGGAAGGGGAACACAAAAGTAAAGATGACTTAAGGTCCCCACTTCAAGAAGAACCTCCCCCCCTCCAACTTACGTTTCAGATCCTTTTGCCTGTACAAAATTTACCAAGATGCTTGGCTATTTTTCTCACAATATAAAATAAGTTTGTAAACAATGAAGCCCGAAAAGATCATGGAGAAAGACCAACACACATTTACACAAACAAAGCCACCTAGTAATCACCAACTCAGAGACTCAGTGAAGTCTTACAAAGCCCGGACAAATAGAATAACCAGAGGGGAGCAGCGTTTGGGGAAGGAGGAACCCAGGATTAGACACACACCACCCAGTGTGTTCTGTTGCATCTGTCCCATTTCAACACAGTGAGGTAGATTTCTGGTGATCTCTCAGCATGTAACAAACCCTCTTTTCCTCCTTTAGTTACCATGACACAGTAATCACTACTGTCACAGGACAAAACACTGGCTCCTTACGCTGCGAGACCTTCACATATGGGTCTGCCTGAAAGCCAAGAATTTTGATAGGTTAAGGATTTTAATCCTTGCTTCATGTGGGTACGTACAGAGGTCTTAGTCTTCAAACTCATCCTTACCAGCTCACGTTTTTCACACACATACACACACCCTGTTGTGCGTAGTGGGCCTGGCCTAATCTGGTGAAGGATGCTTCTGTTACGTGAAGCAAAAGACCTGTGTACTAGAATCAGGCAGCCCGAACCATGGTTTCCTCTCTGCCTCGGCCTCTTAACTTCTCTGTGTCACTTCTTCCTGTTTAGGCTAATTTTCTTTTTTCTTAAATGAAAGCTTTTATTTAATAAATATAAATTTCATAGGTATAACTTTTGGATTACAGCTGTTCCCCCCCCCATACACGCCCTCCCACCCCCAAACTGTCTCACCTCCTACTTCTTCTCCCATCCCATTCTTCATTAAGATTCATTTTTAATTATCTTTATATACAGAAGATCAACTCTATACTAAGTAAAGATTTCAACAGACTGCACCCACACAGGCACACAAAGTATAAAAGTACTGTTTGAAGACTAGTTTTACCGTTAGTTCTCAGTACAACACATTAAGGACAGAAGTCCTACATGGGGAGCAAGTGCACGGTGACTCCTGTTATTGATTTAACATAGACTAATTTTCAGTCTTCCAGGAGGAGATCAAGTCATGGGGCAACCCAATTCACACCTCATCTTCCATGAAACATTTTCAAGGTGGTGGGAGTTTCAAGAGGACACTATTGCTCCCCCCCCAAAAAAAAAGCCAGCTCGAATTGGCACACTGCATTCCAAATTGTTGCTCTCCATGGGGGGGGGGGGGAGTATTTCCTGTGCAACCTGGAGCTGCTACCGACTTATCCCTGAAATTATCATGTGCCTGAGGACACAGTGCAGGAATGAGGGCCTTATGTTAAAATATATAAAAATACAAGACCAGAATATTTATATTAAGAAAAAAAGTTAAAATGTACAAGATATGTCATTTGCATACAGTGCAGTTGGCTTCCTGGAGAAAGTGACACCCTAGGTACAGTTATCTAGGGGATCAAATAAATAAATCATATTGGTCAAAAATGGGTGGCAGAGGGTTTAGCAGCAGCGGGTCTATGGCATTTGCCCTAACCACCCTTTTTGCCAGTCATCAATCCCTTTGTCTGGGACAGTTCCCAACACACTGTCCCAGAATTGTGTTATGAGGAAACGAGATGTGGAAAACCCTGTCTTACTCCTGAGAGATTCTCTCCTACAGAATACAGCAGCTTGTGGGTTGAGTCCAGTAATCTGGGCCATCAACCAATCTTTTCATCATGGCGAGGGAAGTATTATTCCATGTCTTCCTTGAAAGGAAAATGACTTTCCCATCCAGGCTACTTTCTAAAGCTACTGCTTTCTAGATGTTGAATGTGGGGCCTCCAGTAAAGCATGCAGGTTATAGGTTGATGTCCCCCTCAAGGCCCTTACTTGTATTTAGATAGATCTTGGTTTGGAATTCCTTTGCCTCACCCTTTCTCCCAGTAAGGGGGAAAAGGGGATGATGCTATGAACCCCAGCCTGAGATTCATGGCAGTGCCAGCTACCCCCCAGCACACCCTGTCCCCCCTGTCTCCACTGTGTGGTTGATGCCTGCTCCTTGAAACTTCCTGATAGCAAAATAAGAGCCCCCACCCACTGTGGCTCAAGTCTGGGCCTCAGGGAGCAGGGCAGGGCTGTGGATCTCTTCTTCATCGTCCCGGAAGTAGGCTGGCTTTCCCAGGCAGCTGGGGGCATTCTGGGCCCTCAAGGGGCACAAGGCCACCATATGCTGATGTTCTGGTGGAAGTGGCATTTCTTGGGCTTCAGGGGCAGCTCGCATCCCTTGGCATGGTGATCTAGACCTCTACAGTTGTAGCACCTGTCTCCTTTAGACCTGCGCTTCTGCATGTTCTTCCCCTCTGGCCACCTCTCAGTCCCAGTACAGAATACCCCATCAGACCCAGTGACAAGGATGGCGTCCAGGTCTTTGGCAAACTTCTTGAAGGTGAACTGCACTGCTTCACCCTCCTTCAGGCTCCGGAAGCTTTCCACGTTCAGCTTACTATGTGTGCACACTTGAGCACGACCCCAGCACAGGCAGTCACAGACAGGAAGCCAAACCCAGTCTGCACACACATTGAACCACTTACAGATGGCAGCCCTCTGAAGTCCCTGCAGCTCATCTGCCAACCAGGCCATGTCCTCTGCTGCTTCGGTGTAGCCGTCTGCAAACTGCTGGTTGGACACTGAGCTCATGGTCATCAGCTGAGCCTGTGGCCCTGGGGCCCTAGTCGGTTGGCTGCTGGCCCCAGAGAAGTCCAGAGGCCTATTCCGCAGTTCTTGGCTAACATAAGTAATTTGTTACCATTGTTAACCTCTTTCAAACCCAAAGCAATGCTTTTAATCCAGCTCTAGACTAAGCGGCCAGCAGAGCATGATGGTTGCAAGTTTGGACCCTAAGCCAGACTTGGATCCAGTTTATTTTTGTTTTTATTCTGTTTATTCACTGTGTGTGCTTGAACAAGTTACTTAACCTCTTGAAGCCCTGTTTTCCTTTTCAAGCCAGTCATTAAACATTGAAGTTGGCGAGTTTTCATTCTAGGCTTCCATCTCCTCTGCAGTCTTTGCTAACTGATTTCCTCTCTGTGCCCACTATCTTCCTTGTAACTCACATACACATGATGTAACAGATTTATATCTGCAATCTAGATTGCTCCTTCATGCTCTGAATTCTCATGTAGAGCTGCTTATTTTTCATCCTATTTGCATGCCTCAAAGGCACTTTAAATTCAGCATATCTAAGACCAAACTCATGATATTACTGTACCCCTATTTCATTTTTCTCTGTCACTATGACTGCAGTTAAGCAATCCAGAAATTTGGGAGACATACTTGACATATCTTTGTAGTACTCCCCCTCCTCCACCCTGGCTGATCTCATCTGTCACCAAGTCCTGTTGATTGAGTAAAGATTTTTTTTTTTTGGAACATCAAACCGTACTTTATTTTAACTTACCAAATGAATACATGCAGATGCTTAAAATGAAAGCTAATAGAATTCAATAAATAAAATGTAATAAAGAGTAATCTCTAAATGTGTGGCAAAACAATCATGGTGTATGAGGAGAAGGATGGGATGGACACACACAAGCACACACATAAACATTTTAACAAGTTTGGGCTCAGCAGTTTTTCCCCATTACTCTTTTCTGTTCCCATCCCTTAATGACTTTTGGGATGATTTAGTCATTTTTGGTTACTAAAAGTTTGTCCACTCAAAAATTTTAATCTCCTACTCGGTGTACATTGTCCCTTTCCTGTATCTTCTGGGGAAGATTTCTGAAATCATGCCTGTCTTCTCCACTACTGCCCCTTTCCAGAATATGCCGCACCATTCTCTTTGTCTGTTAAAGGAATCTCCTAAGTCTATACCCTAAATTTATTCTTTGTACAATCCAGTATTTACATGACACCCAGCATGAGCTAATCTCATACACAGCCCCACCCCCACCCCTTAACCCATCAGTAGTAGCCTCCCTTCACTTTTATGTAAGGAAAATAATTAAGATTGCTGGAAGTCCCTCCGTCAGACCCCCGCTACCACTCCAGTGCCAGTTCATAGACTTTTCCACCTTCCGTGTTCTGGCCGCATCAGCCTTCTTTTCCAGTCCTTAAAGCATGCCAGGCTCAAACCCGCTGGAAAGCCTTTCCGCATGCTCTTCCCCTGACACACGAGCCCGCCCCTGCTCCCCTCAGCTCCTCTGGTACCTGTGGCCTTTCCTACCATCCCGCCCAGCTCCTATTCCTGTGTTACACCATCAGAACACCACGTATGTCATCTTCGTGGCACTTAGCGTAATTTCAATTTTTCATTTGTGTAATTATTTGTTTATTGACTGTCTCCTTCAGTAGACTGTCTGATCTCTGAGTGCAGGAGCCGTGCTTTGTACTGACTGTCTCAGCATCAAACCAGTAGTGTAGTTCCTAGCATGTAATTCTGAAAAGAATTATTGTGTGACCTTACAGAGTGGTAGTGAGAATTAAATGATATAAGGTCAAGTACATAAGGTCTGGTATTAAATTGTATTATCATTTACTTCATAAGGCCAAATATTTGGGTTTATTTTTATATAATACATAGTCAGGGAACACAATATTTAAGTTCCTAGGAATTAGCATGCTTTTCCCTTTATTCCTTTAAAAGTAATTTAAATACCTTACTATAAATAGCAAACATTAAAAATAGGGCAACTCCTTTCTTACTCATCCTAAAAAAACATTGTAAGCCAAGGAAGCATGGATAACCTGTCACTGCCTAGAATAGCTTCATGCGGGAGTAAGAAAGGTCAGAAATGCTGTGATGGGGGAAGGTCCCATGGCAGCCTGGACTGCTGTTGCTCCTGCTGGGTTTGGCTGATCACCAGCCAAAGGAGATAGAAAAAGAACAGCCTGAGCAGAAGCACCGTACTGGGTGGCTGACCCAACTCTTGTCCTAGTACCTCCACTGTGACACAGGGCAAATTATTTAACCTCTTTAAGTCCTGGTTTAGGCAACTATAAACTAGGCATTGCATAGTAGGTCTGCCTCCCAAAATTGTTGTGATACTCTGTTACAAAGCTTTTGAAGGTACTTCGCAAACTAAACACTCTATAAAGTGTTGAGAGTACTTTCATACAACTGTTGACAGTTTAGAAAATTTTTCTTACAGAATGGAACAAAGCAGCTCAATTAGGAAATCTTCAGGATGAATAAATATCAGATAAATCCTAATTATCTCCACCTAATTGCAATCTGTTCCTGTTCAAAAATATTACTCATCTCTGACTTTAACATTTGAACATAATTCTACCTTAGAACTGCCCTAAGAATGTTTTTCTTTCCTTAGATTGGCTCCCAGCTAATTGGCTGAGAGGAGCTAGAGTGGGGCTTAGTAAAGGGGGAAGGGAGTGATTGGAGGAGAGCATCACCCCTACATCAAGGTTTCTGCATGTTGTGGTTTTCCTCACTGGATTTAGAGACATTGCCCGTTGCTTTGGCACAGTTTCTCAAAGTGAGAAACTTTACCTTGCCCTAGAATCGGTTGAATTAATCCTTTATAGATTTTATACTAATAGTCTAACATGCTAAGTCAGATCATTGTGAATGGACTCTAAAGTTAATTCTAGGTTATTGCTTCTCTCCTTGCTATCTATAGCAGCTCAAGAACACTGATACAAAAGAATGGCTATGGGGGAAACTTGAAATTTGGACCCACTGAGGAGGTCTGTTTAAAGGTTTGATGGAAAGGATCATGAATTTAATGGTCAAAATGAGCAAAGGGTATTTGGAGTCATGTTATAGCATGACCATTAATTATTTATAGCAGAATTTATTCATTTTGCATAAATCCCACACACTCAATCTTGAAAGTAATAAAAAGTATTTAGAAAATCAACAACTGCATAATATACATACCTGAGAATTATGCTCTTTATATTTAGGGATATGTGGGGTCTTTAAAAAGATCATGGAAAACATTTATCATGAACTGCATGGATTTCAGAATTTTTTCCACCAAATAATTCTGTTTTCCTATAAACTTTGTTAAATGCTCTGGTTATATAATAATTTGATTGTATAAAAGTGGGGATGTGGGTTCTGGCTTAAGTCACATCAAGTATTTGTGACTAGGATTCTTCAATCTAAGTGTTGTTTTTCTGCCCAGCAGTGGTATGTGCTTGTAGTTTTCATCTGTCTATCCATAGAAAAGACATTTCATCAGTGAATAATTCTATCAACAGAGAACTGGTCAAAAGGAATCCCTGTGTAATGGTCTTGAGGCTCAGAAGACTTTGTTTTGTTAAAAGCACAACCATCCCCAACTGTGCTACACTGTAAACACTTTGGGCTCTTTGCCTTCTAAATGCTATGTATATAGTTTAAATTTTCTGTCATAAAGTATTGTATACTCTTTGGGAATTGGCAAAACAACAAAACTAAAAAAATGTATTCACTTATGTTGATACCTCTGTTAAAAGTATAACCACTTCATATTTATAATTGATACATTTTAAAGGAAATAATCTACATCAGAATCTGTATTATAAACTATATTACAGCAGGGATCTTATTTTAATAAAGATATAGTTTGTTACACTTGGCTATTTGATTTTTCTTATTTAAATACAGGTTTTCTTGGTGAAAAAAATCTCAGGCTCTGATGCTAGACAGCTTTATGCCATGAAGGTATTGAAGAAGGCCACACTGAAAGGTAAGTGCTGCTGCCATTTGTAATGTTGGTGTCCTAGTAACAAACTAAAAGATCGCAGAACTCATGTGACTCGGGAAGTCTGGTTACCTTCTGAAGCGTTCCTGTTACCTGCTTTAAATTTAGACAGACTTTCAGTCAGTTATTCTTGCTGCACTGAGAGTTGCACAGCTAAGTAGGAATAGGAGTTGACTTGTTAGAGAAGAATTGTAAATTTATCTTGGACTTTAGGCAAGTCGAAGTTTAGAAGATTAAAACTGGATTTGATTCATCTCCATGTTAATATAATTATTATGATGTTTTTAAAAACTTACTGGGTGAATAATAGAATAAAGGACTTTATCATCTTGATTTATGGTTTCTAGGTTTTTATTCTGAGCTATAATCTTAAAATCTAATGTACGATTTTACTTTACCAATAACCTCCAATTCTATTACATATTGAATCCAATGTCAGTTTTTTCCTTTTCAATTTATATCTAATTTATAAAGCTTTTAAAATATTTTATAAAGAACATTTACAATGATCATTTATTATTTCTGTTAATAGTAGTTAGTCATATACTGTGGATGTTACCATCCTCAGAAATTCCACAATCTTTTGTTTCTAATCTCTTTCTCCCTTTCTCATTGTATTTCCTTTCCCATCCAATCTCTACCCCAGTGGCATTAACCACTCACTTGATTCTTTCTAAGACAAGGAAGTTAAATTATATCTTTAATACCCTAACTTTCTATCACCACTTTTATGATTTTACACTCATGAATCTTATGTTATAAAACTGCATTGATGGAACTCAGAATTCATTCACAAAAGTAACAAAAGTAGTTTGTTTTTATGGGATTTGTGTTGTATACAATATATGGAAAAGAAGCTGAGCACTCTGAGAAACCTAAAAGATAGCAGGCATAGAACTAATTGCCCAGTTCCTACCAAAGAACGCTGCTGTTAAAAATGTCAGCACTTCTCTAGCCAACCAGTTAGCTTAATATCATTTTTTCACTTGCATTTTCCTTAAAAAATAACAAAATGAGTCAAACTTTTATTTGAAAAACATATACATCAATGAGTATTTTGGAAAAGAAAAATAAGAAGTGAATAAGCTTAGCCAGGTGTGAAAATTTATTTAAAACAATAGTAACCTAATGTGTTATTGGGGGGTGGGGAATAACATAGGCATAGAAACCAGTGCAACAAAAGAGTATAACATATATATTAACTTTAATGTATTTATTATACAGGTATTGAATACCTGCTGTGCTATGTGACAAAGCAAGTATATACACTGCAATGAAAAATCTAAGTAATGATTTTATAAATTTGTTTGCAATGCCCCTGAGCAATCAGGAGAACAATCAGAGTCTTCTTAAAGCCTACACTGTAGCCAATTCAACCAAACCGAATTTTATGTAACTTACCACCTCTAGGAAACTTGTGAAGAAATATTAAGCAAAGTGCAAGCAAGTAGATGAACATACAGAAAATTTGAACCTTTCATACAATGAAAAATAGTATAAAAAAGAAAATATCTTTCTCAAATATTATATAATATTAATATATAGAAGTTGACTAAGAAAGACTCCTGGGCCTGCACCGCGGCTCACTAGGCTAATCCTCCGCCTGCACCCCAGGTTCTAGTCCGGGTTGAGGTGACGGATTCTGTCCCAGTTGCTCCTTTTCCAGTCCAGCTCTCTGCTGTGGCCCAGGAGTGCAGTGGAGGATGGCCCAATTGCTAGGGCCCTGCACCCGCATGGGAGACCAGGAGGAAGCACCTGGCTCCTGGCTTCGGATCGGATCAACGCAGTGCGCCGGTGGCAGCCATTTGGGTGGTGAACCAACAGAAAAGGAAGACCTTTCTCTCTGTCTCTCTCTCTCATTAACTCTGCCTGTCAAAAAAAAAAAAAAAAAAAGAAAGAAAGACTCCTACTAACCAAATTTGGGACAATTTGAACATTGCCATATGGAAGTGATAGATTATAACACGTTGAATAAAGTAAGAATCCATTAGTTACACGATATGTTAGTTAATGAGGAATAAGGTAAAGCTCTTCCTTGCGGTAGAATTCTAACTAATAAATGTAAAAAAAGGGGCAGGTGTTGTACAGAATATCATACCACTGTTTGTGATACCCACATCCCATATGGTGTGCCAGTTTGTGTCCTGGCTCTTCCACTTCTGATCCTACTTCTGGCTGATGCATTCTGAGAGGTAGCAGATGATGGCTCAAGTGCTTGTGCCCCTGCACCCATGGGAGAGAACTGGATAGAGGTCCTGACTGCTGGCTTAGGTCTGGCCCTGCCCTGGCTGTTGCAAACATTTGAGGAGTGAACCAGCAGATCTGTCTCTGTCAGTCTCTGTCACTCTGCCTTTCAAGTAGATGAAGAATAAATAAACATTTTTTAAAAGGCTGAAGGAATGAAGAGTTAATAAGAAATACCATGGGCCTGTGTTGTGGCCCAGTGTTTGAAATGCCTGCCAGCATCCCATATCAGAGTGCCAGTTCAAGTCCTGGCTGCTCCACTTCCAATCCAGCTTCCTGCTAATGCACTTGGGAAGGCAGCAGATGATGTCCCAAGTAGCTGGATCCCTGCCATCAATGTGGAAGACCAGGATGGATTTCCTGGCTCCTGGTTTCAGTCTGGCCCAGACCTGGCTATTGTGGCCATTTGGGGTGTGAACCAGCAGGTGGAAAATCTGTCTCTGTCTGTCCTCCTTTTTCTGTTGATCTTTCAGATAAATAAATTTTGAAAAAGGAAATACTATTACAACCTCTGCCTAAAGGATTTCAGAATAAAGTTAATATAAGGATAGTACTAAAATGAAGTACTATGTCTTAAATAAAATTACAGGTGAACTTAATGAAAATGTATCAGTAAAAAATTAAAAGAGATTGGGCTTTTATAAGTATGTAGAATTATATAGATACAAACTGTGGAAGGGATCATAGAATAGTGAAAGTATTTTATTTTTTGGAATTATAGACTACTGGATAATTCTTTTTTAAAAAAGATTTTATTTGTTTAATTGAAAAGGCATAGGGACAGATATACAGAGACAGAGAGAGAAGAAATGTCTTCCATCTGCTGGTTCATGCTCCAAATGGTCGCAACAGCCAGATCTGGGCCAGGCTAAAGCCAGGATCCAGGAACTCCATCCTGGTCTCCCATGTGGGTGGCAGGATTCCAAGTACTTGGGCCATCTTCTTCTGCCTTTCCAAGTGCCAGCCTCCTGCCATGCTAGTTCTTGACCCCCCCCCCCCAATGACAAGGACTTTCATCCTTACCTGCTGCTTTTGCCGTGTACCTCAGTTCAACAGTCTTTTAATACAATTCTTGATTTGACTTTTCATTTGGAGACATAATCTGTTTACTTTATAACATAGAATATTAGATTTTAGTTATCTCATACTGCTACGTACATACAATTTCCCTTCTGGCATCTTCCCAGGAATCTTTTCATTATTACAGCTTTATAAATGTTCCTAGCAGAACTGATGGTATACAGAATCACATTTCCTTTACATCTTTGCTCTGATCAGTTGCATTCCCCAAAGTCTGTGTCTTTTTCTCAGTTTACTTTCTAGGTTGGGTAGAACACATCTTCTTGTAGTTACCTCAGAAAAGGTGAATGTACAATTAGTTGTATTCTGTCTCCTCAATTTCTATATGTACATAAATTAATACACACATACATAGAGTTACACAGAGAGAGAGAGATCATCATGTGCTGGTTCACTCCCCAGATGGCTGCAATGGCCAGAGCTGGATTAGGCCAAAGCCAGGAGCAAAGAACTTGATCTGGGGCTCCCACATTTGTGGCAGGGGCCCAAGCACCTGGGCCATCTTCTGCTGCTTTCCTAGGCACGTTAGCAGGGAGCTGGGTAGGAAGTGGAAGAACCAGGACTGGAACTGGCTCTGCCACAACGCTGGCTCCCCTCACTGAATTTGTAATTTGGCAGAGCGTAGTAATTTTCCCTCAGATATTTGAAAAGATTACTTCCATTGTATTCTAGTTTCCTGTGTTGTGATGGTGAAGCTTATGGCCATTCTGACTCCTGATCCTTTGTGTCAAGTCACCTTTCCTCTTTGAAAGTCTTCGGATAACTCTTAATTCCTGGTGTTCTGAAACGTATTTGGTATATTCTTTAGTGTTTTTTTTTTTTTAATTTGTCATTCTGGAAGCAGAGTGATATGTTTCAATGTGGAAACTCATTTCTTCCATTTCGGAAAGTTTTTTTGTCATTCTCAATTTTGTGATTTTGTACATGTTGGACCCTCTAGATTATTATTTACTCTTTATTTTTCTCTCCTGTATTTTATTTTTTCTACTTCTGGAAAATATAATCAACTGTCTTCTGGGTCTTTTAGAAACTTTTATTTCTACCATCATTTTTAATTTTCTATCATTGATTATGCAGTTTTTAAGAATTTTATGAAATCCTATCTTTCACAACAAAATTAGTGCAACTGGAAACCATTTACTTAATGAAATCAGTCAGTCCCAAAAAGACAGCAGTCATACATTTTCCTTGATCTTTGGTGACTAACAGAGTACAAAAAAATATATATATGAGTGAAATTGACATTTTCAGATATGGTTATTGTTTACAGCTCTTGTCTCTACTGTTCAGGAAAAGGTTTTTTTCCTTACGATTTGCTGAATTTTTTACTTAGTGAGGGTTAAGCTTATGATTATAAAATAAACTGAAAGTATGTCACTGTAACATTTAAAAGAATAAGAAAAGAAGGAGGAGTTCAGGTGGGAGTTTGGGTGGGAGGGAGGGTAGGGGAAGAAGTATCATTATGCTCCTAAATCTGTGTATATGAAATACATGAAATTTGTTCACCTTATATAAATAAAAATGTTTTAAAATTTATCATTATAGGAAGTGTCAAACATTTAAGGAAGAAACTAAAGAATATAGTTAGCTTCATATACCCTCCTCTCTGCTTCAATATTTATCAACTTATAGTCAGTCTTCTTTCATCTGTATTCTCCTTCCCCTGTTGGTAATTGAAGCAAATCCCAGACTCTGTACTATTTCTGTCATGAATATTTTAGTATACATCTCTCCAAGATAGACTCCTAAAATAATACAGCTCTACTATGATATCAGTAAAATTAGCATATGTATGCCGAGTCAGTATTCAAATTTCTAATTGTCTTCATGTAATTTGTTTTGATCAGGATCCATACATGTAAGTTATACTTTACAATTGGTTGCCATCTCTCTTTAAGTCTTTTTATCTGTGCACTCTATCTCTGTTTCTTGTTTTTTTCCTTGTTTACTTGTCAAGAATACTTGTTCCTTCCCCCTACCCCATTCCATTTAAAGTTTCCTATTTCGTGAGTGCCATATCATTTTTGTTCTGTCACTAAAATTACAAGGATAGAGGCCAGCATTGTGCACAGCAGGTTAAGTGTTGCTTACAATGCCAGCATCCCATATCAGAGCAGCCAATTCAAGTTCTGACTGCTCTGCTTCCAATCCAGCTCCCTGCTAGTGTGCCTGAGAAAGCAGCAGAGAATGGCCAAAGTACTTGGG
Organism: Oryctolagus cuniculus; assembly: GCF_051225735.1. Taxonomy (NCBI): domain Eukaryota; kingdom Metazoa; phylum Chordata; class Mammalia; order Lagomorpha; family Leporidae; genus Oryctolagus; species Oryctolagus cuniculus. The sequence goes on along the minus strand of NC_142888.1, from coordinate 5,933,850 downwards.
TCCCTGTTACCCACACAGGAGATCCGGATGGATTCCAGGCTCCTGGCTTCTGTGCAATCCAGCCTTGTTACAGCTGTTTGGGGAGTGAACCAGTGGATGAAAGATTATCTCTATCTCTATCTCTATCTCTATCTCTATCTCTATCTCTATCTCTCCTCTCCCTCTCCCTCTCCCTCTCCCCCTCCCCCTCCCCCTCCCCCTCTCCCTCTCTCTTTCTCTTTCTCTTTCTCTTTCTCTTTCTCACTCTCCCACTCAGACTGTCAAATAAGTAAATAAACCTTTGAAATTTAGAAGGTTGAGTTTTGTTTCTTCCTGTTTCTTTTTATTTTTTTTCTGTTGATTTTTCATGCTTTTCACATTTAGAGCCTTTCTTCACATGCCTGGGAATCTTTGTTGTCTTTTCATTTAAGACTGAGGTACTAAAAACTAATTGGAAAGGGTTCTATTGCAAGAATTTACTTATTTCACATTTCTCTTTCTTCCTTGGGCTTAGATTTTAGATTTTTCTGACCTGTTGTGTTATTTATAACTTGCTCATCTTCTATTACTCCCTCTCCTGCTCTTTGAACTTGTGGGTTTATGCCTATAGTAGTCCCCACCTCCACCCACAATTTCTGTTAACCCACAGTCAACCTTATTCTGAACATATTAGATGGAAAATTCCAGAAATTAAAAATTTATAAGTTGTAAATTCCATGCCATTTTGGGTGATGAAATGTGCTGTCTTGCCCAGAACATGAATCATCCCTTTGTCCAGTTTGTGCTCTATATGCTACCAGCCTGTGAGTCACTTAATAGCCATTTGGGTTATCAGATTGACTGTCATGGTACTGCATGGTCCCAAAGCACAGGAGTAAAGACAACGCTGGCAATTCAGATATGCCAAAGAGAAGCCATAAAGTGCTTCCTTTAGCAAAGGTGAAAGTACAATAAGATATTCTGAGAGTGAGACCATATTCACCTCACTTTTATTATAGTCCATTGTTACAGTTATTCTATCTTATTAGTATTGTAGTTAATCTCTTACTGGTACTAATTTATACATCAAACAATTTCATAGATATGTATATATAGGAAAAAACACAGTATATATAGGGTTCGGTGCCATCTGTAGTTTCAGACATCCACTATAGGTCTTAGAACTTAGTGCTTGTAGATAACGGGTAGCTACTGGATTACTGTCATTTCACTGGGGTTTTGGAAGAAAGTAAAAAATAAAACATCTGTGTTTAACCAGAAGACTTTATATTTTAGAGTTCCTGTTAATACAGTAAATCAAGTTAAATGGAACTCAGGGATATTAAGGTCAAGTTAGTGGGATATTGTGGCCATCTTAAGTGGTCTGTCAGCCTACAATGTTTTTATAAACCATTGTGTAAAACAACTTTTCATACATAGTTCTAGAAACATAAACAACGTTTCTTCTTGTTCACTCTCATGTTCATGTCAAGGAAGGATTAAATCCAATAACTATTATATAAGACAAATTATTTTAGAGGAATGTAGTTGCCTTGCCAGCATGAGTCAATATTAACAAACTGTTTTAAGGCTTAGAAGTTGACCAATATAAAACATGCCTTCTTAAGAGCTAGTACAGTGCTCGCTTCGGCAGCACATATACTAAAATTGGAACGATACAGAGAAGATTAACATGGCCCCTGCGCAAGGATGCCATGCAAATTCATGAAGCGTTCCATATTTTTATGTTTTTAAAAACTCTGCTTATCAAAAGAGATACACTCTGGAATATAAATGTATAAATTATAAGTTTACTCAAAATAAACAAATACAAATTTTGTGGAAAAAAAAAAGAGCTAGTATATACCAATCAAAAGTCTTGATATTGAGATAATTTGTATTTACCATTAGGTCTTTACATAAGCAGTAAGAAACCAGATTAGGATTGTTATGCAGTCCTACCTCAGGCAAAATCAAGGAATTCTTTAGTGAGTGGATCTCACTGTTTATTTTCAACAAGGTTTCATCAATGTTACATGTAAGGAAATGTTGAAAACTGTCTCACGAGCTGATAAAAATCAAAAGATCATCTTGGTCCAGCCTTTCATTTTATAAAGGAGGAAACAGGAAGTCTTTAATGAAATTACTTGACCAGAGTAACTCATATAGTTATTAGTACAGCCACTAAACTATACTTCTTGAATCCCAAACAATTTGTTCTTTCATTGTGGTAGAATAAAAAAAGAGGGATGTATATAGTAAATATGTTGGCACATATTTATACTGCTTCCTGAGCAAGGGAGTGATTTTTAAAGGATTTACTTTTCATATTTATAGAAAGAGGAAGAAATTTGGAATCCAGCTTTAAGGTAATAGGAACTAACCCAAGATTGTGTGGATAACAATGGAAAAAAGGCATATTTAGACTGGATTAGAAGATAATTATCAGGAGCCTTAATGATTAACTTTATTCATGATAAATAGGGTTTATAAGATATAATAAGGAAGATACCAGAATTGTAGCAACAGGAAAATATAATGAAATCACAGAATGATATTGAATTTGATAATGATAACTAAGCAAGTCAGTTAAAAAATAGAGCTTTGTGGACATCAAGGGCAATTGGTACTAAAATCCTCCCAGTTGGTTGTGGAAAACTGCTAGAATGGGGGAAAATAGGATATTTTTTAGTTTTTTGTTTATTTTCCCCAGGGGTCTTATTTCTGTGTTTTGAATATCTGTGGTCACCTTGCATTGAAAATAAAACCAACACAACTGTCCTACTGTCCCCAATTCACCCCACAAAAGACTCCTATTCCTTCTATTTTAATTGTTGACACAATTATTTGGAATACTTAGAATGTATTTTAACCGTTTATTTGCCTGTCATTTCTGCTAGATTACTTATACCATGTTAAAGATTAAATCTTTTTTTAATTTTCATTTATTTGAGAGGTGGGCTTGGGGGTGCCCATCAGCTAGTTCACTCTCCAGATATCCACAGTGGGTGGGAGCCCGTTAGCTGGAAGCAGGAATCCAGAGCTGGGACTCTGATATAGAATGCAATTGTCTTAACAGCCATGCCAAACACCTACCTCCTCCTTAAAGATTATCTTATTTGTATTTGTATCCCTAGTGCTTACCATAGACTTCACTCAGGAAGTGTTTGGTTGTTGAAAGGGAGCTTGGCCCCTTGTGGAAAGCCTGTGTTTGCACACTCATTTGGCTCCTTCCTTTTGGCCATTCACATCATGGTGTCTTTACTTGTGTTGGTAATTCAGACCTGGACTCCTCTTTTCCAGCCTTATCCCTCCCACTCATCTAAAATTCCACTTAAATTTTGTCTTAAATCTTGTCCCCTAAATCCACCTCTTTTCTCTAGCCTTCTATACAAGACTGATACTTGTACTATTCATTACTGATAATAAATTGTTAAATTGACCATTTACTTTATCTCTTAATCATTTTCACACTGCTACATTATATAATAATGATAGCTACCATTTAATTGAATATCCTTTACAGATCAGACTTAGATACAAACTATCTCAAATGGTCACACATCCCTTAAAGGTACAGTAGTGTTGCCCCCTTTTTATATTTGAGAGGTAACTAAAGGTCAGAGAGTTTGAATAAGTGACTTGCTTAAAGATCCCACATATCTAAACCCAAACATTTCTAACTCCAATAAAACCTTTGCTCTTTGAGCTGTACCACGGTAGCTCTTTCCTCCTCCTTCCTTCTTTCTCTGCAAAATAGACATTTTAGGGGTATCCATTCTTCACCATGTCTGCCACATTTTATAGTTGCTTAATGAATATTTGTTGGACTGGGTTACTGGAGTATTGAAACCTACTCTAGCTTTTTGTATTTTCATATTTCATTAAGATTTTTTTAATTGCGTGTTTCTTTTTCCCACTCTCCATAACTTTATAAGTATACAGTTTCTTTTAATTATATAATGTAGTAAAAGATGTATTTATTTTGTACATTCAGTGGCAATAAACAAAATGTTCACATTTCTATAAGCATAAGAAAAATTTTATTTAAAATAAGCGCAAAAAGAATTTGTTTTAAAGATTGTCTTTGACAGATACTGCAATATAGCATGTGTACAATCTTTTATAGTTCGAGACCGTGTTCGGACAAAAATGGAACGTGATATTTTGGTAGAAGTTAATCATCCTTTTATTGTCAAGTTACATTATGGTAAGTTATGAGCCACCTCTCGCCTAATCCTCTCATCTCATCCCCCACTCCTAAGTGCATTCAGATATACTAATGTGTATCAATGTATATTTGCATATATTTTTATGTGTTTATTGGATACACAACTCATGGGAATTAAGCCATTACTTTTTAAACAAACTTTAAAAACTTACTGTGTTCCTTTTAAATATTGTAAATTGTCTGAATAATAGTTGTAGGAATAAGTAATGATCATCTTTGCTTTTTCATCATAATAGTATTCCAGCATATTATAGTTCACGTATATTAGCCCAACCTAAAGGCAAGAAAGATCTCTAATTTGGAAGTTGTAAAACTATCACTTTTCTTTTCCCGAAAGCCTTATGCTTTTTCTCAGTGGATAAAGATCTAGTGAGCCTTAGTGTGTATGATTAAATCTAACCAACTCACATTTTCCCCCCTGTGGTTAGTGGCCTTTTCTTTTTTTTTTATTTTGTTGTATAGTTAAATAAGTCTTTCTGTTGCAAGTTTTTCTTACTGATGATGTTCAAAGCTATTGTATTCCTGAGAGACTCTTGCCTATAGAAAATCTGAAATTTAAAAAAAACTTAATTTAGTGTTTCCACATGAACAAACTAGGGGAAATCAATGGTTAGTTTCCTTTTAAGTAAAAATAAGTTTAAATCTATAATATTATCATTAATTTTCTAAAAATAATACTCATTTATGAACTAACCTAATGTAAACCTTGAAAAATAAACTATGGTGGATTAAATGGAAATTTTCATTTCTTCATTCAGCTTTTCAGACTGAAGGAAAGTTGTATCTTATTTTGGATTTTCTCAGGGGAGGAGATTTGTTTACACGATTATCCAAAGAGGTATGTAATTAATCTCTATTTTTAATCTGTTTATACTCATCCTGTTTCAACTCATGTTTTGTTGTATTTCAGTATTACAGCCATTGTGTTCTCTAGTGACACAAGATTCTTACATTGAAGAACCTGACCCAGAAGGAGTTAATTTCCTACCTTATGAACCTTTTCTGAAGGCAGGACTTTAAATTGACAAACTATCATTGTCTTAGCCCAGCTTTAGTAATAGTTGTCTGAAAAGCCATAATATATCGATAAGGTATCTTTAAACAATTAGTAACAGAAATTCAGTATTTTCAACATCACTTTTAATTTCTGAAATGTTACTGTGGTGGGCCAACAGTGTCACAACCTGAATATGATTGTTACTTAATATGTAAACTTATTTCCCCTTATTGTGCATAGTTAGTGTTTAGTAGATCGTTGTGGTTGACTGAGTAAATAATTTTTGCAAATTCCGTTCATAAGTAAGTTGTGGCTAAAGCTGTGAATAATTAGCATATTTATAAATTCAATGAATGTTTAAACTCTAAAGCTTTAAATAAAAATCACAGACACAAAGAAAAAATAAACTCAGAAAAAAAATATTTTATTTCAGGTGATGTTCACAGAAGAAGATGTCAAATTCTACTTGGCTGAACTTGCACTTGCTTTAGACCATCTACATAGCCTGGGAATAATCTATAGAGACTTAAAGCCAGAAAAGTAAGGAATCATGCTACTAAGCTGACTACAATGTAATATTATTTTGGATGTCTTAAAAAATAGAGTAACTTCATAGAACTTCCCACAGCTTTGCACTAGAGGGCCTGTGTTTCACATCTGTACTAATACTATGTATTCTCAGACTTTTAAAATTTCAGTTAATCAAAAAATATCTTGTTTCCATTTACATTCTTTGATTTTTAATGAGGTTGAAATCTATGTAAATTGGTAATTTATTTAAAAGAAAGAAAGTGAGAGAGAAGTTGTTCCCATCCACTCCCTAATGCCCACAGTGGCCCTGACCAAGGCTAGGAACTGGGAATTCAGTTCAGGCCTGCCACATGGGTGGCAGGATCCCAATTACTTGAGGCGAGCTTTGAACCTAGGCACTTTGATCTGGGACAGTGGCTTTTTTTTTTTTTTTTTTTTTTTTGGACAGGCAGAGTGGACAGTGAGACAGAGAGAAAGGTCTTCCTTTGCTGTTGGTCACCCTCCAATAGCTGCCGCAACCCGTGCACCACGCTGATCCGAAGGCAGGAGCCAGGTGCTTCTCCTGGTCTCCCATGGGGTGCAGGGCCCAAGCACTTGGGCCATCCTCCACTGCCTTTCCGGGCCACAGCAGAGAGCTGGCCCGGAAGAGGGGCAACTGGGACAGAATCTGGTGCCCCAACCAGGGCTAGAACCTGGTGTGCCAGCACCGCAGGCGGAAGATTAGCCTATCTAGCTGTGGCGCCGGCAGACAGTGGCATCTTAACAAGTAGACTAGATGGCAATTTGTATTTTTGGGCAGGTTTGCTGTTCATAAATGTCCTTTGCTCATTTTTTTTTTAGAATATTGCTTTTCTCATTGATTTATAAGAGAACTTTACAAACTAAGGATTTCAGGCATTTGACATGTGTTTAAAATATATTTTTCCACTCTTTATTTTTAACTTTATGTTGTAATCTACTCACTTTCTTCCCCTCTGTCAGGTGTTAATCTTTACTTTTGTGATTTTTCCCACGACTTTTATTTTTTTGTAAAATCGATTATTTATTTGAATGTCAGAGTCACAGGGAGAGGGAGAGAGGGCTTTCATCCACTTGTTCACTCCCCAGATAGCCACAGCAGCCAGGGCTGGCCCAGGCTGAAACCAGGACCCAGAAGCTTCTTCCAGGTCTTCCCACGTGGGTGGCAGGGTCCAACTACTTGGGCCATCTTCCCAGGCCATTAGCAGGGAGCAGGGACAGCCAGGTCTCAAACCAGAGCCTATGTGTGGGATGCTGGCGCTGTAGGCAGCAGGTTTACCTGCTACGCCATAGTGCTGGCCCCAATAATGCCCTTTATATTCCCCTAAATGTGTTGGTCTGCATCTTAATCAAACATCATCCAGATTGTTGTTGTTGTTGTTGTTGTTTTCAAAAATAAGTTCTTTGTTTTAAAGAGATTTGAAAGTATGCCCCTACTGAATTACCCTCAATGGTAAACTTTAGTAGTTATGTTTGAATTGATAAAGTAGAAAGGTTGTTGGTATTTTTTTATCATAGTAAAATTGTATTAAGTCATTTTACTTGTACAATTTTTATTTAGAATTAAAAGGAAATGACTGTATAATGGGATAGCTTTAAATGTAAGTCAAACAGAGGCAGGCACACATTGTGGTGCAGCAGGTTAAACCACCTTTTGGGGCACTCACATTCCAGATCAGAGTGCCAATTTAAATCCCAGCTACTTGGCTTTGATCCAGCTTCCTGCTAGTATACCTGGGAAAGCAGCAGATGATGACCCAAATACTTGGATACCTGCCACTCTCATGGGAGGCAATGGATGGAGTTCCAGACTCCTGGCTTCAGTCTGGTCCTGCCGCAGCTGCTATGGGAATTTGGAGAACTACTAGATGGAAGATCTTTCTCATACTCTGTCTCTGCCTGTCACTCTATCTTTGTCACTCTGCTTTTCAAATAAGTAAATCTTTAAAATATATACATGAGAAACAGTTTATTACTTGACCTTTCAAGTCATTACAGTAAAATACCTATTTAGAAACAGTTACTGGCCTACAGCTTAGTACTTTTTTTTAAGTCAAATTTCAGTAGTTTTATACAAATAACTTTTTAAAATATTTTATTTATTTATTTGAGAGGGAGAGTTACAGTGAGAGGGAGAGACAGAGAGAAAGGTCTTCCTTCCGTTGGTTCACTCCCCAAATGGCTGCAACTGCCAGAGCTGCACCTAAGCCAGAAGCCAGGAGCTTCTTCCCAGCCTCCCATGTGGGTGCAGGGACCCAAGCACTTGGGCCATCCTCTGCTTCCCCCCCCGCCCCAGGCCACAGCAGAGAGCTGGATTGGAAGAGGAGCAGCCAGGACTAGAACTGGTGCCCATATGGGATGCCGGCACCACAGACGGAGGATAAACCTACTGTGCCACAGCACTGGCCCCCAGCTTAGTACTTAATGGTATTACTCTCCGCTCAAGTATCTACTCAAGCCAAAAACCTGGACATCATTCTCCTGTTGATCTTTACCATGAGCCAAAGAGCTAACTAGATGCCCTTTATTTACCCTGTGGTGTTTTCTTAAGTTGCAGATCTGATTGTCTTTACCCTCCATTTCTGTACACCTTTTCTGAAGGAAGAAGCCTATAAGCCCTTTGCAGATTGGCCTCATGCATACTAGTTTTTAAGTGCTCCTAGAGGTTTATAGCATTACCTTTAGCTTTTTTTTATAAATGTGTGCCTAAAATGTTTCCCTGTTTTACCCTGGCCTTTTTTTTTTTTTTTTTTTTGAGTCTAAAGTCATTTATTTTAGAATGATTCTAAAGTGGCTTCAATTTTAGCTTCTAAAATATGTATTTAATAGTTTCAAAAGATCTCACTTTTTTTTTCAGCATACTTCTTGATGAAGAAGGTCACATCAAGTTAACAGGTAGAATTCTCATTTTATTAAAATATTTCTCCTACTCTATAGTTTCCTGATTGTGGTACAAATATTAAATAATACATTATCTTAAAAGTTGTTCTTTTAGTAATTAATATAAATGTTAGAACTCAAACTTGAAAATTTACCCATGTAAATTACTATAGGATATTTATGAATCAAATATTTACTTTGACAGATTTTGGCCTAAGTAAAGAGTCTATTGACCATGAAAAGAAGGCATATTCTTTTTGTGGAACTGTGGAATATATGGCTCCAGAAGTAGTTAATCGTCGTGGTCATACTCAGAGTGCTGACTGGTGGTCATTTGGTGTGTTAATGGTAAGGTTTAGGTTTTTGGTTTTGGGGGCTTGAGAGTTATTGTTTTGTTTCTTAAATGAGAATCAGCAGTGAATGTTATGAGAGAAACTGATGTTTTATGTTATAAATCTTATAGCTTATGTAATAAATAACCAAGAAAAATTCTTGCATACCATGGAGGACTCTGGAACCTATTAATAGGTTCTATCTTCTTCCTGATTGGAAAAGGCAAAAATAGGTTAACCTAGAATTTTTACTAACAGTAACAATATAAAGTATTAATGTTGTTTACTGTTTGGGTGAACGTACCCCAGAAATTTATAGTAAGTAACCCTTAAAATAAGTTTGTATGAAGTTGGCATATCTCTCAAATTATTCACCTATATACACTGTAATTGCCATTTAAAACATAATTGATTTTTGAAAAAGAGCTATATACCCCAAATATCTTTTAGGAATTCTCAAGAAATTGAGCAGTGAATATGATGGAAATATACAACACTTATTTTACTATGTAGCAATTTTAAAAGATTTGGTTATAATTAAGTTTTTTTTTAACTATTAGCCTAGAGATTTTATTCTTGGTGGCTAAATAACTCTGATTATTTTGCCTTTCTGTAGTTTGAAATGCTCACTGGTACATTACCGTTCCAAGGAAAAGATCGAAAAGAAACAATGACTATGATTCTTAAGTAAGTACTCTCTATTAGAGATGTTTTGTTGTGATTTTAAATGCTCCAGCAGCAGGTATTTGGCCTAGCAAATAAGGTGCAAGTTGGTACAGTCATGTCTCACATTGGAATGCCTGGATTCAATGCCCAACTCCTGATTCTGGCTTTCTGCCGAACTGGGAGGCATTAGCAGTGGCTTAAGTGCTTGGATTTATGTCACCCAGGTGGGGGACCTAGATTGAGTTCCCTTCAGCCTGGCAGGCATTTGGGGAGTGAACCAGTGGATGGGAGCATGTACTTATGTTCTCCCCGACTCAAAAGGTAATTTTTTTTTCAGAATTACTTTATTTCTTTGAAAGAGTTACAGAGAGAGAGGTAGAGCCAGAGAGAGAGAGTTGTCTTCCATTTCGCTGGTTCACTCCCCAAATGACCACAATGGCCAGAGCTGAGCTGATCTGAAGCCAGGAGCCAGGAGCTTCCTCCACGTCTCCCACGCTGGTGCTAGGGCCCAAGCACTTGGGCCATCTTCTATTGCTTTCCCAGACCACAGCAGAGAGCTTGATCGGAAGAGGAGCAGCCGGGACTCAAACCGGCGCCCATATGGGATGCTGGCACTGCAAGCTGGGGCTTTAACCCACTGTGCCACAGCGCCAGCCCCCAAAAGATAATATTTTTAAAAATAAATGCTTTGGACTGAAAAATTAGGTGTTAGAATATCAGCAGTAATAAAAGACATAATTAAGAAATTCGTCGGTTTTACATGTTTAAACACTAGGACACTGCATAGACTCAGAGTACTCGATATATTATTTTTATGTTAGTGGTGAAATATTAAAGGCTTTACCTTTGAGATTTGGAATACAACAGTCATGCTCCTAATTCTGTCACATTGTCTGTGGGGTGCTAGCCAGTATTGGTAAGGTGGACAAAAAAAGGTGTTAAGTCTTTCTTAAAAACGAAAGAAAAATTGTCATGACTTAGATAACATGACTGCATAGAAATCCAATCAGCATTTAAATTTTTTGAATTAGTTAAGAGTTCAGTAAAATTCATTGTTACAAAGTCAATAAACAAAAATCTGTTTCGTGTCTGTACAATAGCAACATGCTATTTGAAGATTGGCTGCCCACCTCTCAAGCAGGAGTGTTGTCCCCAGTCTTATGTTAATGACACTAAGACACCGGAAACTTAATCCAATCATGGTTTATAGGTGGGACTGTGGGAAAATGATTGTATTGGATTTATTCATTAGGGTTCAGCCCCAATGAGTGAATCCTAGTGGTTTTATAGGGAAAGGGAAAGAGACCAACAGAGACAGACATGTATGCTTCTGCCATGATATGATGCAGCCAAGAGGGACCCTCACTAAGGCCTCTGTCATGCTGTTTAGAATTTGAATTTCCAGAACCATGAGCCAGAATAGCCCTGTTTTCTTAATTAAGTAGCCTGCCTCAGGTATAGTAACGAAAAGCTAATACACAACAGAAAGTGAAATTTTCCAAGAGGATACTGTGTATACCAGTGTAAGAAAGCTGATTTTACTGCTGCTGATGCTAATGTTAACGGAGGACACTGCTGTTCTGGTAGTCTTTCGAAGCAGTATAGACCTCCAAGCTTATATAGGGTTTTAATGAAGGATGGAGCTCAAAAATTGGCAGATTTTCAGGTCCATAAGGGATTTGACATGATCTGTAAGAATGTGATTACTTGGATGGAATTGTTGGCACTCAGGTGTGCTCAAGTGAGTCCGTTTCTATCTGGCTAATTTTCATAGACAAAGAACAATCACTGGTTGGCCTACAAAAGTGTTTACCAGGCAAAAATTATCATTGACCAATTCAGTGTACTTAACCAATTGAAAAGACCAGCACTGTAGACAGTGAGTTAAGCCACGATCTGCAGCACCAGTGTCCCATTTGGGTGCCACTTTGAGTCCTGGCTGCACCGCTTCTAGTCGCACTCCCTGATAATGTACCTGGGAAAGAAGCAGAAGCTGGCCCAAGTGCTTGAGGCCTTGCTACCCAAGTGGGAGACCTGCAAGAAGGTTCTGGCTCCTGCCTCTTGGCATGAATCTAAAAAAGAAAAAACTGGCTGGCGCCGCAGCTCACTAGGCTAATCCTCCGCCTTGCGGCGCCGGCACACCAGGTTCTAGTCCCAGTCGGGGCGCCGGATTCTGTCCCGGTTGCCCCTCTTCCAGGCCAGCTCTCTGCTGTGGCCCGGGAGTGCAGTGGAGGATGGCCCGAGTACTTGGGCCCTGCACCCCATGGGAGACCAGGAGAAGTACCTGGCTCCTGCCATCGGATCAGCGTGGTGCACCGGCCGCAGTGCGCCGGCCGTGGCAGCCATTGGAGGGTGAACCAACGGCAAAAGGAAGACCTTTCTCTCTGTCTCTCTCTCTCACTCTCCACTCTGCCTGTAAAATAAATAAATAAATAAGAAAAACTGAAAGGATTTAAAATCAATTCTTGGGGTAAGGTATTTGCAGAGCAGATAGGTCTCTGCTTGTTACATTGGCACCCCATATCAGTGCCTGGATTGGAGTCTCAGCTTTGTTCTTGATTCCAGCTTCTGTCTCATGTACAACCTGGGAGTCAGCAGTTGATGGCTCAAGTAGTTGGGTCCCTGCCACCCATGTGGGAGACCTGGAGTGTGTTCCTAGTTCCACGGGCATTTGGGAAGGGAACCAGTGAATAGGAGGTGTCTGTCTGTCTGTCTCTTTCTGTCTTTCAAATTAAATAAATCAAAAGTTTAAAAACCAGTGCTGGTGGTTTTCTTGTTACCATGGTTACATAACAGTCTTTTCCTAGGAGTGTGGAAACTTTTTTATTCTTGTGATTTTAACTTTTTCCTCTATCCTGTTTTTGGTTAAACTTTTTGGCAAGATTATTTTATAGTTTCAGTTCTGTGCTCCCTGTTGCATTCCATCAGGAGGCTTACAGTATCTAGTCGTCTGACTCTTAAGTGGTGGGATTCAGTAGTTACGGCAATTCCTGCCATTGTAAAGTTCTCGGTCAGCCTTATAACTAAGGTTTCGTTCATTCATAATCATTATTTGAAACACTTATAAGGAATTAAAAATGATAATTTTTAATTAAAATAACAGTTATTTTTCTGAGACAATGAACTTTCCTTCATCAACAGGTCTTTTTAGTTAACTTAAAATAAATTTCAAGTTAAAAGAAAATTAGAACAAATACTTTTTAACCTTTTCTTAGTTAATTCTGATCGTTTGGGCCCTAGTTATTCCCATTGAATGCAATGTCCAGTGAGTTAGGTTTTTAATTTAGTTTTGCCTTTTTTCTTTTTTTACTGTGATGAACTCATGGAATTTAGTGATCAATGTGAATATGTTTGCGTTTATTATTTTTCATGCCCAAATTGTTCCTTTTCACCTTTTAAATGTTCTGTCTTCAAGGTTACATGTATTCTTTCTTCCATCTACAGGCACCAGACCTGCATTTCCCATTACCCACCTGCCTGCCTAGCTGTCCCAAAACACACAGCATGCATGACTTCACATCTTTCAATTGATCTCACTTTGATGTTCTTTTCCTCTTTTTGAACCACCAATTAGCAGCATTTCTGTGTACCCTCTATCCCAATCCAGAAATCTGGACATCATTCTTGATTTCATCCTCACTCTTTTTTTTTTTTTTTTTAAAGCTGCTGTCCCAGCAGCTTTATTTTTTATTTTTATTTTTTTGACAGGCAGAGTGGACAGTGAGAGAGAGAAGGAGGGAGGGAGGGAGGGAGGGAGGGAGGGAGGGAGGGAGAGAGAGAGAGAGAGAGAGAGAGAGAGAGAGAGAGAGAGAGAGAGAAAGGTCTTCCTTTGCCGTTGGTTCACCCTCCAATGGCCGGCACGGCCGGCACACCACGCTGATCAGAAGCCAGGAGCCAGGTGCTTCTCCTGGTCTCCCATGCAGGTGCAGGGCCCAAGCACTTGGGCCATCCTCCACTGCCCTCCCTGGCCACAGCAGAGAGCTGGCCTGGAAGAGGGGCAACCGGGACAGAATCCAGCGCCCCGACCGGGACTAGAACCTGGTGTGCCGGCGCCGCTAGGCGGAGGATTAGCCTAGTGAGCCGCGGCGCTGGCCCATCCTCACTCTTGTATATCCAGGTACTCTCCAAATCCTATCCCGAACTGTTTCAGTGTTCTAGCCCTTCTTCCTCATTGTACTGCTAACTGCTCAGGCCATGGTGACCTCTTACCCAAACCACCTAACCTTCCAGATTGCTCTCAACAACCATGGAATTACCTTCTTGAAAATCAGTTTGGTGATGTTAGTCGCCTGCTTCAAGACTTCTGCTACATTCCTGTTACTTAATACAGTAGTGTTTCCCCAGTTTTGTTCAGCAGAACCCTAAATTCTACAAAGTGTTAATAAGTGTTGTCTAAAAAAGAGGTACTGCAAGCACATGTTTAGAAAATACATTTTTGGGGGGTCTGCTTTTTTTGGCCTTTTATATGCAGCATATTTTATTTCCTGTCTACAACAAGGATTAGAATAGATAACAGTCTATAAATTGATAAGCTCATGAAATATTTTTGTTGTTGCTAAAAATCTAGAAGGATTAATGTTATTCAGTAAAATTTTAGAAAGTGCTGGCCAAGTAAATAAATGTTCATTTTCAACTTTTGCATTATATTTAAATCCTGTCATGATCTCTCATGTTAAATTAGATAACCCCTACCACCCCCTGACACTTTTGCCACATTTTTCTCTGAGTTTGTCTCTCATTGTGCTAGAGCTATCTATATCTACCTTCCCCTGACCACAGGAATCATCCTGAGCACTAAGTAGTGTAGGAGCGCAGAAACAGCTCACTGAATAATAAGTGAATCCATTTCTGAAATAGGAACCTTCAGCAGCTCTGTTATTATTGTCATACTTACAGGATCCTTGGTTTCTTTAATTTGTAGGTTAGGAAAAGAGTAAAATTATATATTGCAGCTAAAAGAGGCCTTCAAGCTCATCCAGGCCACTGGTTTTCAGACTGTGTGTCAGAGTCTCGAATGTCCCACAAACCCTTCTCCCACCAGTTGCCCTTCCCTCAGGAACTACGAAAGGAAATAGGAAGGGGAATTAGAAGATGAAGCACATGTTCTCTTACGAGTTGTAAATATTGGATTGCTTAAATTCCCTTTGGAAAGGGGTTCCAAGGCTACAGCTTGGGAGCCATTAGCATAGCATCCAGTCCTCTTATGAAATAGTGGCAACAGGCCAAAAAGGATTGACTTTCCAAAGGTCACAAAGTTCTTAATAATAGAACTAAGAGCTAAGACTCAGATGATCTTACTTTCACAGTAGTGCTCTTTGCAGAAAGCTGAAAAATGAAAAAGTTCATTAGATTATGGACTGAAATTGTGTGTTCGAACAAGCCTGTACAGGAATATTCATAGCAGCTTTATTCATGATAGTCCAAAACCAGACACAATCCAGATATCCTTCAATAGGCAGATTTCTGAATAAACTGTGATACTTGCATAGAAGAGCCGGTATGTGTGTGATGAAATGGCTTAGAACTTGGGGCCAGCATTGTGATACCATGAGTTGAGCCACTACCTGTGACACCAGCAATCCATATGAGCACAGATATGATGAGTCCTGGCTGCTCCACTTCCAATCCAGCTCCCTGCCAATGTGCCTGGGAAGACCATGGAAGATGGCCCAAATACTTGGGCCCCTGCCACCCAAGTGGGAGACGAGAAATTCTGGGCTCCTGGCTTTGGCTTGGCCCAGCCCTGCCATTGCAGCCATTTGGGTAATAAAGGGTGATGGAGGATCAATCTCTATCTCTCCCTCTCTCTGTAGCTGCCTTCAAATAAATAAATAAATCTTTTTTAAAAAATGGCTTAGAACTAAATACATACACACATGGCAAATACAACTGGGGCTATCTACAGGTATCTCAGAAGATTTAATTCAAAGCATTTAAAAATAAAAATACATACACCTCCAAAAAATGAAACTTTGTTATATGGATTTGTTATTTAGAGCCAAACTTGGGATGCCACAGTTTTTGAGTCCTGAAGCCCAGAGTCTTTTACGAATGCTTTTCAAACGAAATCCAGCCAACAGATTAGGTAAAAATTTTAATTAATTTTTTCTTTCATGTTTTGATTTTTTTTGTTGAGGGGTGGGTGATAGATATTTGTTTTTGTGATGAGATTGTTAAATGTTCAAACAAGTAGTAAAACTCTGTGCAGTGTTTTCACATACATTTATCCTTGAAATAAAAATTCCCAATCAATTTTTGATAGGCGCAGGACCAGATGGAGTTGAAGAGATTAAGAGACATTCATTTTTCTCAACAATAGACTGGAATGTAAGTATGGAATGGAACTTTGCTTGAAATATTTTTATAATTAACACATGTCTAAGTCTCTTTTTTCTCTCCAGAAACTATATAGGAGAGAAATTCATCCACCTTTTAAACCTGCAACTGGTAGGCCTGAAGATACATTCTATTTTGATCCTGAATTTACTGCAAAAACTCCCAAAGGTAAAGAGAAAACATGAAAACCCAAATATAAGACAATGAATACATGTTTGTCTTGTTGATCAGAAAATGTTTTCCAAGATGACGAGGCATATTTGAAATGCTCAGTATTGACATGTGTATAGTGGCTACCATATTGGACAGCACAGATAAAGACAATTTCCTTCATTCTAGGAAGTTTGATGGGATAGGGTTAATGTTTGAATACCATTAACCCAGTAACTATTTATTATATTCCTCAAATGAATTGGCTGTTTTCTAGTCCCTGAGGGAACGAAGTTAGAATTGTTGTGGCAATAAGTGATCAGATCATATCCAATACAGTACTGAGGTATCCTGGACTGCAGTCAGTATATAATTACCTTTCAAAAGAATCTTCATAAAATTTTTTGCTCTTTTCAGATTCACCCGGCATTCCACCTAGTGCTAATGCACACCAGCTCTTTCGGGGGTTTAGTTTTGTTGCTATTACCTCAGACGATGAAAGCCAAGCAATGCAGACAGTTGGTGTACATTCAATTGTTCAGGTGAGTGCGTGTCTAATAATTTTAAATTTTAAATGTTATGAGGTACAGTTCATTGTATAAATATATTTCATGAGCTAGACAGCTTAAAATACACTTTGTATCAATATTACTCTTTTTTAAAAAATATTTATTTATTTGAAAGTCAGAGTTACACAGAGGAAGAGAGAGAAAGGTCTTCCATCCTTTGGTTCACTCTCCAGATGGCCGCAACGGCCAGAGCTGCACTAATCCGAAGCCAGGAGCTTCTTCTGGGTCTCCCATGCAGGGGCAGGGGCCGAAGGACTTGGGACATTTTGCACTCCTCTTCTAGGCCATAGCAGAGAGCTAGATCGGAAGCAGGGCAGGGCCGGCGCTGCGGCTCACTAGGCTAATCCTCTGCCTTGCGGCGCCGGCACACCGGGTTCTAGTCCCGGTTGGGGCGCCGGATTCTGTCCCTGTTGCCCCTCTTCCAGGCCAGCTCTCTGCTGTGGCCAGGGAGGGCAGTGGAGGATGGCCCAAGTCCTTGGGCCCTGCACCCCATGGGAGACCAGGATAAGTACCTGGCTCCTGCCATCGATCAGCGCAGCACGCCAGCCGTGGCGGCCATTGGAGGGTGAACCAACGGCAAAGGAAGACCTTTCTCTCTGTCTCTCTCTCTCACTGTCCACTCTGCCTGTCAAAAAAAAAAAAAAAAAAAAGGAAAGAAAGAAGAAAGGAAGTGGAGCAGCCAGGACTCAAACTGGCACACCCATGTGGGATGTTGGGACTGCAGGCGGCAGTTTTATCCATTATGCCACAGCGCCGGCCCCTAATATTACTCTTAGAAATTCTTTTCATATGTCATTGACAAGGTTACATGAACCAAAATCCTGGATATCTATGTGACTTGAAAGTGTAATTTTATGAAAATAGAGATAAAAATCACTGCCTTGCCTCTCTGCCTCCTGTGCCTCAGTGTTTGTCAGGCCTGGTTTATTTTATCCTCTGACTGTTAGTCCAGCTGTGATGGATTAAGGTCTCCTGGCTCCTTTATGCCTTATAATAGTTTTGCATCTTCATTCCTTTGGAACCCCCACTGTCATTAGGAAGAAGTGGCTGAGTACCTCATGCTTCGTTTTCCTATTGTTTATCAGAATTGGCAAAAAAAAAAAAAAAATAGATAATAGGCCAAAGGGGCAGATTGTAGGTATGTGGATGGGAATGGGCAGTGGGGAAAGGGTAAGTGCGTAACAAGAGACTGGAGTGGTACATAATGCTATAGGAGCACAAGTACTACAGTCTACTAGATTGATTTTTCCCATTCTAATACTATAGAAATATAAATTTAATTCATCTTTCTAATCAGAGAGGGAATGGCATCAATTTTTTGAAGTATTGAATTGTTTTTAAGATATCATTAGTGTTTTCATGATTAAGTTGCTTTTGCTCTTATCTTTTTTGTGTATGTGAGACATTCATTTTGCTATCCAAGAAAACCAACTTCAGTGTTAAGCAAAACTCATGTTGAAGTATGAGTAGTCTGTCCCTTTAACCAAGTAAGCACATGAATATATGGAAAGTTTTTAAATTACAATTTCTATACCTAAAATAGAAACCACAAACCTATTCTCCAGAATTCAAGTTTTAACCTGTACAAAGCTCATAGGTCTGGAGAGTCTCATGTCAGCAAAGTTAAGGGCAGCATGACTTTCTTCTCAGCCTCTTATGGAACCAATAATTTTACTGTTTGTCCCTAACCCATGAATAGCTTCTTCAACAGAAGTTGCATAAAGCTGTGATCTGAGGGTAAGAAAAGAGGGAATCTGACTACAGAAAGTCCAGAATGATGTTACACCATTTGTATTTAATCCTCAATAGGTTACACAGTCTGTAAGTGATACGTCTGAAACAATAGTGAAAATATTCTAATTCTGAATCCTCCTAAATCTTTTTCTTCTATACCAGAGACATTAGACTTCTCATTTGCAAAGGTGCTTCAGAAGTCAAATTGGGCAAAATTACAGAGAAAGCTATGGACCCCTTATCAAGTAACTCTGCTTTTTCTGGTGTACATATTCAATTTCTTCTTTATTTTTTTTAAAGACTTATTTACTATTTGAAAGAGAAAGGGAAATCTTCAGTCCACTGGTTCACTCCTCAGATGGCTGTTATGGCTAGGGCTGGGCCAGGCTGAAGCCAGGAGCCAGGAACTTCATGCGAATCTCCCTCGTTGGTGGCAGGGGCCCAAAGAGGTGGGCCA
Organism: Oryctolagus cuniculus; assembly: GCF_051225735.1. Lineage (NCBI taxonomy): Eukaryota > Metazoa > Chordata > Mammalia > Lagomorpha > Leporidae > Oryctolagus > Oryctolagus cuniculus. The sequence goes on along the minus strand of NC_142888.1, from coordinate 5,914,991 downwards.
TCTTCTGCTGCTTTTACCAGATCATTATCAGGGAGCTGGATTGAGAGTGGATCAGCTTTACCCACTATGCCTCAATGCTAGCCGCAGTTTCTTCTTCTTTTAAAGATTTATTTATTTATTCGAAAGTCAGAGTTAGAGAGGGGGGGGGAGGGAGAGGTGTCTTCCATCTGCTGGTTCACTCCCCAATTGGCTGCAGTGGCCAGAGCTGTGCCAATCCGAAGCCAGGAGCTTCTTCTGGGTCTCCAACATGGGTGCAGGGGCCCAAGGACTTGGGCCATCTTCTCCTGCTTTCCCAAGCCATAGAAGAGAGCCAGATTGGAAGTGGAGCAGCTGGGTCTTGAACCATCACCCACATGGGATGCCAGCGCTTCAGGCCAGAGCATTAACCCGTGGCGTCACAGTGCCAGCCCCGCCAGTTTCTTCTTTTTAATATAAGCGTTCTGGGGGCTGGCATTGTGACATAGTGGATAAAGCTGCCAGCTGTAGCTACCATCCCATATGGGCAGTTGTTCGAGACTTGGCTACCCCACTTCGAATTGCAGCTCCCTGCTAATGCACCTGGGAAAGCAGAGGAATGTGGCCCAAGTGCTTGGGCCCCTGCACCAAAGTGGGAGACCCGGAAGAACTCTGGGCTCCTGGCTTTGGCCTGGCCCAGCCCTGGCCCTTTCATCCATTTGGGGAGTGACCCAGCAGATGGAAGATTGATCTCCCTCCCACCCCTCTCTGTAACTCTGCCTTTCAAATAAAACTAAATCTTAAAAAAAAAATAAGTGGTTTTAAATGTATATTTTTTGCTGAATATTTTATTGTAGAAACTTACTAAAAAGTGCCCTTGTAAAGAATTAGTGCTATAATTTATTTTTACTGATACTCATTTCTATTTTAACTTAATATCAGCAATGCATACTCAGTAACATATTCCTCTATTTTCAAGTATGCTAAAAAGAAAGAGTACGGAACTCTTCATCAATTTATCATTTCATTTGCAGCAATTGCACAGGAACAGTATCCAGTTTACTGATGGATATGAAGTAAAAGAAGATATTGGAGTTGGATCATACTCTGTTTGCAAGAGATGTATACATAAAGCCACAAACATGGAGTTTGCAGTGAAGGTAAATGTTTTTACATTTAAAATACAACTCTCACAGTTCTTACTCATGCATGTAAGTACCAGTTGAGAACTACACTCTTTTTTGTTATTGTTGTTAAACCTTTTGTTATAAAAAGTCAATGTAAATTTAAATATCTGACTAGGGATCTTCAGAGATCTAGAAGCGTGGATTCCCCTTCTAGCCTAAAAATGAAGTAGCCATATACCCAGTATGCCTCACATAATTTCTTTTTTTTGTAAAGATTTATTTATTTATTTGAAAAGCAGAGTTACAGAGAGGCAGAGAGAGAGAGGCAGAGAGAGAAAGTCAGAGAGAGGCAGAGAGAGAGAGAGAGGCAGAGAGAGAGAGAGAGAGAGGCAGAGAGAGAGGCAGAGAGAGAGAGAGAGAGAGGCAGAGAGAAAGAGAAAGAGAAAGATCTTCCATCTGCTGGTTCACTCCCTAAATGACCACAACAGTCAGGGCTGCGTCGATCCAAAGCCAGGAGCCTGGAGCTTCCTCCAGGTCTCCCACGCAGGTGCAGGGGCCCAAGCACTTGAGCTATCCTCCACTGCCTTCCTAGGCTGTTGGAGAGAGTACGATCAGAAGAGGAGCAGCCTGAATTTGAACTGGAGCCCATATAGGATGCCAGCACTGCAGGTGGAAGCTTTACCCACTATACCACAGCGCCAACCCCAAAATTTCTTTTTATTTGACCAGTCAGAGAGACAGAGACAGTGTTCTCTGCTGCTGGTTTACTCCCCAAATGCTGACCATTGCTGGAGATGAGCCAGGGCAAAGGCAAGAGCCAGGAACTCAATCTAGGCCTCCCAAATGGGGGCCAGAGACCCAACCACTGGAACCATCATGTATTGCCTCCCACAGTGTGCATCAGAAAGAAGCCAAAATTGGGAGCAGTGCCAGGACTTGAACTCAGGCACTTATCCCCTGACATGATATTCTTTTTCACATGATTTTTAATAATACCCCTTTTATACTTGAAAGTTCCCGTTTTCTGGTCAGGGTGTCAGAAAATTTCTAAAACTGTATAACAAATTGGTGTATGTTTATATTTTTTGACAAAAAGCTCATACCTTCATATCTAAAAGGCTCTGTGAACCAATACAAGAATTAAAACCACTGTCATAAAATTTATCACTATTAGCTGTTTCAATTTCATCAGGTATCTCATCAGAATGTCTGTTTTGAGATACCTGGTGAAATTAAAAGAGCCAAAAACCAAGACACCTAGCTCTGTGAAAAAGTTTGAATTTAGACCATTAGCTATAAGTGAACAAATAGTATATTCAAGTCTCTGCCTTTTGAATTCTTAAGGTAGTAACCTCTGCTTTCCCATCTCAAGCAATTCAAATCTTCTCTGTAGATTTCAACTTATCTGGAACCTTAAGGCTAGTTCATAAATATGGGTAGCTCATGTTTAGTTAGTGAGAGAGTGACATTCATTGTTATTACTCTAAAATTGGATGTAATTACTTTAGAAAGTCTTCATTGTCCATAAGGCTTTCTGCCACATATAATGATGAATCATAGAAATACATTTAAGTTTCTGTGCTCTTATTCTTTTCTCCAGATTACATAGAAATTTCCAAATTGCTTACATGAAAGGAGAGAAGAAGAATAACATACTTGGTGGGCGAGTTTTATTATGTGCTTTTTCCATAAACACGTTGAAAAAGCAGCAACGTCTTAGGCTCCCTTTGGATTACAGAAACCAGAAGCAGTATTCCCAAAGCCTTCAGAATACCTCCAAGCTATTTGTAGATTCTTGTGATTTAAATTAGATTCATAAAACCAATCCCAACACAACTGGATTCTATTGAAATTATTATAAATGTGGACCCCACAAGCATAAGTCATGAAGATAATGTATTCTGAGCCTCAGATTAGCAGATCAGAAAATGTTGCCAAAAATAGCACCTCCCTGAGTGTTCTTGTTTTCAAAAGCTTAGTCCCAGATCATCTCTCTTGAATTAGCTTATTCCATATGCAACTCATAATCATCCATTTGCCAAATTCCACACTGTCATTTGCAGTTGATTACAGTGGACACCTGTGTTTGTCTTCCTTGTTCTCCAAATACAGAACTGTTTTACAACTAAATCCATTTCAGATAAATGATTGGGTTCGTAGTGAGTGTTGTAAGCTCTTTTCTAGGTTGCTAGAGTGTTTGGGTATTTAATTCACACATTAATTTTTAAGCTGTTTTAAAATTGAGTATGCAGAGGTCACAGAATTTGTTTCAGACGACCCTTTGAATTGCAAGTAAAACTCGTCTTTTTAAAAATGTCATGTTACTTTAACAGAACAAAACATCGAGCAATATTTTTAAGAAGCAGCTGACATAAAGGGATTAAAAAGCTACACTAGTGTTTTAAAGGGTTTTATTACAATAATTAAACTTAATTCTAGCCAAGGGAAATTTCTAGGTGTGGTTTTTCTGCTTAGTTTTCTGCCTAGCTTCAAAAATAAGTTCTACTTAGCTATTAATTTTTATAAATAGCTTACAACTAATGGGATATTCCATTACAGCATTTATATGAAGCAAAGCTAATTCAATAAACAGATGCTAGTGATGGTGTTATATAAACAGAAAGCTCTTAATTATCTGTATTGATAGCAAAAAGAAGTTGACTAAATTCCCAGATGTTTATGACATTCAAGGATGGAGGAAAATATATGTTAACTGTGTTGCTGGTACCTTCTCTTGAAGCTTTTGAGTCTTTAATCAAGTTTTAAACTTATTCCAAACTTACACTGTAGAGACCTGGTAGGAATATAACCTCATAGGTTAGAATTCACAGCTTTCCATCTATAAGACTGGCTTGCTTTCTTTCTACGTATTTATTTATTTACTTATTTGAAAGGTGGTGTTAGAGAGAAGGAGAGATAGATCTTCCATCCAGTGGTTCATTCCCCAGATGGCTGTGGCTGGACCCAAATACTCTGGGCATCTTCCACTATTTTCCTAGGTACATTATTAGCAGGGAAATGGATCAGAAGTGAAGCAGCCAGAATTGGAACCTTCGTTCATGGAATGCTGGCATTCCAAGTGGTGGCTTAACCCGCTGTACCACACCAGCCCCCCACAACTAATTTTTTTTAACATTTATTTATTTATTTGAAAGGCAGAGTTACATAGAGAAGGAGAGGCAGAGAGAGAGAGAGAGAGAGGTCTTTCATCTGCTGATCCACTTCCCAGATGGCCACAATGGCCGGCGCTGGGCTGATCCAAAGCCAAGAGCCCAGAGCTTCTTCCGGATCTCCCATGTGATTTCAGGGCACAAGGACTTGGGCCATCTTCCACTGCTCTCCCAGGCCATAGCAGAGAGCTGGATCAGAAGTGGAGCAGCCAGAACTCGAACTGGGCCCACATGGGATGCCGGCACTGCAGGCGGCATCTTTACCCACTACACCATAGCACCAGCCCCCCACAACTGACTTTTTAATGACACAGTCTGGCCAGGTAGCTGAGTAAAACTGATTGATAAATGGCTCATACTTTCAGTATTTGTATAAGGTAATACCTCAGGTCCATAGCTGTTTTAAGGTTGACAACCATATAGTTCATGGTGTTTTGTAACCAATATTTACCTTTTAGATTATTGATAAAAGCAAGAGAGATCCAACTGAGGAAATTGAAATTCTTCTCCGTTATGGACAGCACCCAAACATTATTACCCTAAAGGACGTAAGTAGATCTTTCATGGGGATCTTTTGTCTCAAAATTTGGAATATTCCCAAATACCATTTGGTAGAACTTAATGTAGTAAGTTTAGTACCATTTATAAAGGAAATATATCATTTTTCTACTTCTGCTTTAAAAAGTATTTCTGATGTTGCTTTTAGCATCAGCATTTACTTAGACATATAGTCCAACGTTCAATATTAATATTACTGTTGCTATTCAGTACTAAATAGTCTTACTCTTCGCATGTTCCCCAAGCTATCTTCACTTTACTTCCTGAAAGATCTAACCCTCATATTTACCCAGGTCACTCTCTGCCTGCAGATGATACTCCTGGCCCTCAGCCCCTTGCTACTTTGGTGGTTTTCACACTTCCTCACACACCATGTTCTCTAGCCATGCTCTCGTGTGTACAGTTTTCTGAGTATGCTTCACTTTCTCATGCTGCTCTCTTTGAGGGTATGGTTCCCTTAGTGATTGGACACACCGTTTCCCTTCCTTGCCTGGCTGAATAGCACACATCTAAGACTTTGCTAAGTTACCACTTCTTCCAAGAGGCCTGCCCTGCCTGTTGCTACCCCCAGGACTAGTGAGGTTTCCTTTTCCTGGGCTGTCTTGTTATCCTACTACCTATGTCTCCTGTGGCTTTTATTATTACAACAGAGTCTTGGCAAAGGACATGAACTCCCCAAATAGTATTAAGTCCTCTCTTTTTTAAACTTTTTTTTAAGATTTATTTTATTTATTTGAAAGACTGAGTTACAGAGAAAGATAGAGACAGAGAGAGAGATGTCTTCCATCCGCTGGTTCACTCCCCAGATGGCCACAATGGCCAGAGCTTCGCCGATCTGAAGCCAGGAGGCAGGAGCTTTTTCCAGGTCTCCCATGCGGGTGCAGGGGCCCAAGGACTTGGGCCATCATCTACTGTTGTCCCAGGCAGAAAGCTGGATTGGAAGAAGAGCAGCCAAGACTTGAACCGGCGCCCATATGAGATGCCGGCGCTTCAAGCCAGGGCTTTAACCTGCTGCGCCACAGCGCCAGCCCCAAGTCCTCTCTTATTGATAGAGTTCACATAGGCTCAAAGACCATATCTAGTTGTTATCAACACTCCAGTTTCCTCAGTTTAATTTATCACTGTTCATTATTAGATGATGAATGGTAACTTAGTCACATTAAATTATGAAGCAAACATAAGTGTCTCTTTAATTAACATACTCTCAAAGAATCCAACAGAAAATTAAAAATGAACTGTAACCTTACTTTGAAAACTGCATAGGTTGTTACTTTTGATTTTTGTATTTTTTTTCCATCTTAGTTTCTTCCTTCATTTCAAATTCCGGTCTCTAAAAGTTACCCTCAAACTTTTATTACAGTATCTGCAACACTTTACTTTTAATTACATATCTGTTTTTCTCTACTAAAATTAAAAATTTGAGGACAGATCCTTTGTTTTCTCCATATTTGGGACCCCAGCACATATATAGTACCTGACACCTCTTAAGGAACTAAATAAAGGTTTCCAGTAACACTATGGTGATTGGCACTTATTTATTTAATTGAAAATCAGAGATAAAGAGAGAGAGGGCAAGACATGGAGAGATCTTCCATCCACTGGTTCATTCCTCCAAGTTGTTGCATTGGCCAGTTCTGAGCCTGTCTGAAGGCAAGAGCCTGGAACTACATCCAGGTCTCCCATGTGGATGGCAGGGACCCAAACACTTGAGGAGCAATCTAATGCTGCTTTTCCCAGGCCATTAGCAGGGAGCTAGATCAGACATGAACTGGCTCCCCACTCATACGGGATGCCTGATTCCCAGGCCATGGCTTTACCTACTATGCCACAACACTAGCCCCAGAACTGAATAATACAGAGGTTATTTCAATTAAGCATTGCCTGGAGTACAAGTCCAAAATGCTACCTAGCTTTATGTCTCTACATTAGAGGTTCACTGATACACTTCTGTATGTTTGGATGGAATTCTTCTTACTACTTAACATTGTCCTTAATTCTTGGTTTAATCACAACCAGAGTAACTGATTAGTTCTATGTATATCAATACAGAAGTTCTGTCATTGCAGAAATTCCAGGAAATCACAAGAGTGTTACCTCTACGCTTGTCTCTGTCATTAACAGTAGATAGTAAGAGATCGAGAAGGGAACAAACCCTAACAGCAAAAGTTCAGGACCCTTTCATTGATGTATAGTGCCCATTGTTACTTGGATTGCCATGAGTTAGGTTTCACAGAAGGAAATTACAGGTTATTTTTCTGACAATCCCATCAATTCCTCATTTAATATTCTTAGGTGTATAAAATTGTTTACAAATGTTATATCATCCATTAATTGTGGCAAGTAAAATTTCTCCTGAATGTTTTAATTTCCACTTAATATGCTAAACTTTCTTTTAGGTACACATAAAGCTTCAAATAATTTATTACATTGTGATATCAAATTTTATAGGTATATGATGATGGAAAATATGTGTATGTAGTAACAGAACTTATGAAAGGAGGTGAATTACTGGATAAAATTCTTAGACAGAAATTTTTCTCTGAACGAGAAGCCAGTGCTGTCCTGTTTACCATAACCAAAACTGTCGAATATCTTCATGCACAAGGGGTAAGTCTTCCTAACAGCTTATGTGTGTGTGTATGTCTGCATATATAAATGCACATACCTTTTTCTTGAGCTAAAATTATAAATGTAGTTATTTGTGCGTGATTAGCTTAATCAATCTACAGGTTGTCCTTTGCATAAACTTCTCCCAATGAGCTTTAAATGTTACTTGGAAGTCCTAGCTTATTTATGTAACATAAGAATTTAATTCTTACGCTTTCCAAGAAAAAGTGCATGAGATATTCTGACCTAGAAAACATAACACAGTTTCTGCTAGGCTGTTCTCTACCCTTGAAAACCAGGCCCACTTGAGGTTAGAAGCAGAACCAGAGAATCCTGGTTTATATTCTCATGTAAAAGGATAACACTGTGCACATGATAGACTAAATATTGCTAAATGGGTAACTAACCTGTAGATAGATATTAATACCATTTGCATTTCTCCTTAACTTGATTACTCAGACAAAGAGGATGTAAGTAAATATTATTCTTTTCCTCCTCTCCCCAGATATATATTAGAGTTAGCTTATGTTATCAGCATTTTGTAATGTTGGGATAATTTAAAGCTCAGCAGTCATCATTTCAAATGAATTGCTGGACAATTTGTGAATAAAGAATTTTGAGTAATAGAAATGCATTGTTAATGCAGTTCTTTCATTGGTATTTCAATTAGGTGGTTCACAGAGACTTGAAACCTAGCAACATTCTTTATGTGGATGAATCTGGTAATCCAGAATCTATTCGAATTTGTGATTTTGGCTTTGCAAAACAGCTGAGAGCAGAAAATGGTCTTCTCATGACTCCCTGTTATACTGCAAATTTTGTTGCACCAGAGGTAATCGTGTGAGAGTTTTCTTACAATATTTCAGTATCTTTTAAAACTTGTTTGTTGGGGCTGGCACTGTGGTGTAGAAGGCTAAGCCTCCTGTGGTACCTGCATCCTAAAAGATACAGAAAAAAACCGTGTTTGTGTTTAATATAGAACAGTTAGTAATTGTTTAATTGAAGGCTTATTGAACAAATAATCAGGAGAAATATCTAAATTCCTTGACAATATATTATAAAGGCCCTTGTATCTCTCTGGTATTCCTTAGGTGAAGTTCTGACCATTCCTTGCCTCCTCTGCCCTTTGAATGTCCTCTACTCTCCCACACCTCCTTCCTTTAGCTACTGAAGTCTTAACTTAAAGGTCCCATGTAAGCAGACTAGCTATCTTCTAGCCTTCCCTTTCAAAGTGGGCATTTGGCACATGGATGAAGATGCCACTTTGGATGCTTGCATCTCATATCAGAGTGCCTGGGTTCAGATCCTGGCTCCACTCCAATTCTAGCTTCCTGCTAATGAAGGAAGCTAGGTGATCTCTCTGTGTCAGTCTCTCTTTCTCTGTGCCTCTTTTTCCTGTTTCTCTACCTTTTAAGTAAGTAAATAAGTTAAAAAAATTTTTTTGACAGGCAGAGTGGACAGTGAGAGAGAGAGACAGAGAGAAAGGCCTTCCGTTGGTTCACCCCTCAATGGCCGCTGCGGCCGGCGCACCGCGCTGATCCGAAGCCAGGAGCCAGGTGCTTCTCCTGGTCTCCCATGCGGGTGCAGGGCCCAAGCACTTGGGCCATCCTCCACTGCACTGCCGGGCCACAGCAGAGAGCTGGCCTGGAAGAGGGGCAACCGGGACAGAATCCGGCACCCCAACCGGGACTAGAACCCAGGGTGCCGGTGCTGCAGGCGAAGGATTAGCCTAGTGAGCCACAGCACCAGCCAAGTTAAAAACTTTTTTAAAAGAATAAATATGGGGTAGGCATTTGGTACAGTGGTTAAGTTACCACTTGAGATGTCTGTATCCCATATCAGAGTCCTTGGGTTCAAGTCTCAGCTTCCAGTCCAGTTTCCTGCTAGTATGTACCCTGGAGGGCAGCAGGTGATGGCTCTCGGAGACCCATGTGGAGTTCTAGGCTCCTGGCTTCAGCCTGACCAAGCCCCAGCTTTTATGGACATTTGGAGAGTAAAACATCAGATGGGAGTTCTCTGTATGCCTTTCAAATAAATAAAAAAATAATAATTTTTAAATGGCTTCCTCATCTTTATGCCTATAGTACTTCAGACACACTTTTGTTATAAAAATAATATTTTGTACTATGCCATCTGTATTACGTTAGTGTGATTTTTTAAAAATTTTATTTGTTTGAGAAAGGTTCAATCCCCACATGCCACCTCCATCTTCCAGGGTCTGCATCAGAAGAAAGCTGGAGCCTGGCATGCAAGCTTTTCACCTGGCATCTTAAAAAACAACAACGAGGTTTCATAATACTACATTTTTGCTTCTTCTAGGTTTTAAAGCGACAAGGCTATGATGCTGCTTGTGATATATGGAGTCTTGGTGTCCTCCTCTATACAATGCTTACTGGGTAAGTATATGCCATGTGTTAAAAGCATTTCTTCTTCAATATTTTGCTTAAATGATCCAGATGGCTATTTTTAATCCTTATGTTCTAATATCTTTCTTTCCATGTTTTTTCAAGCTAATTAGTGTGTACTTTCCTGCAGTAATACTACATTTATATCTTTATCATTACTGATTTTTTATGATATAATATATTAATGTCTTGAGGTCTTAAATTGATTTTTCCATACCTCTTTTTTACTTTTTTTATGTCTTAAGTGTACATGGGACTGGTACTGTGTTGTGGTGGGTTAAGCTGCTGTCTGAAACGCCAGCATCCCATATGGGCATTTTCTTTTATAATGTTTCATATCATAAAATATTTATATTATATATATATGAAGTCTAACATTTTTTTTTCTTTTTTTTTCTTTTTTTTTCTTTGTTTTTTTTTTTTTGACAGGCAGAGTGGACAGTGAGAGAGAGAGAGAGAGACAGAGAGAAAGGTCTTCCTTTGCCGTTGGTTCACCCTCCAATGGCCGCCGCGGCCGGCACACTGCGGCCGGCGCACCGCGCTGATCCGATGCCAGGAGCCAGGTGCTTTTCCTGGTCTCCCATGGGGTGCAGGGCCCAAGCACCTGGGCCATCCTCCACTGCACTCCCGGGCCACAGCAGAGGGCTGGCCTGGAAGAGGGGCAACCGGGACAGAATCCGGCGCCCCGACCGGGACTAAAACCCGGTGTGCCGGCGCCGCTAGGCGGAGGATTAGCCTAGTGAGCCACGGCGCCGGCCTGAAGTCTAACATTTTATAACCCTATCTCTTGACCTGGTGCTTTATGGATCTTTATTTTAATGAGATATTTTTCACTTTGGTAGATTTCAGTAAAGTATTACATTGACTGAGTACAGAGAACATTGGACACTGTAAATAAATATAAAGATCAGCAACCAAAAAAGAAGTTTTATTCATTAACATTTTGGTTTTATTATAAATTAGCTACACTCCATTTGCAAATGGTCCTGATGACACACCAGAGGAAATATTGGCACGAATAGGTAGCGGAAAATTCTCACTCAGTGGTGGTTACTGGAATTCCGTTTCAGACACAGCAAAGGTAAGCATGACTTCTATTACAAGTCTCTGAGAGAGTAACTTTTCATGAGCCATAGTGGGAAAAATGCTATCAGCTCAAAACTTATGTATAATTTGAACTCAAAAATGGAACAGTTCTTTGGTTACCCAGAAGACATTAGTTTTGCCTTATTATCTACACATCTAAAGCTCTTTCTTACAGACACAAACATGATGAATAATAATGATTTGTCTGCCTACTGTGTGCCTCACTCTGCACTTTAACTGCATTACCTCATGTAACCCTCCTAACCACCTTGTAGAAGATATGGTAGCATCCCCATTTCACAGAAGGAAGCTAAGGCCCTGAATTTTAGTGGAAACTTGTCCATGGTTACATGCCAGGTATGTGTTGAGCGTCTCAAACTACATATCTGACTCCAAAACCTTCCTTCCCCAAAATAAATACATCATTTTCTATTTCTTATTCATATTATGAAGTAAGAGGTCTTGTCTTTTTCACAGTAAACAGTGCCATGAGTTTATAGCATTTACCTGAAATCAATTTGAAAAGTCCTTCTCACAGAAAAAAATCTGCCATTTCCTAATCAGCCCTGACTTGCTTTCCTGTTCTCCATTTTCACCTTATTTATAGAAATTTCTTGTTTGAAAAGACTACAGTTTTCCACTTCAAAATAAGAAACACATAGAGGAGATAAGAAACCTATGAGGTGCTTCAAAAAGTTTGTGGAAAGGTGGAAGTAAGAGGTAAATTTACTTTGGTACAAAAAGTTTTGAAATCCATGCATACATGGTGTCTTCAAAAACTTCATGTAAATGCTTATTACGAAAGCCTATGCATACCTTTTAGAACTTTTTACACCAAAGCAAACATATCTTTTAAATACATTTTCCATGAAATTTTTGAAATGCTCTCATGCTAGTAAAAATGCTGACTTTTTAGAGGCAGAAGCTTGAGTTGAGCTGATTCTAGAAGGAAAAAGGAAGACAGCAAACATTTATATAGATTCTTTTGGCGTCATGTGTGGAAACTCAGTTAACAAATTTAATGTCTGTAAATACTGGGTTTTATAACCAAATTTAAAGTGAAATGTTGGCTTTGTCTTTTTCTCACAATAAAATTCCGTAAACCAGATAATCATTTCTCTGGGTACTTGTTTCTTTGGGTAATGCCATTATTTAATACCTACAATATGTTTAATAAATGAAGACCCCAGAGATAAAGTATGTGATGAAGATAGAATTCCTGATCTCAGGGAGCTCACAGTCTAGGTGGGAGAAAACCAGAAACTGCACAGTATAGTATCCCATGTACTATTTTTTTAAGGATATGCACAGCATAGCACCATTCTTTTTTTTTTTTTTTAAAGATTTATTTATTAATCTGAGTTATACAGAGAGAAGAGAGGCAGAGAGAGAGAGAGGTCTTCCATCCGATGATTCACTCCCCAAATGGCCACAACGGCTGGAGCTGCGCCGATCTGAAGCCAGGAGCCAGGAGCTTCTTCAGATCTCCCACGCGGGTGCAGGTGCCCAAGGATCTGGGCCATCCTCCACTGCTTTCCCAGGCCATAGCAGAGAGCTGGATTGGAAGTGGAGCAGCCAGGACTTGAACCAGTGCCCATATGGGATGCCGCCACTGCAGGCCAGAGTGTTAACCCACTGCGCCACAGCACCAGCAGCTCCCATGTACAATTAACAGTAGAACAGTTTCTGTACTAAAGAAGTTCACAGATGATGCTCAGTCAGAAGGATTTCAGGGAAAACTTTCTAGAAGCAGTGAAGTAGTTTGCCATGCACACTTGAGGAGGAGAAAGATATTGTCTGTCCCAAGCTGAAGAAGTAGCACATACATATAGGTGACGATAGTATGAGAATAGCAGAATGCCTCCAGGAGGGGCATTTGATAAGACTAGTGCAGAGTGCGTGGAAGAAGGTACTTGATGAACCCAGATTGTGGAAATCCTTGTGGCTTGAGCTCAGGATTGTAGGCTTTCTCTGAGTATTGTGGAACTGTTTTAAAACTATGTAGCAGTGCAGTTATCAGATTTTTCTTTTTAAAGATCACCCCCATAAAGCAGTAATTCTCTTCCGTGGTGTACAGTTTGAGTCTTGGCTACTCCACTTCCAATCCAGCTCCTTACTAATGTGCCTGAAAACCAGCAGACGATAGCTCAAGTACTTGAGTTTCTGCCACCACATGGGAGACTCAGGTGGAGTTCTTGACTGCTGGCTTCAGCCTGGCCCCGCCCCAGCTGTTGTGGCCATTTGGAGAGAGCCAGCAACAGACAGAGATAGAAGATATTAGATATTCATATTTTCCCTCTCTCTCTCTCTCTCTATCACTCTGCCTTTCGAATAAATAAAATCTTTAGAAAGAAAAAAAGAAAATCCAAGGGGAAATAGAGCCAGAGTACATAAAGATAGAGAAAATATGGCCCTTCGTCATGCACAAAAATTACTGCTACTGAGAGAGCCAAAGACAGAGACCTGAGTGGTTTTCTCTCCCCAGGTTGTCATGTTTATCAAATTGTTTTGAGCTGAAGAGGCTGCCCTCAAGAAAACATGGGGTCATCCCGGCTAAGGAAGAGTGTTTACTAGCATCAGGCACCGTAGAAACAGGAGGGGGGAGAAAAGGTTGAAACTTCGTTTGTTCTTATTCTCCCCATAATAGGACCTGGTGTCAAAGATGCTTCACGTAGACCCTCATCAGAGACTGACTGCTGCTCTGGTGCTCAGACATCCTTGGATCGTCCACTGGGACCAACTGCCGCAATACCAACTGAACAGACAGGATGCGCCACATCTAGTAAAGGTGCGTGGCGCCGTTCGGTCGCCGTCTCCGGGAGGGGCAGGCCACCCGAAACTCCAGAAAGCCCTCTCCGTGCCCCAGCAGCCTTTCCCTTTCAGCCTCCTCCTAGTTGCAGTGTGAAAGGCGAGGTATGCCAAAAAGTCAACAATAAAGCTTGGTCCAGAGTGACTTTTGAATTTCTGGCAGCCTCCATAAAAGGAGACTGCCAGGACGAATAACTCATGGATTTCCCAACTTAAAGAGTATATCTTTCTGCCTCTCGTGTCAAAGAATTTTTCAAGGAAGAAAAAAAAGTGTGTGTCCTGAGAAAAGTGAGAACTGCTTGTTAGGAGTCCATTCCTGTCCTCTCTGATAAGAATCTCAACCTCCCACATTGGCGGTGTCAGTTAAAGCAAAGAGTGTGACCAATATGATTTTGCATATGAAAAAATTACCTGAAAACTGCCTTCGTTTCCCATTTTCGTAGGTATGGTTATGCGATGTCATTTTTGTTGTTGCCTTTCTTTCCTTTTTCAGGGTGCCATGGCAGCTACGTACTCTGCTTTAAACCGTAATCAGTCACCAGTCTTGGAACCGGTAGGCCGCTCCACTCTTGCTCAGCGGAGAGGTATTAAAAAAATCACCTCAACAGCCCTGTGAAGTGACCTCAGTGAGAGATTTGGTACCATGGTGTAAGCTGATAGCACAAGTTCTGGCGACAGGTAGCACATATCTGAGAGACACCTGCAAGCACACACTGTCCCAGCCGGTACCCATAATGCTGCTGCCCCTGCTGCTGCTCCTGCTTTCGTCTCTTCTCGCTTTCAATGATCGTTAGCAAGTTAGATTTTCCTGGAGCTCCGGATGAAATGAAAGTGGAAACGTGATGAAGATATATTCACTGAATCAATGAGAAAAACAATGAACATATGAATACCACCTAAAATACACTGAATAAAGTACTCTACACCATATAGCATTATTTTTATAGGAGATATTTCATGTCCCTTAAATATTCTTTGTTAGTTATAGGGATGGACAGTTTATGTTAAGCACTTAGCTTAAACAATCCGTTTATATTAGCACTGTATCCCTTGTGCCATCCAACATTTTGTATGTTTTTGTAAACAGTTCATACACAGTACATTTCTGTACTGCTTTCTTTAATGTATACATGCCTTGTTTAACTTGGAATCTATTATTATTAACCAATTGACTATTAAATTTGGTTAAATAGTTCACCTGGATTAGCAGTATTGTTGGACAGCCCTAAAAAATGGCCAGATTGTGAAACAGCTGTTGAATGTAAACTTTCAAAATGTACATATCTTCCCTGTGTCTGTTTCACTGGTTTGTTCGTTTGTTTGTTTCTTAAAGTCAGGTGCTCTGTCAGACTAACCTAGAGAGCTATTATGGTAGAGAAAGTTATCATACATGTGTGGCATGGAATCAAGAGTACATCTATGAAGTAAGCCCATATACTTTGCAACTCCTTTGGGTTCTTTTTTCCTTAATTAAAGAAGTAGTCCTTGCACTTTTAATCCTGTATCCATACTTAGTATTTGGCATATTATTTGAGATTTTGCCAATATACATAAAAAGCCTTTAATAGTCATCGTAAAGAGATTGGTGAAGAAAAATTTAGCCACAGGTAATTGAAGTCCTAATGGATATTTCATGTTTAAATAGATATTCCATATTAAACACTAATTTGATTGTAATAAAGGCCACAGGCCTCTCTATGAAATTGGATTTAAACTTTCTTAATCTAGGGAATAAAACTTTCTTGAGCAAAACAGTATCTGTTCGAACCTGAACTCCTGACTAAGGTAGTCTGAGTGAACATTCAGCGTTTTCTGGATTCCTCCTGATGACTTCTAGCCATATATTACTTTTTTTGATTTCAGAAAACCTCCGTTTCGTAATGGCCACTGGGTCTGCTTAGATGGCAGTATTTGTTACATTCATCTAATCTGGTAGTTTCCACAGTTTTATCTAATGAAAGAAAGAAACTTTTGGGCCCATTATTACCTGTGTCTTTGCCAATCTACCTAGCATACATCGATACGTAATGTAAAAGATATATGAGCAAGGAAAGAGTCATTTAACTTACCAAATCAAGAACGTGCCCGAACAGATCTTTCTTAGTCATGTACTAAACCATTTACATCAGAAGTCTTTTTTTCCAGCCAGAAGCTTTAAATCTTCCCAAAGCCGAAGGAGAGTGGTTCATCTAAATGTCTTGAAAGCAAGTTGTCATTCTTAAATTTCTCCAATGCAATTGAACAGAAAGGGGGACATCTATAACATTCCTCTTACCCAAGTGACACAAATGATTATTGCATAAAAATCTAACTTACCTTCTAAATGAAAAATGTATGAGAAGAGAGAAATCAGAAGATGTAGGTGGAAGCTTTTCTTTCCCCCTCTACTACTCAGTGTTTCAAACCATGGTCATCCCAAATTCTTGGCACTCTTTAAATGTTAAAGTAATGCTGAGCAGAAAAAAAGATACCTAGTTTCAGGTTGTTGACACTGAAGCTATTCCATAATTGCTTAGGTATGTTGTCCATAATAGGATTAGAAGTCAACACCATAAATATTTTCTATTTATAAGGCAGAGTTATAGGAAGAGAGAGAGAAAGGAAGATTTTCCATCTACTGGTTCACTTCCCAAATGGCTGCAATGGCCAGGACTGGGCCAGGCTGAAGCCAGGAGTTTCTCCTAGGTCTCCTACATGGGTTCAGGGGCCCAAAGACTTGGGCCATTCTCCACTGCTTTCCCAGGTGCGTTTGCAGGGAGCTGGATTGAAAGTGGAGCAGCCGGGACTCAAACCAGAGCCCATATGGAATGCCGGCATTTCAGGCGGCAGCTTAACCTGCCATTCCACCACACTGGCCCCAATACCCTAAATCTTAATAAGTTATCTGGCCCAACGTGGTCATACTGCATGTAAAGAGCCTGAGACCCAAATTAAAGACTAGATCCTTCTCATTTAGCTTTTTTTTTTTTTTTTTAACTCATAAAACCGTGCTACCTTTGCCTGACCAGTAACTGAGGTTCAAGGACTATGAATTTCTTGGGGCAGTCCGCTGGTGGTACAGAGTGCCCAGTTTCTTTCTTTCAGAATTAAATGCCTTCTTTGTCTAGTCAAGCTGCCAGTTTTATTGGAGAAAAGTAATGGTTCACAGAGCTGAAAACTTTGCGCCTGGAAAGCAAGTTTATGAGTAATTTTTTTTTTTAATCTGTGGTTCTGATGTTCTCCGTGCTTTTGATTTGCAGTGGACTGACCTGGCCAGCATTGTGCTGGAAATGTAGTGCTTGTGTTAGGTTAACTTTTCCTTGATTTCTCAGAGTCTAACTCTGTGGCACTGGGTTGTGGTATTGAGGCACCTGATGGCTTTTGCCGGTCACCAGTTAGTGCTGCCAGTTCCTGGAGCTTCTCCCAGGAGATGTCCAGTCCTAAAGATACTTCACTGTGAAAGAAGGAACTAAACTATCAGGTCTCTTTTACAAACATCCTCTTAGTTTATAATCCAGAATAATATCCAAAATGATAGATTGCATTTAACTTTGCCAGGCATATATTGGGAAAAGTGCAAGTTACACTACTGTGTGTTTTCTGTTTTCCCTTTGGAGTGATGATGTTAAATTAAGGTAAGTTTTTTTTTGTCTTTTTTTTTTTTTTAATCATTTCAGCTCCTTCTAGTTTATAGAGATGTCTTCTAAATACTGTAGGCCCTTGACCTCAACCAATTTGATATGAATGCACTTACTCACAAGCAGCCCTGAAAGTCCAGAAACGTAATGAATTTGACAAAGCATGAAGTTAAGATGCCAGGAGAGTAATGTATGGCAAGAGTCACTTTTGAGTGTCTGGAGAGTGGGTTTGCTGTGTTTAG
Organism: Oryctolagus cuniculus; assembly: GCF_051225735.1. Lineage (NCBI taxonomy): Eukaryota > Metazoa > Chordata > Mammalia > Lagomorpha > Leporidae > Oryctolagus > Oryctolagus cuniculus. Next base: position 5,897,416 of record NC_142888.1, on the reverse strand, counting down.
GGTAGATTTCCCAGATTTCACATGCAGTGTGATCCAAAGAGCAAGTTTGAGTCAACCCAGTCCCCATCAACTTTTAAGAAGTGGCTGCTACTAGGGCCTGGGGAGGTGGGACTGTCCAATTAACTATGTCCTATGCCCTCAGCCCAGGAAAGATTTAAATAGAGGATTGGTAGGTGTAAAGGCTTCAAAAGAAGGCAGAGTGTGTTTGGTAGGAAAGCCCAGTCTGGAGTGAAAGCAAAAAAGCCTTCCAAGATTTGGGGGCCTTGCTCACTTTGGCAGCACATATACTAAAATTGGAAATATTTGGTGGCCTTGGTACACATGTGCGCAATCACCAAGGGAGGCCAGCAGTACACATCTCAACATGGCTTTGATCCTCTCTATTTCCTGGCCTTTATCATTGGCCTAAAATTGTCAGCGAGATTTACTGTATTTTTAGTAGAGAAAATTCTGTCTTTCGGTATTGAGCATTTGAAATTAATGAAGCTGTGTTGGACAGATAGCTCAGGAGCATAAAGGGTTAGAAAAGGTCTGTTTTCTGTGATTAACAAACATTATGGATTCCATGGCTGACCTTGGTGCTTAAAGCTAGAGGTTCCAGTCTAGTCCTAGAGTTCTGTCCCTCTGAAAGGCCCAGCTCCCTGTGACTTAACTTTAAATTGGATATACACTTTGAGCCCTGTTTAATTCACAGATAAATTGACTGCATTCGGAATTATTGCTTCAATTAATGAAAATAGTCCTCTTTTCAACCCCAGGTTGCTTACATTTTGCTGGTTTCCCCAAGTGACCATTGGTGGAGACCAGGTAATGAAGGAATGAATTCACTTTCTTGGGACTGTGGTATTCTACAGAGCCACATTTAACCACTTTTTTCAGTGAAGAATCTACAGAACGATAATACCCAAATGTGGATGGCCAAGACGAATTTTTACCTACAGTGTACTTTATGTATTTTTGACACTGCTGTATTCTTTGTGATCCAGTGACTGTGGTTCCAATGTGACTAAGTGTCCTCAAAGAATTCTAGTAACTAACTCAATTTCCTTAAGCCTAGTATTACTGTCAGTCTCACATTTACCACTTTGATTCCAGTCTTTCAACTGTTTGTAACAGGGCATAGCAAAGGTTGGGATGAGAGCCTACTTCCTACCTCCTAAGGCACTTTCCTTATTATTTTGCCATATAACCTTGAAATGCATGATAAGCTGTTCAAATGTTCATGACTTCTCCCAGAGCAATTAGCAAAGCCTATGACATTTTGAATAGAGATTAGTGGAAAGGAAAATTTAAGAGATTTAAGTTCCAGAGGTGGACACCTCTTTAGAGCACATACGATGTGAGTACAGTATATGTAAATGTATATGAGAAGAGAGTTGCTGTAAAAGTCCTAAGTAGATTAGTTCAATATCTAATGGAAGTGAACATCTTTACTCCTATTATCACTATTGTACTGAATGAACTGTATACTGAGTTTTTCAGACAAGGATTTAAGATAGAACTTCTAAACACAAGCAAGGGCATAAGGATAAAGAATTCGGTTTGTGTTTCTGTAAGTGTGGTTTACCATATAAAGCTTTTGTTTTTTTAATTTAAAAAAAAGGCTTCAAGTATTGCCATTCATTAGCATCCTTAATGATTGTGGGTTTTTTTTTTACTCTTAAAATTATAGACATATACTTTATTTTCTCTTGTCCTAAACAAAAAGGAAGGCATATACCTAAGGGATGTAATTATTTTGCAGTTTTGGCCATGGGTGGGAATGGGCGGGGTCTACAGTTTTTAAAAAAGAAAAAAATCACAAATATTTTTCTACTATTATATATGATCTTACTTTATACTAGTTTCTCTCAAGGTAAGGCATGCCAGAAGCCCAAGTTACCGTATCATGAGTTCTTATGTATTGTACCTTTTATTGGTGGTTAAATCGTATCAGATGCTTGGCACTGCTGCCATAATTATGAAATGCTTGTAAAGGATCAAATATCACTGAATAGTTTAAATTGTTTTACTTAAAAGTCTAATCTGGGAAATTTGCAAATCATATTATTAATGTGTATTCTAAGCTTTCTCAGATGTATCCATGAATAATCTTGGAACAATATTGCTTGTATTCCTGTTATAGAACAGGTTTTGTAATCTTTAAAAGAAATGAAAATTTATATAATAAAGTTTGAAATAAATGCATGTATGTCACTTTTATCACATCATTTCCATTATATGCTTATCCCTCTATAATAAGAGATTCTGTCCAAAGTATATTTATGAAATTGGATTGATCAAATTTAAAAAAGGGAATTTCCAAGGTAAGACGTGCAAAGTTTTTCTGTGCATAATCTTGGTTTGCTCAAAGGGTTTGTCAAATGAGACTCACATAAATAATAGATCTTTCCTAATATCAAATTGATGAATGATTCAAAGGATAATCACATGCAGAAATGAAATTTTCTTTTTCTTGGAGATGTCTAAAACTGCCCTTTTTAAAAAAAAGATTTATTAGGAAGGCAGAATTACAGAGAAAGAAAGGCAGAGACAGAGAAATCTTCCATCTGCTGGTTTACTTCCCAAATGGCCACAAGGGCTGGAGCTGGGCTGATCTGAAGCCAGGAGCCAGGAGTTTCCTTCAGGTCTCCTACATGGATGCAGGGGTCCAAGCACTTGGGCCATCCTCCACTGCTTTCCCAGGTGCGTGAGCAAGGAGCTGGATTAGAAGTGGAGCAGCCCAGTCATGAACAGGCATCCATATGGGATGCCAGTGCCATAGGCAGCAGCTTTACCCACTATGCCATAGTGCTGGCCTTGTTTTAATTCCCTCTTACAGTGTATTTTTTTTATTTAGAATTAAAAGGCAAGTTCCTTCTGAGCACTGTATGTGGAGACCTTGATCAAACAAAGGGAGTCATTTGCAACATTGCCTTTTATTTATTTGTTAGCTAGCGGTTTGAAACAGAGTTCTTCCGTTTGCTGGTTCATTTCCCAAATGGCCACAACAGCCAGGGCCAGGACAAGGCTAAGCCAGGAACCTGGAACTCCATCTGGGTCTCCCACATGGATGCAGGATCCTAAGCACTGTACCATCTGCTGCCTTCCCATGCATAGTAGTGGGTGCTGAATTGGAAGCAGAGCAGCCATGAATAGAACCAAACATTGGCTTTTTATACTTTGTTGTTTATATGACTTAAGTGATGAGCCCCTAGTCTCTAGCCAGCCATGCAAAAAATCCAGATTCTTGTATAGTAAGCCAGCTATAAAGGCCAAGTACTTCTTACTTAAAGCACTTCAGAGAGAACAGCTTTTCATTTTCTTTCCTCTAATAAATATATTTTGAATATTTGAAAGGAAAACTGATTCTTGGTAGAGAGGGAATGGGTTATCTAGGCCTGAAGTTAGCTCGCTCTTGCCCAGTTGATGTCTTTTAGTATTATGAAATACCACCAAGTGCCTTAAGCAGTGACGTATATCCTCACTGTTCTGGAGGCTGGAAGTCCAAGATGGAAGTGCCTGCAGAGCTGAGTTCTGAGACCTCCGTGGCTTGCATTTTAGCCAGTCTTGTTGCCTCTTCACATGTCAAGTCCTCGGGTGTCTATAAGGACACCAGTCGTGTTGCATTAGGGCTTCGCCTTAACATCCTCGTCTAAAAAGTAAAAAAAACTAAATTCTTACGTGCTAGTTCACTCCCCAAATGCCTGCAACAGCTGTGACTGTGCTAAAGGAGCCTGGCACTCCAGGTGACAGGCCCCACCCCCACCCCCACAGTGCACGTTAGCAGTAGGCCGCTGAAGCCCAGCACCCTGACAAAGGCATGCAAATGTCCCAGGCAGCTTCTTAAGAGCTAGGCCTAATGCCCACTTCCTGCCTCATTTTAATTCAGTCACCTCTTTAAGAGATGTAAATACATTCTGGAGTGTGGGGGTTGGGAGTTTGGCATATGGATTGGAGGACACAGTTCAGAACACCTGGTTAAGGGGTATCCACTTGGGTGAATTTGGATTGCAGGCATCGGATGGCAAGCTTCAGGCTCCACTTGGCATTATACTGAAGCAATGGAGGACTGTTGATTCTATTGGGTTTTGTTTTTTTTTTTTTTTTTTGAGGTTTCACAGCATTTGTTGTAAAGCACAAAACAAGCATTTTAAAGTGAAAGTATACGTTGAAAAAGTACATTTATACCACAAAGCACTGACCACATAATAGTTGCAAAGATATTTGCTGGAACGTGTACATCTATACTAAATACTAACACCGTTTTCATTTCTACACAGAAATATTAACCACCTATCAGTAGTGATATTTTGTACACTTAAAAAAAACTTTTAAACCAGAAACAAAAAAGATCATGAAGTCATCTGCATCCATTTTTTTAAAAGATTTATTTATTTGAAAGTCAGAGTCACACAGAGAGGATAGGCAGAGAGAGAGAAAGAGAGGTAGGTCTTCCATCCATTGGTTCACTCCTCAGATGGCCACAATGGCCCGAGCTGCACCGATTCTAAGTCAGGAGCCAGGAGCTTCCTCCGGGTCTCCCACGCAGGCGCAGGGGTCCAAGGACCTGTGCCATCTCGTACTGTTTTCCCAGGCCATATTAGAGAGCTGTATCCGAAGTGGAGCAGCCGGGACTTGAACCGGCGCCCATTTGGGATGCCGGCATTGAAGGCAGGGCTTTACCCACTACGCAACAGCGCTGGCCCCTGCATCCGTATATTTAACAAACTTTTTTTTGCCCCACCCAATGAAGCAAATACTGTACTGTCCACTTAATATTGGTCCTAAGGTGCTGGAGGATACTGTGGCATTCCCTGGGGACTTGTCTGAGCATAGTAAGATGTCCTCTATGGCACTCAGACCAGGCTGCACTATAATCTGACTGACCACCTAATGGAGCACCAGTAGGAGCAGGAACCGCTTGACCTTGCTTCTTGTAATATTCCTCCCAAGCCTCTGAATAGTCTTACGTCTGCCCTTGTTGATCCATTTTCTTGTAGTACTCTTCCCAAGCCTTTGTATAATCAACCTGTCCAGCTAGAGCCGGATTCTGCTAATCTCCTTGTCCATTCGTTTGGGTTGCAGTTGGTGCACCTGCAGGAGCTGCAGGTGGTGGCTGTGCTTGTTGTTGATAATAGCATCATAAGCATTCTAAGCTGAATTTGGATCCGTTCCTGCCTTAGCTGGCAGCATGGATATGCATTTCCCCACCCCTGGGGAGCATATGGAGCTGGAGGACCATGAGGAGCTGGGTCAGGTGGTCCTGGATTATGAAGAGCTGGTTTATAAGGTCCCATTGGGGTTCAAGGCCCATGGGGTACAGGCAGCCTGAAAGGATTTATTGGGTCACCCATCTTTTCTTCTGTGAGTTGCTGAGCATAGTCTATTTGCTGTGGAGTGCCATGAATTGTAAATAACTTCATATTGGGATCTGCATTAGGTGGAGGGTTTCTCTGAACTTCTATTCTTGCCCCCGACTTAAGCTTTTAAAGTTTCACCTCCTGTGCCAGCGCTGCGGCTCACTAGGCTAATCCTCCACCTTGCGGTGCAGGCACACCGGGTTCTAGTCCCGGTCGGGGCACCGGATTCTGTCCCGGTTGCCCCTTTTCCAGGCCAGCTCTCTGCTGTGGCCCGGGAGTGCAGTGGAGGATGGCCCAAGTGCTTGGGCCCTGCACCCCATGGGAGACCAGGAGAAGTACCTGGCTCCTGGCTTCGGATCAGCGCAATGTGACGGCTGCAGCGCGCCAGCCACGGCAGCCATTGGAGGGTGAACCAACAGCAAGAGGAAGACCTTTCTCTGTCTCTCTCTCTCTGTCCACTCTGCCTGTCAAAAAAAAAAAAAAAAAAGTTTCACCTCCTTTTCCTATTATTATTCCAGTTTTCCCAGTTGGCACAATGAAATTAACTTCCTGTAGTCCACCAGGTGGTGCCATGTTCCAGCTGCCTTGCCCTCTACTTCTTCCTTGACCACCAGGTCCAGGTGCACCAGGATTCCCAGCCTGAACACTTTGAAGCAGGTCCCTAGTAATCTCTGCAGTACGTTGGCGTCGATCCGGGATCCGGAGGTCCTGTTATTTGTGCTGTTCTATCAGGTGTTACTCAGTCATCAGGCTTAAACTGAATTTGAACACCAGCATCACTTTGTATTTTTTGATCATCTCTCCGCTTCTTCCTATAACAATGCCAACAGCAAACCTTGGAAAAAATATGGAATGCTTCACGAATTTGCGTGTCATCTGCGCAGGGGCCGTGCTAATCTCTGTATCATTCCAATTTTTTATTTATTTATTTTTTTTGACAGGCAGAGTGGACAGTGAGAGAGAGACAGAGAGAAAGGTCTTCCTTTGCCGTTGGTTCACCCTCCAATGGCCGCCGCGGCCGGTGCACCACGCTGACCTGAAGCCAGGAGCCAGGTGCTTTTCCTGGTCTCCCATGGGGTGCAGGGCCCAAGCACTTGGGCCATCCTCCACTGCACTCCCTGGCCACAGCAGAGGGCTGGCCTGGAAGAGGGGCAACCGGGACAGAATCCGGCGCCCCGACGGGGACTAGAACCCGGTGTGCCGGCGCCGCTAGGCGGAGGATTAGCCTAGTGAGCCGCGGCGCCGGCCTCATTCCAATTTTAGTATATGTGCTGCCAAAATGAGCACTCTGTTTTCGACCCGCTTTTGTAAAAAAGCACAAATTTAGCATTTAACATTGTTTTAACGATGTCAATTAATTTTTTAAAGATGTATTTATTTATTTATTTATTTGAAAGAGTTGCAGAGGGAGAGAGAGAGCTTCCATCTGCTGGTTCACTCCCCCAAATGGCCACCACTGCCAGGGCTGGGCCAGGCAGAGGCCAGGAACCTGGAACTTGTGGGTGGCAAAGACCGAAGCATTTGGTCCATCTTGGGCTGCTTTCCCAGGCAAAGCAGGGAGCTGGATCATGGAGAGGCTGGAACCGGACCTGGTGCCCAAATTGGATGCTGGTGTTGCAGGGGCCGCTTTGCCCACTATGCCACAACACTGACCCCTACCAATTTATTATCTTACAGTTCAGGAAGTCAGAAGTCCAGAGGTCACTGACCTAAAATCAAAGTGTTGGCAAGACTGCAATACTTCTGGGGGCTCTAGAGGAGGTTTCTTTGCCTTTTCCAGTTTCTAAAGGCCCCTCCATCTCTCGAAGGGTGACCCCCTTCATCACCTTCTATTCAGCAATTTGGGTTGAGGCCTCATCGTGTGCATCTCTCTGAATCAGCCCTTCTGCCGCTTCCCCTGTGTCAGGTCTGCCCCACTTACGTAACTGAAAATAATCTCCTCATGGCAAGGTCAACTGATCAGTGATGGATTGCATCTGCAGGGGACCGGTGTTGTGGCTTAGCAGGTAAAGCCACCGTCGTTGACACAGACATCCCATATGGGCGCTGGTTTGTGTCCAGGCTGCTATACTTCCAATGCAAAGCAGTGAAAGATGGCCCAAGTGTTTGGGCCTCCGCCACCGTCGGCGTCCCAGGTGAAGCTCCTGGTTTCTGGCTCAGCTCTGGCCATTGTAGCCATCTGGGGAGTGAAACAGTGGATAGAGGATTCTGACTTTCAAATAAATAGATTTTAAAAAAAGTCATCTGCTGCTTAGATTCCTTTTTGCCAGGTTCCAAGGATTCTGATAGGGACATCTTTGCGGCTCATCAGTGTGCCTGCCAGAATCACCCTCAGCCAGGCTGACACAGAGGGGTCCTATGTGCCATGGTTATGCTTCTGCAGCTCTGTGTGAGGCCACCTGACATTGCTAGAACAGACGCACGCTGGAAAAGCTAGGTAAAGCAAATTCAGGGTACCGTAGAAATATGTTAACAGGGTTGCCTAGGAATTGGGACAGAGCTAAGGAGAGCATGATGAAACGGAGACATTAAAGGGAAAGGGGGCAGGAGAGAACGGAATGTACAGAGATGCAGAGTTGGAGGCACTCAGAAGAGAAAACGCTCGGTATGACTGGAGGTTAACATGTAAGGAAAGAAGCAAGGCAAGAGGCTCAAGAGGCAGGCGGGGGCCAGGTCACCGAAGGCGGCATCAATCATCATCAATCGTATTGAGGGGTTTGCATTTTATCCCTTTATTTAAAAAGCAAAGGAAACAGGGACAAACAGATCTTCCATTTCTGGTTCACTCCCCAAATGTCCACAACTGTCAGGGCTAGACCAGGAGAAAGCCAGGAGTCAGGAACAGAATCCAGGTCTCCCACATGGGTGACAGGAATGCAACTACTTGAACCATCGTCACCTGCTGCCTCCCAGGCTGTGCTACGACCCAAAGCCAGGCACTCCATGGGCGTGGAATGTGGGTCCCTAAGAAGCCTCTTAATCATGGAGTCTGATTACTCATGTACTAAGCACAAGTGCCTAGATCAATTTAATTCTTGCAAGAGCCCAGTGAGGTAAGTGCTATTCCTACGTCTAGTCTGTAGATGAGAACTGAGGCCTGCAAAGAGCTTAAATAACTTGGCCAAGAACACAGAGTAATGCATTGCTGTAGAGCCTGGATCTGAACGCAGGGCTCTTTAGTTCCAAATCCCTATTTCATAAGCATTTGTCCTTGAAGCAAAATTGATTTTTTAAAAAGACACTTGAAAGTCATTGTTACTGGGGCCTGCGCTGTGGCCCACCCTTCAGCACCGGCATCCCATATTGGCATCGGTTCAAGTCCCGGCTGCTCCACTTCGAGTCCAGCTCCCTGCTGTGGCCTTGGAAAGCAGTAGAAGATGGCCCAGGTCCTTGGGCCCCTGCACCCACGTGCAAAGGCCCAGAAGAAGCTCCTGGCTCCTTGCTTTGGATTGGCACAGCTCCGGCCCTTGCGGCCAGTTGGGGAATGAAGCTCTCTGCCTCTCCTCGCTCTCTCTCTGTAACTCTGACTTTCAGATAAATAAATAAATAAATAAATAAATAAATAAATAATTTTTTTTTTTTAAAAGAAGTACATCTGTCATTCGGTTTCTTAACCTCAGCTCTATTGATGTTTTGGGTTGGGTAATTCTTTGTAGGGAGACAGGGGATGTCCTGTGCATTGTAGAGAATCCTTTACCTCTGCCCAGTAGATGGGAACATCACTGTCACCCTTTCCCAGTTATGGCAACCGGAAATGTCTCCAGACACCGCACAATGTCTCTGGTAGAGAACCACTGTTAGATATTATATTTTTATTTCTCTGTCATGTAGTCTGTCCATTTCCCTAAAGAGATGATGTTAAAACCCTGATGATATTTGTAGAAAGGTGACATATTTAAAATAGATTTACAAGGGCCTAGCCGGCGCCGTGGCTCAATAGGCTAATCCTCCACCTTGCGGCGCCGGCACACCGGGTTCTAGTCCCGGTTGGGGCGCCGGATTCTGTCCCGGTTGCCCCTCTTCCAGGCCAGCTCTCTGCTATGGCCAGGGAGTGCAGTGGAGGATGGCCCAGGTGCTTGGGCCCTGCACCCCATGGGAGACCAGGAAAAGCACCTGGCTCCTGGCTCCTGCCAGGATCAGCGCGGTGCGCCGGCTGCAGCGGCGGCCATTGGAGGGTGAACCAGCGGCAAAGGAAGACCTTTCTCTCTCTGTCTCTCTCTCTCACTGTCCACTCTGCCTGTCAAAAAAAAAAAAAACAAAAAAAAAAACAAAAAAAAAACAAGGGCCTGTATTGTGGCACAGTGGATTAAACCACCACCTGCGACACTGGTATCCCATTTCACAGAGTGCCTTCTCCAGTCCCAGCTGCTCCACTTCCGATCCAGCTCCCTGCTGATGAGCCTGGGAAGGCAGTGGAGGATGGCTCAAGTGCTTGGGCCCTGCACCCCATGGGAGACCCGGATGGAGTTCTGGGCTCCTGACTTCATCCTGGACCAGCCATGGCCTTTGCAGCCTTTTGGGGAGCGAAGCAGCATGTGGAAGATCTCTCTCCCTCCTTCCCTCACTCTCCACCTCTTTCTGTGTCTTTAAAATAAATTAAAAGATAAATAAAATAAATTTATGAGGTGGGCATTGGCTGCCATGGGCAAGTTGCCACTTGGGACACCTACACTGCCTTATCAGAGAGTCTGGATCCCAGCTCCTGCTAATATGTATCCGGGGAGGCAGCATTTGATGTCTAAAGTGGCGCTCTCTCTCTCTCTTTTTATTTTAACATTTATGTATTTATTTGAGAGGCAGAGTTAGAGAGAGAGAAATCTTCCATCTGCTGGTTCATTCCCCAAATGGCCACAACAGCCGGTCTTGAAGCTGGAAGCCAGGAGCTTCCTTCAGGTCTCCCACATGGGTGCAGGGGCCCAAGTACTTGAGCCATGTTCCACCGCTTTCCCAGGCCATAGCAGAGAGCTGGATCACAAGAACCGCAGGGAGACCAACTGGTGCCCATATGGGATGCTGGTGCCACAGGTGGAGGCTTAACCTATTACTCCACAGCACCGGTCCCCAAAGTGGATCTTTGTCACCCATGTGAGGGACCTAGATTGAGTTCACGGCTTCTGACTTTAGCCTGACCCAGCCTTGGCTGTTGTGGGTCTTTAGGGATAGCAGATCTATCTATGTATTCATCATGGTTATTTGAAAATCAAAGTTACAGAAAGAGAGTGAGAAACAGATCTTCCATCTGCAGGTTCATTCCCTAGATGGCCACAATGGCTAGGGCTGGGCCAGGCCAAAGCCAGGAGCCAGGAGCTACATCTGGATTTCCCACATGGATGGCAGGGACACAAACACTTGGGCCATCTTCTGCTGCTTTCCCAAGCTATTAGCAGGGAGCTGGATCGGAAGTGGAACAGCTGGGACACAAACTGGCACTCATATGGGATACCGACATCTCAGGCAGCCTACTGTACCACAACTCCAACCCCAATGAACACATTTTTAATAAAGCAAATGTTGTTAGAAGTGAAGCAATTTGCCCAGCATCATCAGCTGTATTAGTCTGCTAGGGCTCCCATAACAAAGTTGAGGCCAGCCAGGGGGGCTGGGAGTCTGTGGGCCCCTGCACACACAGGTCGAATGTCCTTCACAAGCAGGCTGCCAGCTGTGGCTGCAAAGCCTGTCTCCAGGCCAACTGGATCTCCCCCACTAACAGCATCTTGTGATGCCTGTGTGACCTTGCGGCCTTAAATGACACCTTCAGGGTGGGTGCAGTCTCACCCACAGCTGGCAGGGGAAGGGGCCGAGCCCCTGGGGAGAGTCAGGCTGGTTCCAGGAGATCCAGGCTATCTTGTGTGACCTTGTGGCCTTAAATCACACCTTCAGGGCGGCTGCAGTCTTTCACCCAGAGCTAGCAGAGGAGGGGTCTGAGTCATTAAGGAGACAGTCTCCAGGAGACTCCCCCCCATCTCCGTGAGCCCCAAGCCAATCAACATATGTATGTGAAACCCCCTGTCCAATGGGCACCCCGATAGGATGACCCAATGGGCAGACAGCAATGCCTTAAAAACCCGGGACACTTCCTGGAAGCCAGTGTCCCGCTCGGGCACTCCGCCTGGGCTCTTCTCGGAGCAGACGCTTTCTCTGTCACTTGCCGATCGAATAAAAGTTTCTGTCTCTTTGCAAATTGTTTCCAGGCTTTTTCTTTCTATACTAAGCTGAGCAAAAGAACCCATGAGACTCGCTCCAGCAACTGCCCTCCCCTCCGTGACAGGTGACAGACGCATCACAAGAGTGAGTGGCTTAAGCAACATAATCTCTTTCCTCACTGTTCCAGGTCTAGAAATCTATAGGATCACGGTGTCCGCAAGGATGGTTTCTTCTCAGGCCTCTCTTCTGGGCTTGCCTTCTTGGTCACGTGATGTTCCCCCTCCCTGCCTGTGTCCTAACAGCGTTTTCTTAGGAGGACACACCAGTCAGACTGGATTAGGGTCCACCCTGATGAGCTCATTGCAACTGAGTCACCTCTCTAAAGACCCCATCTCCAAACGCAGTCACATTCCTTACCATTTCCACATATGAATTTTGGGCCGGACAGGATTCAGCCGAGAACACCGAGTTTAAGTCTTCTTTCCCCTCTCACTTCCTTTCCTCCGGTGTGTATTGAGCACCTGCTACGTGCCACACGCTCTGCAAAGTGCTAGCAGTGATAAGCAATAGATGTGGTCTCCGCCTCGAATGCTGTGCAGTGAGGCAGGGAAGACAGAAACTTCAAAAGCAGTAACAAATGTCACGCATAACGCTCTGGTAATGGGTGACAGGAAAGGCCTTGCCCTTGCTGTCAAATTCCCAGATTGGGAGCTACGTTAAAACTCAACTAACTTTGAGGTTAATGAATCAGCAACTTGTCAGCCCCGGAGTCGCGTTTTATTACAAAGCGGCAGGAGGCCGGCGGTAGCCAGCAGAGGGCGCCCGCTCAAATCGCCCTTTACTATGACGCAGCTCCCGCCCACTTCCTCCGCGACTGCTCCTCCTTTGGGCTCCCGGCCCCGCCCCCCCACGTTCTCTCCCGCCCTCTGCGAACCCTCCCAGAACGCGTCTACTCGGCCTTAACAATAAAGGTCAGTCGGCCACGCCTGCGCCATAGAGCCAGGAGGCGGGCTCCGCCGGCGGCGGGAGGCGGGGAAAAGCTACGCAAGCAGCGGTCTCCGCCGGCGGCGGGAGGCGGGGAAAAGCTACGCAAGCAGCGGCGACGCCATTTGCTGCTGCCGAGCGTGGGCGCCGGTGGATCTGGGAAGAACTCGGCCGCGAGACACCCGCGCACGCGACACGCTCCCCAGCGCTTGCTTCCTTCCGCGCGCTCCCTCTCGCCGGCCCTCGCGCCCCCCGGAGAAGACCCCGCCGCCGCCGCCGCCGCCGCCGCCGCCGCACTACAGCCATCCGGAAAGAAAGTAGAAACGCCGCGAGGCCACCGTCACCGCCATGCCAAAGAATAAAGGTAATGCCGCCCGGACCCCGGACCGCGGCTGCGCTCGGCCGAGCCTCCCCCGGCCTGCCCTCGGCCTCCGGGTGGCCCAAGCCGCAGTGACCTTCCCTCTCGCCTTCCGTGCCCGAGGCTGGGTGCCCCGCACGCTGCTCTCCGCTCGGGAGAGGAGCAGGAAAGTTACTCGTATTTCCCAGTTTGCTCACAGTGGGGTGGAGCCGACGCCATTTTTGTAGGGCCTCCTGAGGGAGAACGTGGGGTTTTGCTTCTGATTCGCGCCAGCCTGACCGCGGCGTGATGGGGACCAGGGGCGGGATGTTCCCGAGGCGGCCTGGGCTTTCCCGATCCGCCCTTGTGTCCTTACGGGGCCTGAGAGTCCAGCCCCGGGAGCAGTTCTGAACTTTAAAAGGGGGTTGCTTGCTCTGGCGACCATCCCATGTTCCTCCATCGGCTTCGCTGTAGGCACTTGTTCCGTATTGTTCAGGCTGCTCCCTGCCCCTTGTCAGCCGTGGGCGAAACCTCGATGCGTTTTTGAAAAGCTTCGTCTTTGGAGATTTACTCTCCTCCATCCCTTCCCAGTGTTTAACTTTATTTTTCCCCCCAGAAGACTTGCTCCATATTTAAGGCAAGTTTTCCACTTTTGCTTTCGATCACGTGTATATCGTGGGAACAAAGACCTTTAAGTTCCCTGCACTCTGAAGCGAAACGTTCACGAATGGTCAGACTGCAGGACGTTTGTGTTTTCCAAAGTGGAAGGGCCACTCTTTACAAGCAGAGCGCTCCTAAAAGAAATGCTTTCCGTAGTTGTAGTGGTTGTCATTTTATGCTACTTACAGTTTCTTGAAGACAAGTGTGCTCGTCGAAGTGGGAAAACCATTGTGTTTCCCATGGGAGAGGGGCATAGTGCACAGTCACAGGACGGCATCTTTGATTATTCATCCTTAGGACCTTCTTCCCCTGCCCCAGGCCTCCTTGGTTCTGTCCTACTTGACATTTCCTTTAAGCAGCTGTCGCTACCCACTGTCCCTGAGGGTACTTGAAGATCTGTGCACGTGTGGTTCCCACAGGACATTGCCACCTTGCTGCCGTCACAAATCTGACTTGCAGATTTTTTTGTGACAGGGACTTCTAATATTTCTAGGAAAGATGAGATGATAAACAGTATTTTTAAAGCCTTATAATTTTCTTTTAATCCATGCAATCCTGATTTCTTCTAACATCAATAGGTATCTTATCCTCGCTTTCTTTCTGGTGATGAGTTTTCCAGTATAAGTTCTAAAGAGCAGGAATAGTATTTGTCTTAATCACATTGAGTTGCTAGGACTTGACACCTGGGAGATGCTCAATAAATATTTGTTGCACCGAGTCACCCCTCTTTTGACTCCACCCTTAGGTAATTAATAGGTTCCCCTTTGGTTCCAAGGGAACAGGACTTTTTTTTTTTTTTTTTTTAAGATGTTATTTATTTATTAGAGAGGTAGAGTTACAGATAGAGACAGAGAGAGAGGTCTTCCATCCACTGGTTCACTCCCCAATTAGCCACAACGGCTGGAGCTGTGCCAATCTGAAGCCAGGAGCCAGGAGCTTCTTTCAGGTCTCCCACGCGGGTGCAGGGGCCCAAAGATTTGGGCCATCTTCTGCTTTGCCAGTCCATAGCAGAGAGCTGGGTCATACGAGGAGCAACCAGGACTAGAACTGGTACCCATGTGGGATGCCAGCCTTGCAGATGGCTGCTGAGCCAGCTATGCCATAGTGCCGGCCCCCACTACATATAATTTTAAAATCACCAATCCTTTGGGCTGCTCATAGGTGGTTCATTTGAAGAATTGTTAAATTCGGATATATAATCAATAAACAGCAGTTATGAATAATCCTGCCCCTATTTGGAGCATCTACTCTATAGTCTGAAGATCTGATAAAAATAATGGCTTGAAATACATTTCTCTCTCCAAGAATGCCTTAGATAGTGGACTCTTAATTTTCTTGGTCAGTAGCATAGAGCAATGTGACACTTGCCCAGGAGAGAGTAGGTGCACTTGATTCAAGGTGTTGTCTGTCTGTGTAGTAACCAGTTAAATTTTATTTTTTATTTGAAAGGAAGAGGGAGAGAGATCTTCCATCTGCTGGGTCTCTTCCCTAATGCCTGCAACAGCAAAGGCTACGCCTGACTGAAACAAGAACCCGAGTACTGGGGCTCCCATCTGCTGCCTCCCAGGGTGCACATTAGCAGAAAGGTGGATTGGAAGTGCTTAGCTGGGACTCCATCTAGGCACTCCCTGATGGGATGCAGGCCACCCCACTGCTACACCAAGTTCCTGCCCAACTTTTTATTTTATTTTATTTTATTTTTTTGAGTAGTATCTGGATTGGTTTTTTTAAAATTAATTGATGTAAAGAGACAGAGCTCCCATCTGCTAGTTCACTCTCCAAATACCCACAGAGCCTGGGAGCCGGGAACTCAGTGCAAGTTTTTGACAAGGGTGGCAGAAACCCAATCACGTAAGTCATCACTGCTGCCTCACAGGATCTCCATTAGCAGGAAGCTGGAATTACGAGCCAGAGCCCAGAACCTAACCCCTGGACTCCCATGTAGCACATGCATATCAACCCCTGGGCCAGACACCCACTTCCAGTTCCATATTCTTGATTCTTTCTAGTTGTGAATTTCTTCTGTTTCCAAGCTCTTGACATGAGTCCCTTGGTATCACTCCCACTTACAGGCTTTCTCCCACGTTTTGGAAATGGCTACCAATGTGGCTTAGGTTCTGGAATGGGAACAAAATACCCTCATGGTGGGAGCTAAAAGCAGAAAGGGGTTAGGAGTGAATCTGGCCATCCCTGCTCATCGACAAGTCTTAGATGAGTTACTTAACTTCGGAGCTTCAGTGAACTCAGTTGGTAAGGCAGGAATAAGTGATATTCCCTGATTTGCCGACTGAGTAAACACAGGTTGTAATTGCATAGTATTTAAGGGTGTTGTCAGTGTGGTCATGTAACACAAACAGATATTAAGGACTAAATTTGTCTTAAAAAGAAGTTTTTTGTTTTTATTTAAAAGGCAGGGAAACAAGCAGACAGATCTTCCTTCTGCTGGTTCACTTCCCAAATGCCCAGAATGCTTGGTTTGGTTCTTGGGCCAAAACCAGCAACCTGGGACTCAGTCTGGTCTCCCACATGGATCAGAGGGACCCTACACTTGAACCATCACCTGCTAACACCCTGTGTGCACATTAGCAAGAAGCTAGAATCTGAAGTGGAGCTGGGACTCAAATGGAACCCCTGTGATATGGGATATGAGTGTCCCAAGTGCTAAACACTCATGCATAAATTGTTTTGAGTAGGGATTTCAGTATTTATAGTACCCTGCTACTGAAAGTTTGGAAAACCAGAATTCTTTGTCTAGACACTCCTTCACTTTATTTTGGAAGCATCAGGTTCTTTGTATAGGACCTGGCTTCAGAAGACACCTAAGGGGTGGAGGTGGAGGGAGTGAAAGGTGGAGGTGGAATGGGGCAGCAGGTTAAGCTGTAGCCTGCAGTGCCAGTGTCCAATATGGGCACCATTTTGAGTCCCAGCTGCTCCACTTCCCATCCAGCTCCTTGCCAGTACACCTGGGAAAGCAGCAGAAGATGGCTCAAGTATTTGGGCCCCTGCACCCATGTGGGAGACCTGAGTGAAGCTCTTGGATTGTGGCTTCTGCCTGACCCAGCCCTAGCCCTTGTGGCCATTTGGGGAGTGAACCAGTGCATGAAATGTTTCTTTCTCCACCTCCTCCCCTCTCTGTAACTTGGCCTTTCAAATAAATAAAATCTTAAAAAGGCATAGTAAGACTTCAACTTAGAAGAGTATGTATGGAGTTGTACTTTTTTTTTTTTTTTTTTTTGGAAAGGAGGGTGCTAAAGTGGAATATTTTTCTATATAACTTTATGTAATACTTGCTGTTGTATTTTATGTCAGAAACTTCCCAAAAGGAAATTCCAAGGAGGGTAGAAGGATGATAATACATTAATGTTTAATATGGTTGGTGAATGTAATCTTAATATGATTAAATAACCAAATTAGGTAAAAACCAAATTAGTTGAACTTTTGTTTTTGTAATCCTTAATTTAGTTTCTTTTCATACTGTTTTTTTTTTTTTTTTTTTTTTGACAGGCAGAGTGGACAGTGAGAGAGAGAGACAGAGAGAGAAAGGTCTTCCTTTTGCCGTTGGTTCACCCTCCAATGGCCGCCGCTGCAGCCGGCGCACCGCGCTGATCCGATGGCAGGAGCCAGGATCCAGGTGCTTTTCCTGGTCTCCCATGGGGTGCAGGGCCCAAGCACCTGGGCCATCCTCCACTGCACTCCCTGGCCACAGCAGAGGGCTGGCCTGGAAGAGGGGCAACCGGGACAGAATCCGGCACCCCGACCGGGACTAGAACCCGGTGTGCCGGCACCGCAAGGTGGAGGATTAGCCTATTGAGCTACGGCGCCGGCCTCATACTGTTTTGCAGACAATTAATGTCTTCCTCTTTAATTTTTTTAAACCATTAGGTAAAGGAGGTAAAAACAGGCGCAGAGGTAAGAACGAGAACGAATCTGAAAAAAGAGAGCTGGTATTCAAAGAGGACGGACAAGGTAAGCTTTTTCACAAGTTAAGACTCTTAGATTGATTTATTGGAGAGGCAAAGTTGCAGAGAAAGACCAAAATCTTACATCTGCTAGTTCACCCCCAAAATGCCCTCAACAGCCAGGACTTGGCCAGGCCAAAGCCAGGAACAGGGAACTCCATCTAGGTCTCCTTCGTGGGTGGCAGGGACCCAAGAACATGAGCCACCTTCTGGAATTTTTTAAAGATTTCTGTATTTGAAAGAGAGTGTTTCCTTCTGCTCATTTACTCCTGAAGTGACTGCAGCAGCTGGGGCTGGGCAGGAACAAAGCCAGGAGCCAGGAATTCCATCTAGGTCTCCACATCATGATGGGGGCTCAGTGTTTGGGCCATCTTCTGCTGCTTTCCCAGGTGCATTTGCAGGGAACTAGGTTGGAAATGGAGCAGCTGGGACTTGAACTATATCGCTCATATGGGATGGCAATATTGCAGGTGTTACCTTAACCTGCTACACCACTCTATCAGCCCTGTTAAGACTTTTTTTAGAAATATCTTTTTTAAGTATGGAATTTCAATCTGTAAATAATCCTAGTAGTAAATCTCATGTCCCTTTTGCTCTTCTCTATTTCTTGGTCATTTCCTGATCTTTTCAGTCTGTACTGAGGATTGGTGGTATTTCTGGAAACATGCAAGTTTCCTTCCTTCCTTCCTTCCTTTTTTTTTTTTTTTTTTTTTTTTTTTTTTTTTTTTTTTTTGTGACAGGCAAAGAGGAGAGAGAGACAGAGAGAAAGGTCTTCCTTTTCCATTGGTTCACCCCCCAATGGCCACTGCGGGTGGCGCACTGCAGCTGGCGCACTGCACTGATCTGAAGCCAGGAGCCAGGTGCTTCTCCTGGTCTCCCATGCGGGTGCAGGGCCCAAGCACTTGGGCCATCCTCCACTGCACTCCTGGGCCACAGCAGAGAGCTGGACTGGAAGAGGAGCAACCGGGACAGAATCCAGCACCCTGACTGGGACTAGAACCCGGTGTGCCGGCGCCTTAGGCAGAGGATTAGCCTAGTGAGCCGCAGCGCCAGCCAAGTTTCCTTGTTTTCTATAGACACTTGAATTATAACTAAGAATTAATTGTATAGTTCAGAGGGAATTAAGCCTGCAAAGCTGTACTTCACAATTCTGTTATTTGGAATAATGATGGGATTTTTTGTTGGTAAGTGGTGCTACACAGTGTGTTCATTAGACCATGGGTTTTTGAAGGATGACTTCGAGGTTGTTGAAAACCTCCCCCTTCTCCAGTGCCAGTATGTGGTTCTGTTTAGTTGAAGACCTGCTACTTCTTTCATCATAGGTCTCCTCAGAGCACATGACTTCAATGTATTGTGTACCATACTTAGGCAATTTAAAGCTACATCTATGGTATAGCCCATATCCCTGTTTCTCCTGCTGTCCCAATAATTTTCAGCACTTTAACAAAGAACTGTATTACCTTGTTACTGATTTTGTATTTTTCATTTTTTTGAGGGGGGGATTGGAGTGGAGGTAGAGAGAGCTCCCGTCCACTGGTTCATATCCAAATGACTAACTGCTGGGGTTGGAGATGGGAGCTGGGAACCCAAATACTTGAGGAGCCATCACCAGTGCCTCCCAGCGTCTGCATTTTGCAGGAAGCCATGTCGAGACAGAAACTGGAGGCCAGTGTTAAATCCAGCTACCCCGATACGGGGACATAGATGTCAGCCGTCAGGAAACATGCCCACTCCCTTTACAGAATTTTTGGTGAATTTATTCATGCTGTACAGATAAACCACTAAAAATGAAACAAATTTTTAGGCTAAAAGACCTTTGATTAGCCTTAGTCATTCTTGCCTCTATTAGCATTTGTCTTTAGTGGGACAGCTAATAATTGTTGATATTTTTTCCCCACTTTGCAAGAGTTTCCCCTCTGAGTTCACCAAACTTTTTTTTTTTTTTTTTTTTTTAAGATTTATTTATTTATTTGAAAGGCAGAGTTAACAGAGGCAGACGGAGAGAGGTCTTCCATCCGCTGGTGCACTCCCCAGTTGGCCGCGATGGCCGGAGCTGGGCCAATCTGGAGCCAGGAGCTTCTTCTGGGTCTCCCATGTGGGTGCAGGGGCCCAAGGACGTGGGCCTTCTGCTTTCTCAGGCCATAGCAGAGAGCCAGATTGGAAGTGGAGCAGCTGGGACTTGAACCGATGCCCATATGGGATGCCAGCACTGTAGGCCGTGGCTTTACCTGCCATGCCACAGCACTGGCCCCTCTCACCAACCACGTTAAGGCACTTGAGAGGGTACTAGGCTCAGTGTATTCTGAGTCATTTACTTCCAAATGTCAACCCTTTGGATTCCTGGGTACCCTTTTAGCAAGATTTTGGTTGTTAAAAGTTTACACCCCTTTCTTTTGCCAAATGTATTGAAATTTTGTAAGATTTCTTCTAAAGGTTCTGAGAAAAAGGCCAGTCACAGTTGGGCAGAGTTCTTAAATTTTTTTTTTTTTTTTTTTTTTTTTGACAGGCAGAGTTAGAGACCGAGAGAGAGGTCTTCCTTCTGTTGGTTCACCCCCCCAAATGGCTGCTATGGCCGACGCAGTGCGCTGATCTGAAGCCAAGAGCAGGGCCCAGGCACTTGGGCCATCCTCCACTGCCTTCCCGGGCCACAGCAGAGAACTGGACTGGAAGAGGGGCAACCGGGACAGAATCCGGCGCCCCGACCGGGACTAGAACCCGGGGTGCCGGCACTGCAGGCGGAGGATTAGCCAAGTGAGCCACAGCGCCCGCCCAAATTTTTGGGAGACAGAGGCAGAGAGATTTTCTGTCCACTGGTTGACTCTCAAATGCCCAAAATAGCCAGAGTTGGGCCAGGCTGAAGCCAAAAGTGCAGAACTCTGTCGATCTCCCGCCAAGTACTTCCGCCATCACCTGCTGCCTCCCTTAGCAGGAAGTTGGAATCAGAAACAGCCAGGATCGAACCTAGGGGATGTGGGTATTCAAGCAGTCTCAGCTGCTGCACCAAACACCCGTACCTGGCCAGGGATTTGAATGTGACAGACTGATGAGGTATAGTGTACATTTTTTGGACTAGCCGCCTTGACTTGGGTAGAGAATACAGTCATGAAGACAACTACCAGTCTACTCATTAAAAATAAGTAGATAATTCAAACATGTGAAATACTACTGGAGTCTTGGTTTTAATTCTGACATTAACTAACTTGGTGTTTATAACTCTGTTGTATTTATTTATGCTTTTACTACTATATATATTTATTCCCATTCAGTATACCTATGTGTTCTTACTTGTCAGTTTTGTTTGGGTTATTTAGTTGCTTTTATCAGAAGTGAACAGTATCCCATACTCTTTTATTCCTGCCCTCTGTCCAGAGTATGCTCAAGTAATCAAAATGTTGGGAAATGGACGATTAGAAGCAATGTGTTTTGATGGTGTAAAGAGGTTGTGTCACATCAGAGGGAAATTGAGAAAAAAGGTATGTGTGGAGATTTGCTTTATTCTAGTATAAAATTGGTTATGGTGAAAATGCTTTATAGGTTTTATGGGACAAGGGCCTCATTTTTGTAAGTTCCTGGAGGATTTACCTATGTTTGACTTACCTATAATGTTAAACAGCAAGGTCTTTAGTGTTAATTCTGTTGTTTAGAAAATCATTTGCGTTATCTGTGTTGTATCCCTGCCTGAAAGGTTTAACCTGAATCTGAATCATGGAGAAGGAATAAATCCAAAATAATGAGACATTCTATAAAACAAATAGCCCAGCTTTTAATAAAATGTCATGAAAAAACATCTGGAGAGCTATTCCAGCCTCAAGGAGACTTAAAATTTGATGGTTTACAGTATGTGACCATTGTTTCAGTTCTGGTGTGGAGACTGGGGAGATAGCAGGAAAGGATATTAAGAAAATATGACTATGAATTATATTAAGTAAATGTTGAATTAATGTTAAATTTCCTGAATGTGATCATGAATGGGTTGCCTGGTAAAGTAATGATTAGTTCACTGTCACAGTAGGTGTTATTTATTTATCAGATTGTTTGAAAGTCCCAACACACACACACACACACACACATTAATTTAGTATGTGAATCCTTCTGTTTCCAATCTAAAGAGATTTTGGAAGCTGTAGGGGTTGGGAGTATGAAGAAAGGGAAGATAAAAACACATAATGTTTTGTTTTCATGAAATAGATAATAACCACTTCACAAATAATTTAATTTATAAACCAGTCATTGTTCTGAAATTTCTTGATTCTTTGTTTTTATTTATTTATTTTAAAAAGATTTATTTATTTATTTGAAAGTCAGCTACACAGAAATTTTCCATTCACTGATTCTCTCCCTAAATGGCCACAAAGGCTGGGCTGGACCAGGCAGAAGCCAGGAGCTTCATCCACGTCTACTGGTTCAGGGTCCCAAGGACTTGGGACATTTTCCCCTACTTTTCTAAATAGATTAACGTAGAACTGGGTTGGAAGTAGAGCAGACAAGACTTGAACTGTTGCCCAGATGGGATGCTGGCATTGCAGGTGGTGGTTTAACCTGCTTTGCCGCAACACCAGCTCCAATGTTTGTTTTTAAGTATAACATACAGTGGCTTTTCTTTTATAGGTTTGGATAAATACCTCAGACATTATATTGGTTGGTCTTCGAGACTATCAGGTAAATACTATATTTAAATTTTTCATTGTTTACTAGAGCCGTTTCTTAAGAGCTAGTTTGGTTATCTTTAATCAAAATTTGGGAACCATTACTTGAGGCAATACAGATGAGTGTTTAAAGCTCTCATTCTACCTAGTCTTACAGCTTGGTATTGGAGAAAATAAGACAAGGGCACAAGTAATTATATCATGTACATTCTGGCGTAAGTATGTGCTATGAGTTTAGATGAGCACTTAGGGAAAAAAGGGTTGTTGCCCTTCGTGGTTTCTACCCTGACTCATTGAGAGTCTGAACTCGATTTGATTTCCACCTGCTAAAATTCATCCCCATGTAATTATCTCTTTTTAGAGTCTTGATTCTACTTTGATTTTTAAATATATATTCCAGAATAAAGAATGAAAAGCTTCACTTTAAATCACTGATTCTCAACTATGGGTTATTTTGCCCTCCAGAGGACATTAGCAGTGTCTAGAGACATTTCTGATTATCAGAACTGAGGGAGGGGTGAAGCATTGCCAGCATATGTAGTGGATGGAGACCAGGGATGAAGCTGAGTATCTTACAATGCATAGTATCACATCCTGCAACAAAGAATTTTCTGACCTTCAAAATAATCAGTGGTCCCAACATTGAGAAGGCCTGCTTCAAATTCATAGCATTTTAATGTTCATTTTCTTCTTTTGATTGCAACAATGTAAGAACGGTTGTTTGACAGTAAGGACGGCAGTGTTGTGAAAGGAGTAACATTCCAGCTGTACAGTACAGCCAGCACTAAGTCTTTTGATTTGTAATCTCCCATGATTGGTCTTCTGTGTCTTTGCCATTTAAAGGGTAGTCTGGTGATAAGTAACATCACTGTGTCCTGGGAGCTTGTTAGAAATGCAGGGGTTGTGGTGTGTGGTTTTTTTTTTTTTTTTTTTTTTTTTTTTTTTAAACAGGCAGAGTGGACAGTGGGAGAGAGAGAGAGAAAGGATTTCCTTTGCCGTTGGTTCACCCTCCAATTGCCACTGTGGCCAGTGCACCGCACTGATCCGAAGCCAGGAGCCAGGTGCTTCTCCTGGTCTCCCATGGGGTGCAGGGCCCAAGCACTTGGGCCATCCTCCACTGCACTCCCTGGCCACAGCAGAGAGCTGGCTTGGAAGAGGGGCAACTGGAATAGAATCTGATGCCCCGACCGGGACTAGAACCCGGTGTGCCGGCGCCGCAGGTGGAAGATTAGCCTATTGAGCTGCATCACCGGCCTCTTTTTTTTTTTTTTTTTTTTTTTTTTTAAGATGTATTTATTTCTTTGAAAGGCAGAGTTACACAGAGAGAGGTCTTCCATCTGCTGGTTTACTCCCCAATTGGCTTCAATGGCTGGAGCTGCACCAATCTGGAGCCAGGAGCTTCCTCCAGGTCTCCCACACGGGTACAGGGGCCCAAGGACTTTGGCCATCTTCTACTGCTTTCCCAGGCCACAGCAGAGAGCTAGATGGGAAGTGGAGCAGCCAGGTCTCAAACCGGTGCCCATATGGGATGCTGGCGCTGCAGTTGGTGGCTTTACCTGCTACGCCACAGCTCCAGCCCCAGAAATGCAGATTATTGAACCCCACCCCGGGCCTCCTTATTTAGAACATGCATTTAACAAGATGTTCATGGAATTCTATATACTTTACAAGTTTAAGAAGTACTGATCTGAATTCCACTGCCTTTGAAAAAAAATTTTTTTTTTTCAGATTTTATTTTATTTTTGAGGTAGAATTAAAGACAGACAGACAGAGAAAGAGGTCTTCCCATCCACTAGTTCACCCCGCAAATGGCCACAAAGGCCAGAGCTGAGCTGATCTGAAGCCAGGAGCCAGGAGCTTCTTCCAGGTCTCCCACATGGGTGCAGGGGCCCAAGCACTTGGGCCATCTTATGCTTTCCCAGGCTGATCCAGCAGAGAGCTGGATCAGAAGTGGAGCAGCCGGGACTCAAACCAGCACCCATATGGGATGCCAGAGCTGCAGGTGGCGGTTTAGCCTACTATGCCACAGCGCTGGCCCCACTGCCTTCGAATTTAAAGTAATCTTTTTTTTTTTTTTCTGGTAACTTAGATTCTTTTCTTTTTTCTCCTCTTTCTTCTCTTCTCTTCAGGCAGAGTTAGACAGTGAGGGAGAGAGAAAAAGTTCTTCCTTTCCTTCCATTGGCTCACCCCCCAAATGGCCGCTATGGCCGACGCACTGCACCTATCCGAAGCCAGGTGCCAGGTGCTTCTCCTGGTCTCCCATGGGGTGCAGGGCCCAAGCACTTGGGCCATTCTCCACTGCACTCCCTGGCCACAGCAGAGAGCTGGACTGGAAGAGGAGCAACCGGGACAGAATCCGGCGCCCCGACCGGGACTAGAACCCGGGTGCCGGCGCCACAGGCGAAGGATTAGCCTAGTGAGCCGCGGCACTGGCCAACTTAGATTCTTTTCTTTTCAAGTGAAGGAAGTGTGGGTATTCTAAGGCATTATTTTTGAGTGGAATATTTGTGTCAAGAAGCCCGAAGAAGTTTTTAAAGCACAGATTCTTGTCTTTACTTCACATGTACTAATGTGTCTTCAGGAGATATAAAAGCTCCACAGGAAATTCTGATTGACATACCCTAAGCAGCACAGAGACATGGAAAAGTGTATTTCCTTAGAGCATTATAGTAGTCTCAGGTTTTTTTAATTGCAGTGCTTGATCACCCTGCAAATTACAGTCCCAGGAAACTTTGATGTTTCAAAAGACTTATAATCAAAGGATAATAGTTAATAATCAAAACGATCGAGTGTGCATAGTTCTTATTAAAATGAGATCTGTAAATATCTTTCCTCAGCTTATTGTTCCATCTTTCAATCATGTATAGTAACCTTCTTTCTTGGTTAAATCCAAGGATGTTTTTCAGAGGTTATGAAGAAACTTTAAAATATGGAAAAGGCTTTGTCAATCTGAAAATAATTTTATATAGCATTTTATCATGATCAGTTTTACTTGTTACTTGTCTCTCTTTAAGGATAACAAAGCTGACGTAATTTTAAAATACAATGCGGATGAAGCTAGAAGTCTGAAGGCGTATGGCGAGCTTCCAGAGCATGGTAATGTCTGAGTTATACTAACATGTTGTGGTTAGGTGAAAAAATATTGGTAGAATGTTGTGGATTTTGCGTGTCTATTTTTGTACTAAACATGATCAGTTTCAAGACTGCCTATTACACCATCTTCCTAAAACCAATAGGTACAGTTGAATAGTGTCTTAGAACCTACTATATCATTTCTAGTATAGTGTTAGGCTACCACAGTAGTTCTCCAATTTTCTGGTCTCAAAAGCCCTTTATGGCAAGGATCAGCAAACTAAGCTTTTTTCTTACAGTACCTCACTGCTAGAATTCTGTTCATAATAAATGTACTTCTGGTGAGGAGTTATACTTTATAAGCCTTGGACTTTGGTGTGGTGCCAAAGAAATAATTTTTTGTGGTACTTATTTTAAAATTCCTCAAGAGATTGTCAGTGTTCATCTGTGTTAAAAATGAAGGAAAACAGTTACGTATTGTTGATTTTTATAGTTTTCAAACCATCATATCCTTGTATCAGTATCCCATAGGGTTTTTGTTTGTTTGTTTTTGTTTTTTGGCAGGCAGAGTGGACAGTGAGAGAGAGAGACAGAGAGAAAGGTCTTCCTTTGCCGTTGGTTCACCCTCCAATGGCCGCCGCGGCCGGCGCACTGCGCTCGCTGATCTGATGGCAGGAGCCAGGTGCTTCTCCTGGTCTCCCATGGGGTGCAGGGCCCAAGCACTTGGGCCATCCTCCACTGCACTCCCTGGCCACAGCAGAGAGCTGGCCTGGAAGAGGGGCAACCGGGACAGAATCCGGTGCCCCGACCGGGACTAGAACCTGGGTGCCGGCGCCGCAAGGCGGACGATTAGCCTAGAGAGCCACGGTGCCGGCCCCCATAGGGTTTTGTTTTTTTTTAAATTTTACTTATTTATTTTCATTTTATATGAAAGGCAAAGGAAGAGACAGACTGTGATACATTCCTTCCCCTGGTTTACTCCCTGAATGCCTGCATCAGCCAGGGCTAGATCCAATTGAAACCAGGAGCCCAGAACTCAAGGTCTCCTGTATGGGTGGCAGGAACACAGATATTTTAGCTGTCACCTTCTGTCTCCTAGGGTGTGCGCTAGAAAGAAGCTAGAATCGGGAACATAGCCAGCACTTAGACCCAGGGATTCAGGAGTGTCAGCCAGTAGATAAACTGTGGTGCCAAATACCCATACTCCATAGGGTTTTTTGTTTGTTTGTTTTAAAGATTTATTTTTTTATTTGAAAGTCAGAGTTAGACATAGAGAGAAGGAGAGGCAGAGAGAGAGAGGTCTTCCATCCACTGGTTCACTCCCCAGATGGCCGCAAAGGCCGGAGCTGAGTCAATCCGAAGCCAGGAGCCTCTTCTGGATCTCCCACATGACTTCAGGGGCCCAAGGACTTGAGCTGTCTTCTATTGCTTTTCCAGGCTTTACCCGCCGTGCCACAGTGCCCCCCTCATAGGGTTTTCTTCTGTTTTCTCCCTCCAAATACTAATGTAGTATTTTTTTTTTAATTAAAAAAAAATATTTATTTAGAAGGCAGAGTGACAGAGAAAGAAATCTTCCATCTGCAGATTCACTCCTGAAATGGCTGCCGACAGCCCTGGCTGGGCTGGGCCGAAGCTGGGAGTACAGAACTCCATCTGGGTTTCCCACATTGATGTCAGGGGCCCAGGTATTTGGACTATCATCTGCTGCTTTCCCAGACACATTAGCAGGGACCTGGATCAGAAGTGGAGTACAGGGGCCGGTGCTGTGGTAAAACTGCCGCCTGCGGTGCTGGCATCCCATATGGGCGCCTGTTTGAGTCCCGCCTGCTCCACTTCCGAATCCAGCTCTCTGCTATGGCCTGGGAAAGCAATAGAAGATGGCCCAGGTCTTTGGGCCCCTTTTCCTGTGTGGGAAGCTCCTAGCTTTGGATTGGCGCAGCTCCAGCCGTTGTGGCCAAGTGGGGAAAACAAGTGAAGTACAGTGCTGCAGGCAGAGGCTTTACCTGCTACACCATAGTGCTGCCCCTAGAATTTGTAATTTCTGTATCCCATTATTAGCAGATAGAAAAAAGTCTGTGATATAAGATAGGAATTTGCAAACTTGGACCAGGTAGTGATTACTTCAGTCTTCACAGGCCATGTGGTGTGTGTTACAACTACCCCGTTCTGTCATTGTAGTGCAAAAGCATGGCTACTTTGGATAAAACTTTTTTTTTTTAAAGATTTTTATTTATTTGAGAGGTAGAGTTATAGACAAAGACATTGGTTCACTTCCCAAATGGCCGCAATGGCTGGAACTGCACCGATCCGAAGCCAGGAGCTTCTTCCGGGTCTCCACATGGGTGACAGGGGCCCAAACACTTGGGCCATCCTCTTCTGCATTACCAGACTATCAGCAGGGAGCTAGATCAGACGTAGAGCAGCCAGGACACAAATCTGCTCCCATATAGAATGCTGCCATTACAGATGGCTGCTTTACCTACTTCACCACAATGCCGGCCCCAGTAATACATTTTTAATACAGAAAACATAAAACAAAAATGCTTCTGATAACCTCATTAAAGGGGAAATGTACTTTATACTATATTGTGAGCCTGAATTTTTCACTTGGCAAATATTTTTGACTCCACTCTGTATGCTTTCAAAAAAAAAATTTTGTTCGAATGACCATAAGAGAGGGGGAGAGCCAGAGAAAGAAATCTTCTATACACTTCTTCACTCCCCAGTTGCCCGCTGCAGCCAAGGGTGGGCCAGGCAAAGCCAGAAACACAGAACTCCATTCATGTCTCTGTATGGATGACAAGGACTCAAGTACTTGCCGGTCATCTGTTACCTTCCCAATTGCACTAGCAGGATGCTAGATGGGAAGCAGAGTAGCCAGGGCTCAAACCAGCACGCTGATAGGGAGACAATACAGGTATCCCAGGTAGTAGCTTAACTCACTGTGCCATAAAGCCTGCCCCTTCTTGTATATACTGAAAAGCACGGTTTTACCTAACTATGAAATTATTTTCTTGGCATATCTGTTCTAGAAAATGCTAGTTAGTATATTGGCAATAGGACTAGCATGTCCTTACTCATTTTCATTGCTTATGGATATAGATGTCTTGTTTAAATCTTTGTGATTGATGAGTCTGATTAATGAATTAGCTATTCTCTTGAGAAAATGTTAGCATGTGCTCAAACTTTGAAGCCCACCTGGAAGTTGTGAAAGCTTCAGAATTAGTGTAATTGGAAGCTACCAAAAATGTCTTTGTGAACAAAAGAAAATTATAGCACAAGTGCTGTCCATTTGACATAGCAGTGACCTTCCAGGAAATTTTGTTGTATAGTATATTGCTATGTATAGTAGGGTTGATGAGTAGATGTTGGAAGGCTTTCTTCCTTTACTTTTTTTTTTTTTTTTTTTTTTTTTTTAAGATTTATTTGAAAGAGTGACAGAGATTTTCCATATACTGGTTTACTCCCCAGATGGCCACTATGGTGAGCTCTGGGTGAGGCTGAAGCCAGGAACCAGGAACTTCATCCAGGTCTCCCATGTGGGTGGCAAGGACTCAAACACTTGGGCAATCTTCGGCCATTTTTCCCAGGCCTTTAGCAGGGAAATGGATTGGAAGTGGAGCAGCCAGGAAACGATCTGGTACCCATATGGGATGCCAGCATTGCAGGCAGCGGCTTTACCTGCTGCACCACAGCACCGGCCCCAGGAAGGCTTTCCTTATAACGAAACTGTGAACTGTTACAAGTTGGCTGATGAGAGCATCCTTTTAGGATTATGACATTGAGTATCAGACCCACTTCTTAAAGTGGGCAGATGCTCGTTTTAATAACATCTTAATTATATGAGTGCATGTGTTTGTATCTTTAGCGAAAATCAATGAAACTGATACATTTGGCCCTGGAGATGATGATGAAATCCAGTTTGATGACATTGGAGATGATGATGAAGACATTGATGATGTAAGTAGATATACCTCACGTTTTCTGCTTTCTGTTCGTGGAAATCCAGAGAGAAACCTGCTCTTTCCCTAAATTCCTTTAATTCTAAGAATTAAAGACTTCCTGCTATATTTTGAGTCTTATCAAAGAATTGAAATATTCCAAAGTATTTAGAGGCCAGCTGATCAGTCTGTTACTTTTAGAATTCTTAAAATCCTATTCAGTGTTTCTCATGAAAAATCTTAGTTATTGCTTTGGCAGTATGAATGTCAAGCCCTTTATTCATAACTTGTTTAATTAAAAATATCTGAAGAGATAGCTGTTAAATTTAGTAGGCACTTGAGAAATACAAGATCTTATCAAAGGGGCATTCCTTCACAATTGAATTGTTAGTATATTGAAAGAAAAATCTTGTTTCAACTTGATATGAAGCATTGAATTAGAACATACACTGAAATCCTTGTTAAAATGGTGGCCTGTTGCCAGTTAGTGTATCTGATGAGTATGCACTGTTGGCAACCTCTTGATTTCTGGTTAGTGTGTTTACTTTGAGGAAAGTATTTTTCCTAACAGTAAAGCAATAGTGCCCATAGGAGTGAATGTTTCACTGTACTTCTGCTTCACAGAAGTTTATATTTGAATGAAATTGTAACTTGGTCATCTGGTGGTATAAAATATTTGATTATTACGATGATATCATAAGTTACTCTTAGATCTGTATTGGGTCCTTGGTTTCAACCCTCTACGTAAAATGTAGTTCACAAGCCACCTCCTTATATATTCCAATAATGTTTCATTTGCCTCAAAGTTGAAGTTTTACAGTACCTAAAGAAGTTGTTCCTGACCAACATTGTACAATAAAATTACCAGATTTCAAAAAATGCACACCTGGTCTTGGGGGAATAGGATGTAGTCACCACATGTGAGAGCTACCGAAATTCTGCAATTGACATTTTGCTGTGTAGTCTGCAAGGGAGAGTGATTCTAGAATCCTCTGTTGATACCAGAATCCAAGAATGTCCAAGTGCCATAAATAAAATTGCATCTGTGAATTGCTTATAATGCATAACACATTGTAAATAGTTGTTATACTGTATAATTCCCAGTTGGTTGAGTCTGCAGATGTGGAACTCAGGAACATGGCAGGGTGTGGGGAGGCTGATTTATTTATTTGAAAGCAGTGCCCACAACAGCCAGGGCTGGGCCAGACTAAAGCCTAGAGCCAGGAATTCCACCTGAGTTTCCCATGTGGATGGCAGGAACGTGTACACTTGGACCATTACCCACTGCCTCTCAAGTGCTTCATCAGGAAGCTGGATTGAAAGTACAGAGTAGCCAGGACTTGAACCTGGCACTCAGATATGGTATGCAGGCATCCCAAGTAGCATCTTAACTGACTGTACCACAGTGATCCCCACTCCCCATCCTGTTTTGTATTTTGATGCATCTCTAAACCATTTAGAATAATCATAAATACACCCCAGTGTGCATATGCATTTTAAAGTTTTAAACACTACAAGGCTGGCATTGTAACACAACGAGTTAAGCTGCAGTTTGTGCTGGCATCCCATGTTGGAGCCCTGGTTCCAGTCCCAGCTGCTGCACTTCCAATCCAGCTCCCTGCTAACGCTCTTGGAAAAGCAGAATGTGACTCATACCTGAGCCCCTGCCACCCACATGGAAAACCTGGGTTTCAGGCTCCTGGTTTTGGCCTGGACCAGCCTAGGCCATTATGGCCATCTGGGGAGTTCTCTTATGACCTGAGAACCTAAGCTATTTCTCCAGATGGTTTATAGGCATCCTAGTCATCGCTGTAACCAGATTGACCTAGGAAGAATTAGATCACATTTGTCCTGTTCTTTTTTTAAGATTTATTTATTTATTTGAAAGATAGACTGACAGAGACAGGCAGAGAAAGAGGTCTTCCATCCCCTGGTTTCCTCTCAAATGGCCACAAAGGCCGGAGCTATGCCAGTCCGAAGCCAGAAGCTTCTTCCGGGTCTCCCACATGGGTGCAGCGGTCCAAAGACTTGAGCCATCTTCCACTGCCATACCAGGCCATAGCAGAGAGCTGGATTGGAGGTATAGCACCCGGGACTCATATCCATATGGGATGCCGGCACTGCAGGCAGCAGCTTTACCCAGCATGCCACAGCGCTGGCCCCTCTTTTCCTTTTTTTAAAGATTTATTTATTTATTTATTTATTCAAAAGTTAGAATTACATAGAGAGTGAAGGTCAATCTTCCATCTGTTGGTTCACTCTGCGGATGCCTGGCAGTGGCCAAGGCAGAGCCAGGCTGAAGCCAGGAGCTTCATTGAGTCTCCCACGTGGATGGCAGGAGCCCAAGCACTTAGGCAATCTACTGCTGCTTTTCTCAGGCCATTAGCAGGGAGGCGGATCAGAAATAACATGAGCAAGGAGATGATACAGATTATTGATGGCAGGCTGGGACTTAGACAAACCTGGCGCATGGACTTGTTTCCCAGATAGCCTACGATGGTGAAAGTCTTCCTCATAGGTAGTAGCGTTGGAATGTGAGGATTTTTCTTCCTTTACTATGATGTTCCTTTCTCTTTCAGATCTAAGTGGAACTCAGCATTTTACATTCCAGTTTTTCCGAAGATTGTCCTGCAGTTTGGATTTTGGCCGTGACCCTTAAAGAAGATTGAAATTTCATTAGCATGATTGCAGTTTGTTAAGGCAGACTGATTTATTTCTTTGAAAACTGATAATGTTGAATGATCTTAAGTGAGATGTTAAGGCTACCTTGTTCTTTTGATGTAATGGAGCTTATGGGTAGAAGACCACATCTATTTAAAAATACATTACTGCCTATCCTGCTTTGACCACTTCCAGTAAGTAAATAGATGTTTTGAATAAGCCATTTGTCTTGTACTCATTATGGATTCTGAATAAGCCCTAGTTTTGACTAGTCTGTACAGTGTGTTCCTGTATACTCTAGTTACGTAGGTGTTTCCTAAAATGTAAGGAAGACAGAAATCTGCATTTGAAGTAAAAAATGATAAGTCTGGTTTTCATATTTAAGTAGTATATGGCTATTTTTATACTAATTTTGGTATCATACACATTCTTTTCATGATCTTATTTTGCCATAAATATATCTATAAAAAGCATTTCTAAAATGTAGTTTTTAAGAAACTGGGTTTTAATAACAATTTTGAATTTGTAAGGTTGGTAGTTACAGAAATTGATCACTAGGTGGCACACAGTTATCATTGGAAATATTGATATAATTGTTGACTTTTTTTTTTTAACTTACTATGGATAGGAAATTTCCCAACCAAAAAATTGATTATGTGCATGTATGTAAAATATTTTTACAGAACAAAAAATTATGTTAAAAGTGTTATTTTTCAGACGTCATATACATGTAAGCTACAATTTTGAGTGCTTTATAAACAGTTAAAGTATATATAAATGAGATTTTAATTTTGTGACAACGTGTACAAATTAAACCTTTTTCAACCTATCCCTAAGCTAAGGAAAGAGAAGGAAATAATAAAAAAATGGTCTCCAGTTTCCGAATGGAAGAGAAATACAATAAAATATTATGCTGCAGACTACATTATGCCCTTACTTTGTGCTAAGGATACATTTTACTTGGACAGATTTTTGTTTTTCCCTTGTATTGGGAATTTCTGTTTACGCTTCCTTATTCAGTTTTTAGATATCAACTCAAAAAATGAAGTTAAGGTTGGACTAATTATTCAGCCACACTGAAATCATGTGCAACTTGAAAAAAAGACCTACATTGTATAGATTGTGGAATTTTTCTTCTTGATTTCCAAAGAACTTTTCAGTAATGAAATATAATACACAAGGCAGTAAACACATACATGGCTTCAAAATACCTTCACATGCCTTCAAAAAAATAAGCAAATCTTCTTGAATCATACTCTTGCTCTGATTTCTTAAATGTGCAGACTCTGGATTCAAAATCTGAGGTACTGTAAAGCATTAAGTTAAAGAATGGCAATTTGAATAGAATGTATAGTTGTAACACCTGTTTGCTTTTCTTTGGAATGTCTGAACACTTACCTAGGTGGAATGGATCTGAGGCCAACGGCTGGTTTTTAATATTCATGGAAAACCAGCCTTGAAAGATTTATTTAGCGATTGTCTTCACCCGCAACCTAAAGCCAAGATATTTAGGCTCCTGTACATAAAAGTATTTTGAAAATTTTATGGTATCTATAGATCCTTCCAAGTTATTTTATCAAGAGTATTTGATCTCTGCATATGTGATACAGTTCCTATTCAGGATAATATAAGTCGGACATTAGTTTCTCTACTTCAGTCCTGTAATAGATATGGTTTATCTAGAGAGTTTTTAAAATTATGACTATGACCCCAATTCATGTATTTGCTGGTGATATATTTTTTCTTGTCTAGGTAGTAACCACCCAGTCTAGTGCTGTTGCATCCTGGAAAATCTCAAATCATGATTAAAATAGTTGAGGTAAAGTTGTAGCTCATGCAACACTACTTGGGGGAATTATTTTACTAACATATATTTGATGTGGAAATTTTATAGTTCTATTGATTAGATTGTACTTCAAGTAAGGAATGGAAGTGGTCCTCAAGAATTTGTTTTTACTTTTTTTTAGCTATATTCTTTGGCTCCTATAATATACTATAATGCTAAGAAAGAGAATAAAATATTTGAGAAATCTTAAGAATGATGGTTTTACTCCTAAGAGGGTATAACAGTTACTACTCATGAATTTGAGAAGGTTGGATTTTTTGTGCATTGTTCCCACTTCCAGTTACAATATAAATATGTTTAACTAAAGTGACTAAATAACCAAACCAAGCATTTGTGTGTAAAAAGACTTGCCAAGATTTGATTGTTTAACTTTGATTTGTTTGTTGAATCTTTCTTGAACATCCATCTTCTAAAGAGGCTTCTTATCGTTAAAAAGTATCCTCAAGAGTCTGTAAACTATGCATGGTGGAATTGCTTCTCTTTTAGTGAGGAATGGCCATTGGTTTACTCATCACATCTCTGGAATCATGACTAAATAGTTGCTTATAAAACTCTTTGTGACTTGTACTTTAGCTTAATCTCATCTGTCTTACATAAACATTAAGTTATGATGTTGACATCTTTAATATAAGTATAAGCTGCTGTCAGTATTGACTTCAGAATAATTCTGAGTAGTCAAATAGATAAAAGCATGTTTTGAATAAAATACCTAGCTAGATTTCTACTGTGTACAGATTTAACATCCAGTATTGACTGGCTTGACAGTTAAAAGTATCAGAAATGAAAGGTTCTTTGTGTTATCTGACTGTCATAATTAAAAGGATTTGTGTTGGTATGATGTTTATTGTTATCCTGCTTAGTAAGGATAAGTTTCACTTAGACTTTTGGGATGCACATGAACTTTTGCTCACTACTTTGTTTTTGGTTTACTTTCAACCACCATCCTTTTATCCTTGCTTTTTTTTTCTTCCTAGTCAAAAAAGAACAAAATCTGAATCAAGTCTTACTGCAAGTGTGAAAAGATACTAGGCTCTCAGGTATCAAATGAGTACCACAATTTGGAGAGTGTATTGGACTTGTCTTCCCAGCTGCCAGGTATTTCTGAGGCAGTGTGCTGGAAAGAAGAACGTGGGTCCTGGGCTCAGATAGCCTGTACCCCAAACCCTGTAAGATGGAGATAAGAACACTACTGCCTCACAGAATTATGGGGGAGGATTCATGATTTATAGATTTTTTTTGGATGTGTAACACCTACAGCAGTGTCTGCCTCTTCACTTGTTATCCACGATTGTGTGTGATAGAAGATGCATGTCTTCTATATTCTCTTTGCCATTTGTTTATTTGCAGTCTGATTCCTGTGAAAGAAGGAACATGTGGAATATAGTACATTCATGTCAACACGATCTTTAATTGCTACCAGCTTCATTTAATTAAACATGAGACTAACAGATGGAAGTTCCTGAGTTGCTTGAAGATATTTTCCAGAATTTCAGCTGCTCTATAGTACATTAAAGTTTATTAATATTAATAGCTCTGATAACATTTTCATTTTTAAGTCTTTAATGAATCCCTTTATGTCCTTTTACTATATAGATTAATGACAGCTCATTAGTGCTGACTGATTTGCAAGTTTCCTTTCCCATCATTTGGAAATGATGTAAAGAAATCACATGCAAACTAGTGCAATTAGAAAATAAAATATGAAACGACTTTCAACAGTGTATACAATTTGATTCTTTACAAGCTGTTTATAACATTTTAAATTCTTACATTTTGTTCTTGGTGTTTTGTTTTTTGAAAATCTGAGATTTTAGAGGCTGAATATAGTTTTTATTTTTGTCTCCTTTTGCTTGTTTGATCTGAATGAATCCATTTAGTCATATTCCAAATACAGGATTATATTTTCTTGGTGAGTAAACTTGCTACAGACCTCTGCTGAAGAAGACATTTTCTAATGGTAGATCAGTTCGTCAGAATAACCTGAAATTGCCAAAATCTCATTCAAACAGACTTTTTTATACTCTGGATACCTATGGAGGAAGTAGATTTTTTTAAAAAAAGATTGATTTATTTGAAAGAGCTACAGAGAGAGAGAAGGGTCTTCCATCCAGTGGTTTATTCCCCAATTGGCCGCAACGTCCAGATCTGCACCGATCCAGAGCCAGGGGCCAAGAGCTTCCTCCAGGTCTCCCACACAGTTGCATGGGCCCAAGGGCTCGGGCCTCCTTCTACTGCTTTCCCAGGCCATAGCAGAGAGCTGGATTGGAAGTGGAGCAGCTAGGTCTCAAACTGGCCCCTGTATGGGATGCTGGCGCTTCAGGCCAGGGCGTGACACAGTGCCAGCCCCAGAGGCAGTAGATATTTATACTCCTGGCCAACTTACTCACTGTTAAAAGGCCAGTCTTCATTCTAATTTTTTTTTAATGATTTATTTCTTGAAAGGCAGAGTGACAGAATCTTCCATCCACAATGGCCAGGGCTGGCTTGATCCAAAGCCAGGCGCTTCTTTTGCATCTCCTGTGTATGTGGCAGGGGATAAAGCACTTGGGCCATCTTCTACTGCCTTCCCAGGTGCATTAGCAGGGGGCTGGATTGGAAATAGAGCAGCCAGGACTCCAACCTGTGCTCATAGGGGATGCTTACACCCTAGGCAGCAGTACCCACTATACCACAGTGCTGGCCCTGCAGTGTTTTTTCCCTTCACAGTTTGATAATGGTAGGCCAAAAGTGGGGCCAAAATCTGTCAAACCCCATTACTAATCTCTCTACTGTCAGACATGAAGTAGGGTTTTGCAGGTTTAAGTTCAGTACATAGTTACGATTTTTAAACAACTCATAAAAATCTTAGGATAGGGGCTGGCACTGTAGCATAGAAGGTTAAACCTCCATCTGCTGTGCCGCCATCCCACATGGGTGCCGGTTCGAGTCCCAGCTGCTCTACTTCTGATCCAACTCCCTGCTAGTGCACATGGGAAAGTGGTGGAAGATGGCCCAAATACTTGGGCCCCTGCACCCAAGTGGAGGACCCACAGGAAGCTCCTGGCTTTGGTCTGGCCCAGCTGTGGCTATTTGGGGAGTGAAACAGTGGATGGAAGATTGATCAATCTCTTCTCTGTATTCTGCCTTGCAAGTAAATCTTAAAAAATCAGTATAATGAAAGTTTTCTTAATTTGATAAAGTTTGTTAATGAGGAAGAAATCAAACTTCTGTGCTTTCCCACAATGATCAACACAGAAGACATCTGTAAGCATACGTTTGTATCTAGACACCAGTCAAGCAGTCAGGGGGTCCTCCAATTTTTCTTCTTAAGATTTTTTTTTATTTATTTGACAGGCAGACATCTTCCATCTGCTGATTGACACCCCAAATGCCCACAACAGCCAGGTCTAGGCCAGGATAAAAGGAGGCAAGAACTCCACCCTAGTCTCCTACATGGGTGGCAAGCTGCTGCCTTTGGAAGTGGAGCAGCTAGGACTGGAACCAGCACTCCCATAGGCATCACAGACTGGCTCAAGTCACTATGCTGCAGCTCTGGCTCTTCAATTTGATTTTGATATACCTGGAAATAAAAGGTTGAGGGCTCAGTCTTCACAACTGCTTCTGTACCCCCATGCCAGTGCGAGCTGCAGGTTTTGATCGGTTAATAAGTGGTTACCTCAGACCCCTCAGGTTTGATCAATTTGCTGGAAACTCAGAAACACTGCTGGGTTTGGTTTCGTTTCTAATAGAGGTTATTACAAAGGATAAAAATGGACACCAGGTAAAGAAAAGGATGGGGGAGATCCGGGGGAAAGGAGGTGGCACTTCCATGCCTTCTGCTGTGTAATATCCTCCAGGAGCCGTTATGTGGTGACTGTCCAGAAGCTCTGAGCCCTATCTCAGGCTAGAAGTCATTGACCACCGTTGATCAGCTGAATCTTCAGCCCTTTGTCCTCTGCAGGTGCAAGGTGTGGCAGGAAGTCCCAAACCTTTAATCTTGCCTTGGTGTTTGTGGTGACTTGTGCCCACCTTCAATTCACCTAGAGACTGCCAGCCGTCCTACTTACACCCTAGCATACAGAAAGACATCGCTTTGAAGATTGCAAGGATATTAGGGGTTGTATGCCAGGAAACGGGGATGAAGAGCATTTTGCAATATCACAAGGTTAATTAATGAGATTAGGTTAGTCTCATAGTTGGGTGCTTCCCAGACTTTGGGTTCACATCTTTCTAATACTTTGTGCGACATAGTGAAAGGTACTACATAAAGTACTTCTGTTGCATGCTGAAATACAGTAGTCTCAATGAAAAACGTGTGATTATTTGCGTTGCAAACAGTAGTGGACGTTTCATGAAATACCATTTTTATTTGGGAGGACAGCCGACACTGGTTATTTAAATTTGAGTTTGTGCTAACATTTTTGCCAAAATTAAAGGAAACTGTCACTCTAAAAAATATTCACAGTATGATATTTGTTGCTGGTGATAAAATTTGAACTTGAGTTTTAGAAAACTAATACCTGCTACCATTAGCTTGACAGCTTTGCAGAAGCTTACAGACTGAAGAAATGAGTGATGATAGTAATGAATGCAGCTTTTTAATGTTGTAGAATGAAATGTGTCAACATTTGGATAGCTCTTATCAACCAGTATTTTCTAAATTTTCAATATGCACAATGTTAGAAATTCCACTCAAAGTTCAAAATAGAGCAATTTTTAATAGAACCTTTTACAAATTTGCATATCCTTGCTTAGGGGCTGTGCTAGTGTCTTGTTCCAATTTTAGTACATATGTTGCTAAAGCAAGCATAGATCAATGAATTTTAATATAAGTGTGTGAAAAGTTCATGGATTGAGCATTAGATTCCATAAGTGTAATGGAAGTACTACAAATTTAGGAAACTCCGCTTGTCAAGATTGTAGCATCGGGCTGGCATTGTTGCGTAGTGGGTAAAGCCACCACCTACATTGCTGGTGTCCTGTATGGGCAACGATTCACTACCCACGTGGGAGACCCAGAACAAACTCCTGGCTTCTGGCCATTGCGACCATTGGGGAGTCAACCAGTGGATGGAAGACCTCTCTGTCTCTACCTCTCAAATACATAAATCTTAGAAAAAGATTGTAGCATCAAAGAACGTAACTATTCACCCATATGTTCCATCCACCTATAGCAAAGACATCAATAAAGACTTAAACAGCAGTAAATATAGCACTTAAGATAACTTTGAAGTAACTCTGTCGTGGAAATAGTCACAGAATTGAAAACTTGGGACTTGGTTAAAATACTCCGTTTTCCAAATAAGTACCTCTGAGGCAAAGTTTTTTCATGTTTTCATCAAAGCAACATGTCACAACAAATTGAATCCAAAAGCAGATTTAAGACTGTCTTCTAAGCCAGAGTAGATGTTTGTGAGAATATGAAACCGTGCCATTTCAAATTTTGAGTTTTTTATTAGTTTTCATTAAAAGTACAATCATGTATTGCGTAGTTCACGCTGATGTCATGGCCAGCTTAGTTTGTGTAAATACAGTATGATGTTTGCACAGGGATGAGGTCGCCTAACATTGTTTTTCTCAGGACATAGACTCATGTCAAGCAATGCATGATTTTGTGTTACTGATGTTAATGTATTGGGTTTGTTATTAAGTACTAATCAGTTTGTGAAATTTCTAATACAGTCAAGGTTGATACAGCTCGCAGGTGAGCTTACCATTTCAAAGAAAATGACATTTTTGTCATATGTTACCAATGATATATTTGTACTTTATCAAATAAATTAGAGTTTTTAATTTCTGTGTACCATTAGCAGATAGAAAAAATTCTTTGTGATTCTCAGTGTTTAAATATAAGATAGGAATTTCCAAACTTGGGGTGGAGGACCAGGTAGTGATTATTTCAGGCTTCACAGGCCATGTGTGGTGTGTGTTACAACTACCCCATTCTGTCATTGTAGTGCAAAAGCAGCCATAAAGAAATGAGCATGGCCACTTTGGATAAAACTTTATTGACAGAAACAGAGGACAGTGTTGGGCCCATGGACCTTAGGTTGCTGATCCCTGCCGTTAAGTGGTTTTGAGACCAGAAAATTGGAGATTGCTGTGGCAGCCTAACACTATACTATAAATGATATAGTAGGTTCTAAGACACTATTTAACTGTACCTACCGGTTTTTAGGAAGTTAGTATAATAGAAAAAAAATAGAAAACTACTTAATGTCATTTTTTTAAAAAGGCTCAGATATCGTATTCATGAGTAGTCTGATTATAAAAATGCCAGCTCTCCCCAAATTAATTTTTTACTTCAATATAATTCAAATTAATACTACAGCCAGATCTGGGAGTGGGGAGTTAGGAAAACATTTGGGATATGGGAATTATGAATGTCTAAGACAATTTTTAAAGTGCAAAGAGGAAACAGATAGTAGGTTGCTCTCTTGTAAGCCATAATAGACAGGAGGTCTACTCCGTCATTTAAAAAAAAAACAAAACCGGTAGATTTGTAAACATGGAGGAAAATATTGATGATCTTGGAGCTAAGGGGTGTGTATTAAACAAGACCTGTTGAAGCACAGACCATAAGGTGAAGATTTGATGGGTTTTTATCCTTTTATAATTTTCATGAGAAAGATTGGATCAAGCAAGAGCCACAGTGGATGTTCAGACTTGAGAAAAGTTTATTTTTTAAGCTTTATTTTTTATTTTTTTGAAAGATAGAGTGAGAGAAGGTTAAAGGTCTTCCATCCACTGGTTCACTCCCCAAGTGGATGCAATGGCCATGACTGGGCCAGGCCGAAGCCAGGAGCCTGGAACTCCATCCTGTTCTCCCATGTGGGTGCAGGGGCCCAAGTAGTTGGGCCATTTTCGCTGCCTTCCTAGGCGCATTAGCAGGGTGCTGGATGGAAAGTGGAGCAGCCAGCACTGAAAGCAGTGTTCATAGGGGATGCCAGTGTCACAGGCTGACTTCACCCACTGCACCACAACACCAGCCCCGAGAGAAATTTCATTTATTTGAAAGGGGTTCACTCCCCACATGCCCTCAACAGCCAGAAGTAGGCAAGGCCAACACTGAGAAGTGGGAACTCAGTCTAGGATGGGGGTAGAATGGGGGTGGCAGGAATCCAAGAATTGGAGCCATCACCAGCTTCTTTCCAGGGTGTGCATTAGCAGAAGCTGGATTTGGGAGAACAGGGCTAGAACCTGGGTGCTTTGATACGGGATGCATGTCTCCCACCCAGGTGGTGTCTTAACCATTGCCAAATGCTCATCACTTTGAGATGAAGCTTTTTTTTTTTTTTTTTTTGACAGGCAGAGTGGACAGTGAGAGAGAGACAGAGAGAAAGGTCTTCCTTTGCCGTTGGTTCACCCTCCAAAGGCCGCAGCAGCTGGCGTGCTGCGGCCGGCGCACCGCGCTGATCCAAAGCCAGGAGCCAAGTGCTTCTCCTGGTCTCCCATGGGATGCAAGGCCCAAGCACTTGGGCCATCCTCCACTGCGCTCCCGGGCCACAGCAGAGAGCTGGCCTGGAAGAGGGGCAACCAGGACAGAATCCGGCGCCCCAACTGGGACTAGAACCCAGTGTGCCGGCGCCGCTAGGCAGAGGATTAGCCTAGTGAGCTGCGGTGCCGGCCGAGATGAAGTTTTGACGATGACTTTAACATGCCTCCCCAGAGCTTGCTTATTGCAAGGGAAAAACAGTACCTCTGCAGTGAAGAAGCTGGCAGCCAATTTGGTGAAATTAGCTCTTTTTTTTTTTTTTTTGGACAGGCAGAGTTAGAAAGGTCTTCCTTCCGTTGGATCACCCCCCAAATGGCTGCCACGGCCGGCGCGCTGCGCCGATCCTAAGCCGGGAGCCAGGTGCTTCTCCTGGACTCCCATGCAGGTGCAGGGCCCAGGCACTTGGGCCATCCTCCACTGCACTCCCGGGCCACAGCAGAGAGCTGGACTGGAAGAGGGGCAACCGGGACTAGAACCCGGTGTGCCGGCGCCGCAGGACAAGGATTAGCCTAGTGAGCTGCAGCGCCAGCTAAAATTAGCTCTTAAAATTTAGTGGAGTTGGTAAGTAGTGTGGTTGGTCATGTAAGACAATGTCTTTAATCTCAGGAAAAACACTTGGAAGTATTTGTATATAACATACTGTCAAAGATTGAGGATAAAAAAAAGACGTAGGAAGGTAATAGACCCAATGATGGAATTAAAATATTAAAATGATTTTGGATAAAAAAATTAGGGAAAGTTGCTGATCTTATAAAAGCTTAATTAGGGTGAAGGATCTGCAACACTTAGACTCACAGGAAGTACCTAGAATATAGGAAACTCCTGGAAATCAACAAGAAAAAAGTGTTAAACTTTTTACTTGGTGGAATATTAAGCCCTTGACTGTAATGTAAATTAAAAATGTCACTGCAAAAATTAAAGTGGGGGAGGACAGAGACCTGGAAGAAACTCCTGGTTCCTGGCTTCAGCCTGGCCTGGCCTACCCCATTGGGGCCATTTGGAGAGTGAAGCAGAGGATGGAAGCATTCTCTTTCTCTCCTCTCTCTGGGTATCTCTGCCTTTCAAATAAATAGATAAAATCTTTAAAAAAGAAAACAGATGCCTATCTTCACAACACTATCTTTCAAAACTAGAGCCTCACATATATGAGAAAAAGTGTTTATGACTAGGGAGAGGGAGTAAAAATAAAAGCAGATTTTTTTTTTTAAGTAAAGCTAGAGAAGAGGATGGGTGGTTGGTCTAAGGGTAAGCTGCTGGTTTGAGATGCCCATATTCCATATTGGAGTGCCTTGGTTGGAGTACCAGCTCTGTTCCCAATTCCTGCTTCCTGTTCTTTGGCAGGCAGCAGGTTAAGGCCCAAGTGCTTGGCTGTTGTAGACATGTGAGGAATCACATGGGATCAGCAGATGGGATATTTCCCTAAAAAGTATAGAAGTATTTACTGGGGCCAGCGCCATGGCGCACTAGGTTAATCCTCCGCCTGCGATACTGGCACCCCATATGGGCGCCGGTTCTAGTCCCGGCTGCTCCTCTTCCGATCCAGCTCTCTGCTGTGGCCTGGGAAAGCAGTGGAGGATGGCCCGAGTCCTTGGACCTCTGCACCTGCGTGGGGACCTGGAAGAAGCTCCTGGTTCCTGGCTTCGGGTCAGCATAGCTCCGTTGTGGCTGTTTGGGGCGTGAAGCAACAGATGAAAGACCTTTCTCTCTCTCTCCCTCTCACTCTACCTCTCAAATAAATAAATAAAATCTTAAAAAAAAGTAGTATTTACTGAGATATCAGCAGGTCATGAACTTTAGTTGAAAGAATTAAATTTAGTACCCAATATCCCTAAGAAAAGGAAGGGAAAAGTGATAGTACCTATTGTCACATTGACTTGACTCTATCTTACTGGGTTAGAAACTGAACTGAACATTACAACTCCAGGCACGAGCCCTGACTTGCCCGTTTCCCTGCTAATTTGTGTCTATCTTAACTCCCTTTCTGGCTTTCTCACTACAGCGCCCTATTTCAGGCACACCTCTGGGTGTGTCAGGAACACATTAATCACAGAAACATTTTTGTGCCAGAAAGGAACTGTTTCCAAGCTTTTTACTGAGAGTCCGAATGCTGGTTCCTGAGAGTTGCAGCTTCATTTTTAAGAAATTGAAGGGCAGGCGTTTGGCACAGCAGTTAAGCCATGGCTTGGCATGCCCATATCCCATATTGGAGTGCCTGGTTTGATTCCCAGCTCCTCCGCTTCCAATCCAGTTTCCTACTGATGCGCACCCTGGAAGGATGCACCGGTGTGTATATGCACTGTGTTTGTTCGGCAGTGTGTAAGGATGCATGTGCGCGCTGCGTGAGGACTGCTGTGCCCACAATATATGCACGCTATGCGTGCGCTGCATAAAAACCCAGTACGCACATCGCACATGCACGCCCTGTGCGCGCTCTGTGTGGGAAGCTGTGCGCATGCGGGTGCGCGAGGGTCCGGTGCGCCGCGGTGGGCTGGTGTAAGGACGGCGCTCACCGTGTGAGAGCGCTTGCGCATGCGGGCGCGCGCGGGTCCGGTGCGGCGCGGAGAGCCGGGCAGTGCGCCTGTGCGGCCGGCGCAGCCCGATGGAGCGCGGTGGCGGTGTTGGGTCAGGAGCCCGAGCTGAGGTGGCTGCGCGGGGCACCTTGCTCCTGGGAAGGTTGGCCGAACCCAGCGCGGTGCGAACCTCGCCTCCCAACCAACGGCCACCTGGTAGGGCCCGCAGAGTTCCCTGAGCGCGTGCGGGCTTCGGGCGCCCAGGGAGGCGGGGCGGGGGGGGGGGGTCCTCGAAGGTTGGAAGCGGGGGCGGGGCGTAAACGTCCTTTCCCTGACTGGGGTCGACTGGGCGCGGGACCGAGGGGCCCCTCTTGTCGCTGTGCGAGTCGCGCGGTCCCCGCCTGGGGTG
The DNA here is from genome assembly GCF_051225735.1 of Oryctolagus cuniculus. Lineage (NCBI taxonomy): Eukaryota > Metazoa > Chordata > Mammalia > Lagomorpha > Leporidae > Oryctolagus > Oryctolagus cuniculus. Next base: position 5,853,431 of record NC_142888.1, on the reverse strand, counting down.
GCTTGAGTGAGGGGGTGCCCTTGAGGGTGGCTTAGGATGGATGGGCAAGAGTGGGATGGAGGTGTCGAGGCCCACGCTTGGTGCCTTAAAGGTTTGAGGCTTGGAGGGTTGGCCCCAGTCCTCGAGGAGCAGCCGCCGTGTGGGGGGCTGGGATGGACCTGGCGGGCTCCAGGGGGTCGCCCCAGCCTGCGCGCGCCTTCTCTGCATCCTGGGAAATGCGAACGTGAGGCAGCCGCAGCCCGCCGCCCGCCGCGCAGGTGGCGTCCCGGGGAGCGGGGTGGGGGTGGGGCACCACCGGCGCGGACGGGCAGCGTGTGCCCCGGGCTGGCGTCCCCCTGCCCCCGCCGAGGCGCGCTCCTCGGTCTCGGGTGTGATGCCCAGGTGTCTGGCCCGGCCGCGGCCCCCTCACGTGCAGCGCGGCGGAAGCGTCTCCCAGCCGCTGAGGCTGCAGCCATGTAGAGCTAGCTGGTCCCCGTACTGGCTGCCCAGAAACCTGCGAGGCCGGGGTGAGATTGAGATCATAATCGATAGAATTTGTTTTGTAAATTTTTGATTAATAAGTCGTACTTGGATGTTTTATGGGGGTACAGTGCAGTATTTCAGTACATGTAAACCAAATTCGGTAGAATTGAGAAGCAGGTCTCCCAGTCTTCTGGTTCTCTGTAAAGTGATTGCAGGTAGTGTGGGGGAAACCAATTTCATGCTATTTTTTTTTCCTGGCAACATTTTTTTTTAATTAATGTGCACTATTTTTAAACATTGTTTTTACCTCAGTCTTAACATGCACCCCGTCAAAAAAAACCTGCAAAAATCTTAGAAAATTGATGAATTATCACATAGAGAAGATATGAGTATTTTTTATAAAGTGAACGGAGGAATGGAAAGGATTCTAGGGAAATGTTTTTAAAAAGTACATTTTGTAAGGGCTGGTGGGCATCCCACATGGGCACCATTTGGTGTGCCGGCTGCTCCACTTCTGATCCAGCTCCCTGCTAATGCGCCTGGGAAAACAGTGGAAGATGGCCCAAGTGCTTGGGCCCCTGCACCCACGTCGAAGACCCAGAAGAAGCTCCTGGCTTCTTTCTGGTCCAGCCCCAGTGTTGAGACCATTTGGAGAGTGAACCAGCAGATGGAAGACTTCTGTCTTTCCCTCTCTCTGTAACTCTACCTCTCAAATAAATGAATGAATCTTTAAAAATACATTTTGTAAAGATTTATTTGTTGAGCCGGCGCCGTGGCTCAATAGGCTAATCCTCCACCTTGCGGCGCCGGCACACCGGGTTCTAGTCCCGGTTGGGGCGCCGGATTCTGTCCCGGTTGCCCCTCTTCCAGGCCAGCTCTCTGCTATGGCCAGGGAGTGCAGTGGAGGATGGCCCAGGTGCTTGGGCCCTGCACCCCATGGGAGACCAGGAAAAGCACCTGGATCCTGGCTCCTGCCATCGGATCAGCGCGGTGCGCCGGCTGCAGCGGCGGCCATTGGAGAGTGATCCAACGGCAAAGGAAGACCTTTCTCTCTCTGTCTCTCTGTCTCACTGTCCACTCTGTCAAAAAAAAAAAAAAAAAAAAAAAAAAAAAAGATTTATTTGTTTTACTTATTTGAAAGGCAGAACTCTAGAGAGAGGGAGAGACAGATCTTCCATCTCTGCTTTACTCCCCAAAGGTCCACAACAGCCCAGCCCAGGGGGAGCCAGGAGCCTGGACCTCCATCTAGGTCTCCCCTGCGAGTGGCAGGGGCCCAAGCTCTTGGGCCATCGTAACCATAACTGCCTTCCCAGGTGCATTAGCAGGAAGTTGGATTGGAAGTAGAGCAGCCGGGACTCGAACAGGCATGGCAGCTTAACCTGCTCTGCCACAGCTCTGGCCCCAGGGAAGTGTTCTTTAGTCATTTAACCTGTCCTTGCATCATTTGTAGAAGGAAGGGATGACTAAAATCACTTACAGTTTGTGTTTTTCGTTGCATTTTTTCCAATGGCAGAATTCCATAAATACTACAGAGTAGTGGTACACATAGCTATTTATTAAATATGTACTTCTGTTTTCATCTGTTTTACTTGAAAAACTTGATCTTCATCTTGCTGGGGAAGAACCCAGAACCCACCCAGCAGAGCTAGCCCTCTCTGGCAGAGGGACCTTATAGAATAAAATATCAGGAAGGAGAGGCTGCAGTTTTCTTTGTTAAAGATTTACTTATTGTATTTGAAAGTTAGAGTTACAGAGAGGCAGAGGCAGAGAGAAAGAGATCTTCCATCCACTGGTTCATTCCTCCAAATGGCTGCAACGGCCAGGGCTGGGCCAGCCAGCAGCTTCATCCAGGTTTCCCACGTGGGTGCAGGGACCCAAACACTTGTGCCACCTTCTGCTGCTTTCCCAGATGCATTAGCAGGGAGCTGGATCAGAACTGGAGCCCATATGGGATGCTGGTGCTGCAGGTGGGAGCTTTTATCTGCTGTGCCACAGTGCTGACCCCACAATTTTGTTTGGTTGAGAATTTAAATAGTAGATTATTTAGATTTTTGTCAAACTAATGAGAGGAGGGGGGCTCTATGGTTGGACTTTTAATTTATCTGGAATTTAAATTTGTTTAAAGGAATTTGAAGGGGAATTCTTACTAAATTAGGTTTGAAAACTTTATTATAGAATCATTTAATATACTCTGCTGATCCTAAGATTAGCTTGAAGCTGTTTTCTTTCTTTGAAATTGGAAATATGGAAGAAGGTGTGAAGGTTTAAAGCATTAAACTTCTCTGTACATTAAGGTTGGTGTGGCAAAATTGGAGCATTGCATTTAAGTACCACAATTTGTTCTTTTGAGGGTTAGTGAATCTCAGGTACTTAGAAAAATGTAATCCTCAGAAAAATCTTGATTCTTTCAGTTTTACTATAATCTGCCCAGGATACTGATAATTTTTGGTCACCCAGAGTCTTAGATTTGGGATCCATTACTAATGAGAATTAGCCTGTCTTTCTAGAGATCAACTATTGTTTGTCAGGCTTTGCTGAGTGCCATAAGGGCTGCAAAAGACAGAAAAGCCTGAGATGTTTAGGCTGAATGACATATTGGTACAGTTTGGGCGTGTGAGTGGGTGAGTGATTTTCCTGGGTGCTTTTGTGGACAAGATTTTTTTCCTCTAAGATCAGGTTCTTGTCATACATACATATATGCATGCAGCTTGTTCCCTATTACCTCTGGGAGGTGCCTATTATTTCCTTTTAGTTACCTATGGGATGGAAATTACTGAATGTGTTGTTCTTTTTAGTACTTGTTTTATATGCACAGTGTAACAAATGAATGAATGCCTGTTTTGGTCTGTTTAAATACCTGTAACCTGGGCCAGTGCTGTGGCATAGCAGGTAAAGCTGCCACCTGCAGTGCCAGCATCCCATATAGGTGCCGGTTGGAGTCTCGGCTGCTCCACTTCTGATCCAACTCCCTGCTAATGTGCCTGGGAAAGCAGTGGAAAAAAAGCACCCATGTGGGAGACCTGGAAGAACCTCCTGGCTTCAGATGCGGCCATCTGGGGAAGTGAACCAGCAGATGGAAGACCCCTCTCTGTCTCTACCTCTCTCTGTAACTCTTTCAAATAAATAAAATAAATCTTTTTTAAAAAAATCTATAACCAGCAAATAGGATTGCTAGATGGCAACTGTCCTATCAGACTACATCATTGTTACACAGGTCTTAAGCTCTCCTCAACCTGAAATGCCTTTTTCTCCCCTTATCCCTTCAAGGGTTCACCTGTTCTAGGCTCTTAGTGAGCCTGGAAGTGAATGAACTTCCTCCTGTCTTTGCTTGTAGTATCTCCAGCAAAATATTTTTTATTCTGTCTGTGTTACAGTAATGTTTGAGTTCTGCTAGGTGGGTGTTCATTGAGTGCCTACTGTATGCCAGACTGTGCTGGTGGTTATCACTGTCACTAAAGCTGAGTAAACTGAGGTCCAGCCTGCGATGTGAATGTCAGCTTTCCCCTTCTACTGTTTCAGACAGGGAGGCAGAGGAAGCAGGTGAATCACCTGGAGATAACGCTTCCTGGTATCCGAGCTCTTACAGCAGGGTGGAGAACATCTGGCCTGCAGGCCATGTAAGGCCTGTGAAATCATTTGGTCTAGCCCTGCCATGACAACTGCCTGTGGAACTTGAAATTCAGTAAATCCATAGCAGGCTAATTTTTAAGTTTATAATTTTATATGGCCCGTGGATGATGTTATAAATATCTAAATGACCCTTGGCAGACAAAAGATTCCCCTCCCCAACCTACAGGATAAGGATTTGATTCTTGCTCTGAAGATAAACAGACACTACCCCCTCCCCCCCTCCCCCATCCCGGCTAAACCAGGCTTACATCACTTTAGGGGGTCAAGACTGTTCTAGACTGACCTAGGGCTCATTATATGTTCATTGTAATACGTTAGCATGTGAAATGATGCACCTACCAGCTGCCATGACAGGAAACGTCAGAGCATGTAAGTAGCCAAAAGGGGTGGGAGCTAGAATCCAGGAAATATTCCTCCCCCTCATTAGAATATACCTTCCATTATTAGAATATACATCCCCTTTTATTGAGAAACCCATATAATATTAAACACAATTTGCAGACAGTGCCACTTCTCTCCAAGTAGGCTCCACCCTGTGGAATGAGTATGTTCTTTCTTGATAAAATGCTTGTTGCTTGCTATTCACTATTCTCCAACTCAGTCCTGAATTCCTTCCTGAAGTGAAGTCAAGGACGTGGGTACCAGATGGTCCTCACTGTCCAGTGCCACCTGCAGGGAAATTATTTGACATCTCTGTGCTTCAATTTTCTCACCATTAAAATGAGCTTCAGAACAACACTGGGAAATAGAGCACTATCCTAAGGATAGGGAGTTATTATCTGTAAAATAGTGTGACACATAGTAAGTGTCCAAGCTGGTTAACCATTATTAGCTGCGTGCGTCTTCTCTATCAGATCATTAGTTTGAGGACAAGGCATGGATCCAAGTTACAAGGGTCTCCCTCAGTGCCACCTGGTGCAGAGAGTGACTGGATCGTCATCCTATCTCTCTTCAGAGTTTCTGCACACAGTAAGTGTGCAGTGTTTGATAATTATGTCATGGTGGGATGTTTGCCGATTCCATTATGCTGGGAGCAGCTACATTGGGTTGAGTACTCAGTAAATACCCATGAGTTGAACTAAAGAAGTGGTGTCAGTCAAGAAGTTTGAGATAACAGAACTGCAGGCATGTTTTCTGAAGCCTGTTGAGCTTTCCAGTGCATTCTGCAGGTAATTCTTTTCTTTTCTTGTTTCTTTTTTGAGATTTAAAAGGACTTATTAGAATCAAAAACCTCCGGTCAGAGGGGCGTGGAGGGGGGATAATATTTTCTTACTGAGGGAAACTCATTTGCCCATTGTTTGCTAAAAAAGGAGGGAATTGCTTTCAGGCAAGATGAGGTTGCCAGTTCTCCTTCCACCAGCATGTCTCTTATCCCCTGCCTTGGAGCCACAGGATGTAGGCAATACAAACTGGAAGTTCAGAAAAATCTCCCCCAGGAGTTCCAAGGAGGGTGGGACCAGCAGCAAAGGCTGAGAATTAGATCTCTAAGAAATCAGAGTTCTTGGGGCCGGCACTGTGGTGTAGCGGGTAAAGCTAATGCCTGCAGTGCCGGCATCCCATATGGGCGCCAGTTTGAGACCCGGCTGCTCCACTTCTCATCCAGCTCTCTGCTATGGCCTGGGAAAGCAGTGGAGATGGCCCAGGTCCTTGGGCCCCTGCACCCACATGGGAGACCCTGCACCCACGTGGGAGACCTGGAAGAAGCTCCTGGCTCCTGGCTCCAGATCAGCGCAGCTCCGGCCTTTGCGGCCATTTGGGGACTGAACCAGCAGATGGAAGATTTTCTCTCTTTCTCTCTCTGCTTCTCCCTCTCTCTGTGTGTGTAACTATGACTTTCAATTAAAATAAATAAATCTTTTTTAAAAAAAGAAATCAGAGTTCTTTGTTCTTTTTCAAAGTTGTATTTAAACTCTTTATTGGGGCTGGCACTGTAGCGTAGCAGGTAGAGCTGCTGCCTGCAGTGCCGGCATCCCATATGGGTGCCAGTTCAAGTCCCTGCTGCTCCACTTCTGATCCAGCTCTCTACTATGGCCTGCGGAAGCAGTACAAGATGGCCCAATGCTGATTTGTGTCCCAGCTACTCCACTTCTGATCCAGCTTTCTGCTATGGCCTGGGAAAGCAGTAAAAGATGGCCCAAGTCCTTGGGTACCTTCGCCCACTTGGGAGACCTGGAAGAAGCTTCTGGCTCCTGACTTTGGATTGGCGCAGCTCCGGCTGTTGCCGCAAACTGGGGAGTGATTCAGTGGATGGAAGACCCCTCTCTCTCTCTCCTCCTCTCTTCTCTGTAACTCTGACTTTCAAATAAATAAATAAGTCTTTATTTAAAAAGAAGAAAAAGATGGCCCAGGTACTTGGGCCCCTACACCCACGTGGGAGACCTGGAGGAAGCTCCTAGCTCCTGGCTTCAGATCAGCACAGCTCCGGCCGTGTGGCCAATTGGGGAGTGAACCAGCAGGTGGAAGACCTCTCTCTTTCTGCCTTTCCTTCTCTCTGTGTAACTCTGACTTTCAAATAAATAAATCTTTTAAAAAAAAAACTCATTCTTTTTTTAAGATTTATTTATTTGAAAGGCAGTTACAGAGAGGGAGAGACAGAGAGAGAGGATGAGAGACCTTCCAACCGCTGGTTCACTCTCCAAATGGCTGCAACAGCTAGGGCTATGCCTTGCTGAAGCCAGGAGCCAAGAGCTTCTGGGTCTCCCACGTGGGTGCAGGGGCCCAAGCACTTGGGCCATTTTCTGCTGCTTTCCTAGGCCATAGCAGGGAGCTGGATAGGAAGTGGAGCAGCTGAGATTAGAACCAGCTCCCACATGGTGCCACAGTGCTGGCCTCGCCCATTTCTATTTCTAATCCTTCTTCCTCTCAAATATTAAAGGATGTTTTCCTATCTTTCAGGTGGCCCATCTTCTGTAATGGTTAGTTTTTTAAAAGAATACTTCATCTTCTGTAATAGTTATACTGAGAGACTTAAGTGGAAGGATTCACAGCTTAATTTGGGCAGAAAGAAATAGACATTTCTAGGAGATGTTGTTAAATATTCCCTAGATACTAGGCCTTGTTGGCAGGATTTGGGTTCATTTGATATTAATATTAATACAGTGGCATTGCCTGGTTTTAGGGGCCATGTGTGTGTTCTGGGATTTCAGAACTTCCTGAGGCCTTGCCCTCCGCCTTCTTTTGAAAGGAGTTAAAACCAGAAGAAGAAAGAAGATAGTGGTTGAAGGTGGCTGCCCTTGGGATCTCCTGGCTTAGGAGAGGGTTTGCACGCTGTCTACCTCACATAGGAGGCAGCCTTCGTCTGTGGAGACTGCTGTCTCATCTAATGATCTGGGGTGGACTAGACGTTTGGATCCTCTGCAGCTGCCTCTGAGGTCAGTGTGAATGCAAGCCTTGATGTACTTTTCTAACGGGAAATAATTGTTTTCTTCTTGCCTAGGACTATTTTGCCTCATTAAAAAAAAAAAAAAAGCTACGTCTCCCTGTAACTCTTTCAAATAAATAAAATAAATCTTTAAAAAAAAGATTTATGACCGGCGCCGCGGCTCACTAGGCTAATCCTCCACCTGCAGTGCCGGCACACCGGGTTCTAGTCCCGGTCGGGGCACCGGATTCTGTCCCGGTTGCCCCCCTTCCAGGCCAGCTCTCTGCTGTGGCCAGGGAGTGCAGTGGAGGATGGCCCAAGTGCTTGGACCCTGCACCCCATGGGAGACCAGGAAAAGCACCTGGCTCCTGCCATCGGATCAGCGCGGTGCGCTGGCTGCAGCACGCTGGCCGCGGCGGCCATTAGAGGGTGAACCAACAGCAAAGGAAGACCTTTCTCTCTGTCTCTTTTTCTCACTGTCCACTCTGCCTGTCAAAAAATCAAAAAATAAAAAAAAAAGATTTATTTATTTGAAAGGCAGAGTTACAGAATGAGCTAGCGAGCAAGAGAGAGGTCTTCCATCTGCTGGTTCACTCCCTAACTGGCTACAACAGCCAGGGATGGGCCATTCCTAAGCTAGGAGCCAATACTTGGACCATCTTCTGTTGCCTTCCAGGCACATTAGCAGGGAGCTGGATCAGAAGAGGAGCAGCTGGCTGGTGCCATGGCTCAATAGGCTAATCCTCCGCCTGCGGCGCCGGCACACCGGGTTCTAGTCCTGGTCAGGGCGCCGGATTCTGTCCCGGTTGCCCCTCTTCCAGGCCAGCTCTCTGCTGTGGCCCAGGAGTGCAGTGGAGGATGGCCCAAGTGCTTGGGCCCTGCACCCCATGGGAGACCAGAATAAGCACCTGGCTCCTGGCTTTGGATCGGCGCCGTGCGCCGGCTGTGGCGGCCATTGGAGGTTGAACCAATGGCAAAAGGAAGACCTTTCTCTCTGTTTCTCTCTCTCTCTCACTGTCCACTCTGCCTGTCAAAAAAAAAAAAAAAAAAAAAAAAAAGGAGCAGCCAAGACAAGACTTGAACCGGCACCCACATGGGATGCTGGCTTTGCAGACAGTGGCTTTACCTGCTATGCCACAGCACTGATCCCAAGCCTTGTGATTTAAACAAAAGGAAAACAGTCATGAGTAAGCTGTACACAAGGGTTTGCGGAAACAGTAGCCATGCCAAATGCCCAAGATCATTTAGAGCGGCAGGATCTATTCCTAGGATTCATAGCTTCTTGCTAGCACGGGGTTCATTCACCATCTGGAAATACCTGCTTTTCCTCTTGCTGCCAAATAGGGTGGGGCCTTATAACCCCAAGATAACCCTTTGGAATGCTTTGTGTTCCTTTGTCATCTCAACCTCTTTGTGTCTGTGCCCCCCCCCCCTTTCTTTAGTAACAGCCTTATTGAGATACAATTCATATTCCATACATTTTCACCCATTTAAAATGCATAGTTCAGTGGTTTGTAGTATAATCAGAGTTGTACAGACATCGCCATAGTTCTAGAATGTTTTCATCATCCCACAAAGAAACCCATACCCATTAGCCATCATTCCTCATTCCCCATCACCGCAAAACCAGTGATCTACTCTGTATGTAGAGACCTCTAGGCTGCTGTCACAGCAGTTTTCAGCCTTTCTTGCATACACACATCGCAGTGACCTAGAAGTCTGTGTGTGGCTCTTCGTGCATCATAGGTTTAGAAACCATCATTCTGTACACCCTATCCTGGAGATCTGAGACTTGAATTCACCCCAAAGCCTTGCCTTTTCACCTGCTTGCATCCTTACTCCTCAAGGCCTGCAAAAATACTTCGAGCCTGAGTGTAACTTTCCCCAGCAGTATGCAGTCATATGCTGCCATGTGTTAATTATAGCTCCCCAAGAACTAATGGCTGCTAATTGTTGAACAATTGTGTGCCAAGCACCTTTATAAGCACTGGTCATACCTTATTTTACTTTCTTTCTCACAGCCACACTTTGCACACTATCCTCATTTTAGAGAAGCTTCAGTTACCTATACTGTGTAACAAACCGCTCTAAAATTTATTTCTCCCAATTCTATGGGTTGGCTGGGCTCAGTTGAGGTCAGTTGGAGTCACTCATGGTACTTACTGCAGTCAGCTATGAGCTCATTTGGGCATGAAATGTCCCAGATAACATCTCATTATCCAGGTGTGTAGTCATAGGAGGTCTGTCCTGGACTTCCACACAGTGTGGTAGCCCTGTTTCAAGGCTAAGGAAGCAGAACTTGCCATTTGTCTTAAGGTCAGGGCATAGAAGTCCCAGAATATTACCTTTGCTGTATTCAGTGGTCAGAACAAGTTACCATGGGGCAGGCATTGTGGCATAGCAAACAAAGCTGATGCCTGCCATACCAGCATCCCATATGGGCACTAGTTCGTGTCCCGACTGCTCCAGTTCCGATCCAGCTCCCTGTTAGTGGCCTGGGAAAGCAGTGGAAGATAACCCATGTCCTGGGGCCCCTGCCACTCATCTGGGAGATCCGGAAGAAGCTCCCGATTCCTGGCTTTGACCTGGTATGGCCACCTGGGGAGTGAACCAGGGGATGGACATTCTCTTTTTGTCTGTCCTTCTCTCTCTGTAACTCTTTCAAATAAATAAATAAATCTTAAAAAAAAAAAAGTAACCATGCAAAACCGGATTCAATGGGAGGTGAAATAGAGTCTACTTTTTGTTTTTAATTTTTCAAAAATTTTAATTGACAGGACAATTGTATATATTTATGAGGTACACTGTGATTGATGCATGTATATAATGTGTAATGATCAAATCAGTATAATTAACATTTCCATCTCCTTAAACATTTATCATCTCTTTTCTTTGGGAACCTTTAAACTCCTCTTCTAGTTCTTTATAAAATATATAACAAATTGTTGTAAGCTGTAGAGACCCCACCTCTTGATGTAAGGAGTAGCATGCACCTAATGGGATAAGAGCACTTATAGTGGCCCTTTTGGAGATGATTTACCGCAGCAGGTAAATGTGTCAAACTATAGTGTCATGAATATTTGTAGAATGACTAAAAAGTAAAAAATTCATTCAAAGAAAAACACTATAGGGCTGGTGTCCTGTTGCAGTGGGTTAAGCCACTGTCTGTGGCGCTAGCATCCTATATGGGTGTGGGTTCAAGTCCCAGCTACTCTACTTCTGATCCAGCTTCCTGCTAATGCACCTGGGAAAGCAGTGGAAGATATCCCAAGTGCTTGGGCCCCTGCTGTCCACATCGGAGACCCTGGTGAATGTCCTGGCTTTGGCCTGGCCTAACTCTGGCTGTTGGCAACCATCTGGGAAGTGAACCAGAGGATGGAAGATCTCTGTCTCTCCTTCTCTCTGTAACTCTGTCTTTCAAACAAATAAATAAATCCTTTTTAAAAATAGTAAATAATATTGTAGGTTGCTGCTGGCTAATCCAAATAGAATGCTGGGGCTGGCGCTGTGGCATAGTGGGTAAAGCTGCCACCTGCAGTGCTGGTATCCCATACAGGTGCCAGTTTGAGACCCGGCTGCTCCACTTTCAGTCCAGCTCTCTGCTATGGCCTGGGGAAAGCAGTAGAAGATGGCCCAAGTCCTTGGGTCCCTGCACCCATGTGGGAGACCTGGGAGAAGCTCCTGGCTCCTAGCTTCAAATTGGCGCAGCTTTGACCTTTGCTGCCAGTTGGGGAGTGAACCAGCAGATGGAAGACCCCTCCCTCTCTTTCTCTCTCTTCTCTCTGTGTAACTCTGACTTTCAAATAAAATAAAATAAATCTTAAAAAACAAATAGAATGTTGGCACCATATGTAAATCTTAAATATTCTGGTAACCGCATTAAAAAAGAAAAAGGAAACAGGTAAAATTAATAAATACAATGCATTTAACCAAATATATCCAAAATAGTATTATTTTAACGTGTAATTAATATAAAGAATCATGAACTAACTTAGGTGGTGTTTCGTGCACTAAGTCTTTGCACCCAGTGTATAGTTTACTCTTACAGCACGTCTCCATTTGGACTAGCCATGTCTCCATTGCTCAGCAGTCAGCTGTGGCTACTCTCTCTCTCTTCTTTTAATATTTACTATTGATTTATTTATTTGAAAGGTGATTGTTGGGGTGGGGGGTTGTAGAGACAGAGACAAAGATCCTCCGTATGCTGGTTCATTCCCCAAGTAGCCTCAACAGCCAGGTCTGGGCCAGGCAGAAGCCAGGAGCACGGAACTCCATCTGGGTCTTCCACGTCACTGTCAGGAACACAAGTACTGAGCTGTTACCTGCTGCCTTCTCAGCCTCATTAGCAGGGAGCTGGATCAGAAGTGGAGTGGTATATACTTGAACCAGTATCCCAGGATATGGGATGTTGGTGTCGCAAGCAACCTCCTACACAACACTGGCCAGAGTGGTTGCTGTCTTGTATGCACTCATCTAGAAAGTTTTCATCATGGCCAAGAGTTGAGTTACCTAGATTCAGCCTCGTGAGCACTAGTGTACTGTGACATTTAAGTATGATTTCTGTGCTGTGGACTATGGTGTGAAGTATAGCATGTGCTGTTATAGCAAGTCAAACTTGGATCTCTTTTGTATGAGTGAAGTTAGTAGAAATGAAAAATTACTTTAATAGAATGGACTCCCCTGCAGTGAGACAATGCAGGCCTAGATCCGTAGACTCCTGAGAGGAGAAGCAGATTTTGGTTTCCCCAGTGTGAGCAAGTGGAATGTACTAGCGCTTTGACTAGTAGGATCCTTGACACAGATGGTTGGCTTGGGGATCTGTCGGTGGGCTTGATTTCATGTTACTTGCTAAGCTGTCCTTTAAAAAAAAGGATTTATTTTATTTATTTGAAAGAGTTACAGAGAGAGGTAGAGACAGAGAGAGAGGTCTTCCATCCACTGGTTCACTCCCCAGATGGCTGCAATGGCTGGAGCTGTGCCCATCTGAAGCCAGGAGCCAGGAGCTTCTTCTCTGTCTCCCATGTGGGTGCAGGGGCCCAAGGACTTGGACCATCTTCTACTGCTTTCCCAGGCCATAGCAGAGAGCTGGATCAGAAGAAGAGCAGCCAGGAATCGAACCGGCACCCAATGGGATGCTGGTGCTTCAGGCTAGGGCTTTTTTTTTTTTTTTTTGACAGGCAGAGTGGACAGTGAGAGAGAGAGAAAGGTCTTCCTTTGCCGCCGCGGCCGGCGCACTGTGGCAGCGCACCACGCTGATCCGATGGCAGGAGCCAGGTACTTATCCTGGTCTTTTGTGGGGTGCAGGGCCCAAGCACTTGGGCCATCCTCCACTGCACTCCCTGGCCACAGCAGAGAGCTGGCCTGGAAGAGGGGCAACTGGGACAGAATCCGGCGCCCCGACCGGGACTAGAACCTGGTGTGCCAGCGCCGCAAGGCTAATCCGCCTAGTGAGCCGCGGCGCCGGCCCAGGCTAGGGCTTTAATCTGCTACACAACAGTGCCAACCCCTCAGCTGTCCTTGATAAAAGCATGTTATGGGGCCGGCACTTTAAAAAAAAAAGATTTATTTATTTATTACTTGAAAGAGTTAGAGGCAGAGGCAGAAAGAGACAGACAGGGGTCTTCCATCTGCTGGTTCACTCCCGCAGTGGCCGGAGTTGGGCCGATCTGAAGCCAGGAACCAGGAGCTTCCTCTGGGTCTCCCATGTGGGTGCAGGGTCCCAAGCACTTGGGCCATCTTCCACTGCTTTCCAAGGCCACAGCAGCGAGCTGGATCGGAAGTGGAGCCAGCCAGGTCTCGAACCGGCACCCATATGGGATGCTGACACTGCAGGCTGCGGCTTTACCCACTATGCCAGAGCGCTGGCCCCTAAATAAATAACTCTTAGAAAAAAAAAAAGCTTCTTATAAAAAACTGTGGGACGGGGTCGGCACTGTGGCATAGCAGATAAAGCCGCCGCCTGCAGTGCTAGCATCCCATATGGATGCTGGTTCAATTCCTGGCTGCTGCACTTCTGATCCAGCTCTCTGCTATGGCCTGGGAAAGTAGTGGAAGATGGCCCCAGTCCTTGGGCCCCTGTACCCACGTAGGAGACCCGGAAGAAGCTTCTAGCTTCTGGTAGGCCCAGCTCTGGCCGTTGTGGCCGTTTGGGGAGCAAACCAGCAAATGGAAGATCGATCAATCGATTGATCTCTCTCTCTCTCTTTGCCTTTGCCTCTGTAACTCTTTCAGATAAATAAATAAATCTTTAAAAACAAAAAAAGAATTGGCTATTGGTTAAGCAGGTCAACCAGTGTGATATCTCAATTACTATGGTAGATACATTGAGTTAATTTCCTTCTCAGCTCAGGTTTTCCAGCCTTACTCTTTTTTTCCCTTACTTACCCACTTTGCATATTTATTTGTTTTATTTATGCAGCAGTATTAATCCCTTGTTGAAGCAAGGAGGGGGGTGAGCATAAATGAATACCTGAAATTAATAAATACAAACCAACAAGTGTTCTTGCAGCTGGAGTCTGTCACTAGGATGCCCAAGTCCCTTTATTAAGCAGTTCTGTGTATCTCTGCTTCAAAACTGCACCTTAATATGTGCCATTAACTTGAAGTAACCATCTGAATTGTAAACTGGGCAAAATAGAATTCTGCTGTGTTTATTTTTTTAAGTTCCCCACCATGTCTCCCAATGTGATTCCTGTATGTTTTTTTCCTTCAACAGCTAGGTGTGCATTTTCAGAACTTCACATACTAAGGAGGGAAGTATTTATATTTTTTTAATTTTTTAAAAAAATAATTTTTAATTTTTATTTTTTAGCATTTACGTTATTTGAAAGGCAGAGTTAGAGAGGGAGATACACACACACACACACACACACACACTCAGAGAGAAAGAGGGAGATCTTCCATCTCTTTCTCCATTCTCCAAATGGCTGCAATGTGCCAGGCTGAAGCCAGGAGCCCAGAATTCCATCTGTGTCTCCCACATGGTGGCAGGGCCCAAGTGCTTGAACCATCTTCCATTGCTTTCCTAGGTACAGTAGCAGGGAGCTCGATGGGAAGTAGAGTAGCTGAGACTGGAACCAGCACTCATATGCGTTGCTGGTGGAGGCTTAACCTGTTGTGCCACAGCACTGGCCCCAGCAGGGAAGCATTGTACATGGGATTAGTATCATCTCTTAGGGGGTTTGCTCTTTTCTACCTATTGGTCATACTGTTCAGTTTTCTTAGTACCAGTCAGAGATGACATTTGGTAGTAAAATATCATAATAGATCTCAATGGTTGCTTTCCTTGAACTTGGGTAATTTTTCCTCCAGTGGAGATAGGTATTTTTTATTTATTTTTATTTTTTTAAATTTTATTTAATAAATATAAATTTTGAAAGTACAACTTTTGAATTATAGCAGCTTTTCTCCCCATACCCTCCTTCCCACCTGCAACGATCCCATCTCCCACTCCCTGTCCCATCCCATTCTTCATCAAGATTCATTTTCTTTTTTTTTTTTTTTTTTAGGTCAAGGTGAGTTTATTGTCCAAATAGCATAACCTAATTGCATCCCAAACCATTTTCAAATCCACCTTCTACTCCATCTTTAAACCAAGTCAGACAGAGAAGGCCTCGTCAGAGGCAGCTGACTACACCGTGTTACTGTCACAGCCAACATTCTGCCACACTTCCTAAAAACCTCGTTTACATCCATCACACTACTTAGCACTGTCTAGCATCAAGATTCATTCTCAGTTATCTTTATATACAGAAGATCAACTTAGTATATACTAAGTAAAGATTTCAACAGTGTGCACCCACACAGATACACAAAGTATAAGTACTGTTTGAGTAGTAGTTTTACCATTAATTTGCATAGTACAACATATTGAGGTCAAAGAACCTACATGGGGAGCAAGTGTACAGTGACTCCCATTGTTGGAGATAGGTATTTTGAACAAAATGTAATGGTGATTATTTTCCTTAGCTAGATAATCAATAGTATTTAAGCACTTTTAGTTACTGCTTTTGTACTACTAATTCTAATTGCCATTTTCTTCTTTTTTGAGGTCTAGTTATTTATTTGAAAGTCAGAGTTATAGAGACAGAGGGAGAGAGAGAGAGAGATACTTTCTATTTGCTAGTTCACTCCCCAGATGGCCGCAACAGCCAGGGCTTGATCAGGCCACAGCCAGGAGCCAGGACCTTCATCTGTATCTCCCATGTGGGTGGCAAGGGCCCAAGCACTTGAGCCATCTTTCGCTGCTTTTCCCAGACCATTAGCAGGGAGCTGGAATGGAAGTAGAGCAGCCTGGACACAAAGCAGCACCCATATGGGATGGTGGCATTGCAAGTGGCTAGGCTACAACACCAGTCCTCCCATTTTCTTTGTAGAAAACATTTTCCTGCTGTCCTTTACCTCGCCTCTTCACTCACCTAAGTTTCCACTTCACTTGATTTTATTTTTGTCAGTTACAATTTTTTTCTAAAGAAGAATTGTGTCTTGTGGGGAGCAACTGGGAGCAACTCGGACTAGACTAAGTTACTGGAATTAAGACTTATTCTATGCATCTGCTCTCCCACAATATGGCGCTGGGAGAGGAGGAAACAGCTTCTACTCAGCTGCCTCCAGTTCAACCAATAAGCAGCAGGACCTGCTCCTGATTGGAGGAGAGCAGCGTACTCGGCGTGTGGGTAGCAGAGTTGGGATTGGTGGAAGAGGACTATAAAGGAGGAGAGAGACAACATGCACCAGGAACATCTATCTGAAGGAACACCTGTGCAGCCCCCGAGAGAGCCGGCCGGCGGTGTGCCGCTCCCCCGCGGAAGTGGGGAAAGTGGCAGGGGGAACCGCCCTTCCACGGAGGTGGAAGGGTCGGTAGCCAACCCGGGAAGAACCAGCAGCAAACCCAGGGAGGGCCGAGCAGACAAAAGAACAGCGCAGGGTCCTGTGTCGTTCCTCCACGAAGAGGGGGAGCGACAATTAGTGGTTTCTGAGCACTGAGAAACTGAATTCTTACTGGTCTCTGATTTTTACAGATATACATTTCTATAGCCACATGTGGTATTGGTTCCCGTATTGGACTGTGCAGTTAACTAGATGTTCACTAAACTTGCCAGATTAAGATCAGACCTGAGAAATTAGTTTAAGACCTCAAACAAGTTACTTCAGACCCATCTATTCTTGGTTTCTCCTGTACGAGCTCTGGTAGTTGGCACTTCACATTCAGCTTCTTGTAAATACTCATAGACCATCAAGAACAGAACTGGCAGTTAGCTCCTGTGGTCCATATCAGGTCTGTAGGGTGATGATGGAACTATCAGACAAGATGTATTTCTGGCTCTTTCTGACTTTGGGGTGCCCACAGTCAGCCAACCCTTTTCTCTCCCTGTCTCACCTTATCAAGTTGGCATCACTGAAGAGTAAGACTGAAAACAGGTTCTGTGGTTACACAGATGGACTTGCAGAGCCTTACCAAACCATTAGATGAAACCATTGACTATATGGGATTTGAGTAAGCTGTGAAGAGAACTTTTCCAGCAATATGTTGGCTGGGACAGCTGACAAAGACCGGACCATGGGCCTAGGCCAGAGAACCCTGTGGTGGAAAGTGAGATTGGTGAAGGCATTTGGAGTCATTGAGCAGCACAGCTGAATTAGTCATGTTCCCTATTCTTGAGGATGTGCTTCCTAAAGTAGATAAGCCTCAGCCTCCTCTTTCAGCTTGCTCCTCACAAACTGTGGCCTCAGGGGTGGCCCTTCTTTTTTTTATTTTTTAAGATTTATTTATTTACTTGAAAGAGTTACACAGAGAGAGGTAGATGTAGAGAGAGGGAGAGAGAGAGGTCCTCCATCCATTGGTTCACTTCCCAGATGACCACAACAGCTGTGCTGATCCAAAGCCAGGAGCCAAGAGCTTCCTCTGGGTCTCCCGTGTGGGTGCAGGGGCCCAAGGACTTGGGCCATCTTCTACGGCTTTCCCAGGCCATAGAAGAGAGTTGGATTGGAAGTGGAGCAGCTGGGACTCGAACTGGTGCCCAAATGGGATGCCGGCACTGCAGGCAACAGCCTTACCCACTGTGCCGCAGCACCAGCCCCCATGGCCCTTCTGACTCAGTTGCTTTTCTAAAATGAGGTGGTGCAAAAGGTGATCTCACTATTGATGACCAAGTCTGTGATGCTATCATCTGTCATGCCAGCCTCGAAGACTGAGGAAGGATGTACGTTAACGCATCACGTTAGTGGAATTAGCAACCAGGTAGGTTTGGAACCCCTACCCCTCTTCCTTCTCACAGGCAAGCAGAGAATTCTGCCTCTTTGTCTCTCATGAGCTCATCTCTGTGGCCAGTGCCATATATCAGACACTGTCATCTTGAGCGTGAGCAGTATCATAAGAATTTTAGGGATCTTTGCCCCTTTGTCCTGGTTACGCTTCCCTGTCTTGGATCAGTCATGTCATTCTCTTTAGCCTCCTCTGATATCCGCATGATGCTTTCTAGAGAATATAGTTAAACTACTGGGGTATTGGGATGAGACTCTGCCTTACCTGCTTACCTGTCCACAAAACACCCCCAACTCAAGTGTTTAGTGTGCTTCACACCCACTTATACATGACTGCCCATGTGTGTGCTATGCTCTTTGCCCAGAATTCCCTTCCTCTCTCTGTGTCTGCCATCTTTGTCCTTGTTTCCACTTTTCATCTTTCAGTACTTGGCTCACATCTCACCTCTTCCCTGAAGACTTCTCTGATCACATATACTTCTGATTTTTTTTCTCCTCCATCATTTTTCATTACAGTTTTGACTATGCTAATACAAGTAAATCATGTGCAAATAAAATTGGGGCTGCCATTTAGAAGGTAGAGTGCATAAATCCTACATGTACAATCTAATGAATTTTTGTATATATCCATATAACCACCCCAGATGAAGGAATTAAATTTTATAGTACTCAGAAGGCTCCTCTGTGCCTACTCCACGACAGTGTTTCCTTTCAAAGGTAACTACTGTTCTCACTTCTTTTTGTCATAGATTAGTTTTGCTTGTTTTTGAACTTAATTGAAATAGATTTATATAGTACATACTTTTTTTAAAAAAAAGGTTTATTTATTTGAAAGTCAGAATTAGAGAGGAGGGGGAGAGAGAGAGAGAGAGAGATCTTCCATCCACTGGTTCACTCCCCAAATGGCTGCAGTGGCCAGGCCGAAGCTAGGAGCCAAGAGCTTCATCAGGGTCTCCCAAGTGGGTGCAGGGGCCCAAGCACTTGGGCCATCTTTCGCTGATTTCCCAGGCACATCATCAGGGAGGTGGATTGGAAGTAGAGAAGCCAAGACTTGAACCAGCACCCATATGGGATCCCAGCACTGCAGATGGTGGCTTAACTCACTGCACCACCCCGCCAGCCCCCATACTTTTTTTATTATAGAATATGTATAATATAAAATTGACCATTTTTAAGTGTACAGTTCAGTGGCATTAAGTGCATTCAGATTGTTGTGCAACTATTACCACATAATATCTCCACAACTTTTCCATCAAGTATATGCTTTGATGTGTGTGTTTAATTTTTATTTATTTATTTTCACTGATTTGAAAGGCAGAGACAGAAACAGACACAGGCACAGAGAGATTTTCCTTCTGCTGGTTCACTCCCCAAATGCCTGCTGAGGCTGGGCCAGGCCAAAACCAGGACCAAGGAACTGCATCTGGGTCTCTCACATGGGTGGCGGGGAACCAAGTACTTGAGCCCTCACATGTGGTCTCCCAGGGTGCACATTAGTAGGAAGCTGGAGTCAGTGGTGTCTTTAACTGCTCTACCAAATACCTGCTCCACCAAATACCTGCTCCTCATTCCCCCTTTTTTTCCACTCAGCTTTATGTCTGTAATATTCACCCATGTTGTAACAAGTATCAGTGGTTCATTTCTTTTTATTTCCTAGTATTAGTATAATGTGACTGTAGCACAATTTGTTTTACTGAATCTCTTGCTGATGAGTTATTTCAAGTTTTTTATTCTTTTGTCTAAAACTGCTATGAACATGATGCTTGTATACATCCTGGTGCCCATAAAAATGCATTTTTTAAAAGATTTATTTATTTGAAAGGCAGAGTTACAGAGAAGCAGAGAGAGAGAGAGAGAGGTTTGTCCCTCTGCTGGTTTACTCCCCAAATGGCTGCAATGGCCAAAGGTGCGCCGATCTGAAGCCGGGAGCCAGGAGCTTTTTTCTGGTTCTCCCACGCGGGTGCAGGGGCCCAAGGACTTGGGCCATCTTGTACTGCTTTCTCAGGCCATAGCAGAGAGCTAGATCGGAAGTGGAACAGCCAGGACTCAAACCAATATGGGATGCTAGCACTGTAGGCGGTAGCTTTACCCACTACGCCAAAGCGCCGGCCTCACAAATGCATTTTCTTAAACTTTATTTAAGAGGCAGAAAGAGAGACAGAAGAACAGAGAGTGAATCCCCAACTTCTGGTTCATTCCACCAATCCCTGCGGTGGTCGGGGCTGGGTCAAGGCTGAAGCCAGGAGCTGGGAATACAATCCAGGTTTCCGATGTGGGTGGCAAGAACCAATTACTGAGCTTCACCATTGTGTCCCAGGGTCTGCATTAGAATAAAGCTGGAGTCAGGAGCCAGAGGCAGGTGTCAAACCCAGGCACTCTGAGGTGGAACATAGGTATCTTAAGTGCTAGGCCAAACTCCCACCCCCATAGAAACACATTTCAGTTGGATATTTATGTAGGAGTTAATTGCTGGGTCATAGAATAGGCATATGTTAGCAGATGTTGCCAGACTTTTCCAAAGAGGGTTATATTAGTTTCCTATTGCTGCTCTAACAAACTACCACTAACTTAGTGATTTCAAGCTAAAGAAATTTATTATCTTAAAATTCTGGAGGTCAGAAATCCTAAAAGCAAGGTGTTAGCAGAGCCTTTCTGGAGGCTGTAGTGGAGAATCTGTTTTCTTGCCCTTTCTGGCTTCTGGAGGTTACCTGCGTGCCTCGACTCATGGTCCTCTCCCTCTGTTTTCAAGGCCAGCAGCACTGTATCTTCCAATCTCTGTCTCTGAGCTCTGCTTCCGTTGTCACATGTTTCATGCTTAACTCTCCTTCTTCCCTTGTGATTACCTTGAGCCCACCTAGAAAAGCTTGGATAATCTCCCCATCTCAAGAGCCTTAACTTAATCACATCTGCAAAGGACCCTTGTGTCACGAAGTAGCATAGTCATAGGTTCTAGGTACTAGCATGTGGACATCTCTGGGCAGCCATTATTTTGCATTCTTACCAGCATTGCTTGGGAGTTCCAGTTCTTCTGCATCCTTGTCAGTACTTGGTATTGTCAGTCTTTGAATTCGTTTTTTATTTGAAAGACAAAGTGACAGAGGAGAGACACACAGAGATCTTCTGTCTGCAGGTTCACTCCCCAAATGGCCTCAACAGCTAGATCTGGGCCAGGCTGAAGCCAGGGGCTAGGGACTCCATCTGGGTCTCCCATGTGAGTGGCAGGGACCCTAGTATTCGGGCCATCTTCCACTGCTTTCACAGTCACATTAGGAAGCTGGATTGGAAGCAGAGGAACTGAGACTCAAACTAGCACTCCAATGTGGGCTCTATCATTGCAAGTGGCGGCTTAACTCTGTGCCACAATGATGCCCCCTTGTTAATCAGTTTCTTAAAGATTTATTTATGTATTTTCAAAGTTACAGTTAGACAGGGAGGGCAGGGGCGATGGAGAGAAAGATCTTCCATCCACTGGTTCACTTCCCAGATGGCTGTAATGGCTGGGGACAGGCTTAGCTGAAGCCAGGAGCCAGAAGCTTCATCCAGGTCTCCCACATGGGTAGCAGGGGCTCAAATACTTGGGTCCTCTTATGCTACTTTTCCCAGGCTGTTGCTCCTCCGCGGGCTTGCGGGAGAATGACACCGGACGCTGTTTTCTTTCCCTGGTCCTTCCCGGATTTGCTGCCGCTCCCCCGCCTCAGCGGAGGAGCGGCACCAACGAGCTCTCCGACCTACTCTCTTAGGGGGGCCCCGCATGTTGTCTCTCTCCCTCTTTTATAGTCCTCTCCCACCAATCCGTGCTCCACTGCCCGCGCGCTGAGCACGCCGCCTTCCTCCAATCAGAGGTTGGATCAGGAATCAGCCAACTGATGAAGCAGCTGTGCCAGATTTGTTTACTCCCTCTCAGCGCCACATGGCGGGAGATCAGACGCATAGAGCTAGTTTCAGTCCACAGTCTCAGCACCTACCTGTCTCCCGGGTGCCGTGCCATGTTGCGGGAGATGGACCCTGCTCCCCACACCAGGCCATTAGCCTGATGCTGGATTAGAAGTGGAGCAGCTGGGACATGAACCCTTGCTCATATGGGATGCTGGCATCACAGGCAGCAACTTTACCCACTACGTGACAATGCTGCCTCCCTTATCCATCTTTTTATCATAAGCATTCTAGTGCCCACGTGGGAGCACATCCATGGCCACAGTCCCAGGCAGTGTATCTTCCTTTGTTGCAATAATAGCGTTATTGGCGGTTATCAGCATTCTGTTACGGATATTTGTTTACGTGACTCTGTCTTGGTCAAGGTGAACCTGCTTCATGAGACAGGGTATATGGTAGCTGATTTAGTAAATATTTATTGGATGCCAAGCTCTAACTGAGGGCAGTTTTTAGCAGAGCTAAAGATGTAAATTAAAGCCCATGCTTACAGTCTCATCTGCTTCAGTCACCTGGGTCTGAGGTAGACAAGGTTTTTCCCAAATAAAAATAGGACCAGAAAAAAGAAACTGGTTTCTAGGTTTTGCACACTTGTTATATTTCACAAGATAAGTTAATGTATAGATGAGTACTGCCCTAGAAGGATACTCGGGCCTCAATTCCTGAGGGCGTTGGTTGGAAATGACTTCACTGTATATGTAAATGAGTGGAAATGCAGTTCTGGCAGGCTTCTGGGAGCGTGATCTTGGACCTTTCTTAGGGACTCAAAGTTTCCTTTTTGCTGAGCTCTGCTCATGTAGCCACACATTGCAGCTTTTCACTCACAGAAGAAAAGACTGCAAGGTAAGTAGTACTCTTTTGATTCTGGGAGTTTAATATGTGTAGATTTAGACCCATCTTGGGGAAACTTAGGGCTGGAATGGCTGCGAAAGGTGATACCAGAGTAGAAGTGAATTTCTGATGTCCCTGTATAGTGGTGGGTGCAGATGTCTTGGTGTTCAAAAGAGAAACCTGGGAGGTAGGATTAGTGTTAGACAAAAGGCAGACAAGGTCATGATTTCATTTGGGAACATCTGATGTTAGAAATCATTTTCCATGTCTGTTTCATTCCCTAGTTCAACTTTGCTGGGCACACACCTGGTTTCGTGAGGACTATAAGGTTTCAGGACTTTAGTCTTATCTTTCCAGGCACAGAGGTTGGCAGTGTTCCCTGGCTTGGCATTACTTTGACCCTTCAGGGTGTGGTTGTGTGTGTGTGTGAGAGTGTGAGAGAGAGAGAAAGAGAAAGAGAGAGGGAAGGAGGGAGAAAGGGGGAGAGAGGGGGAGAGAGAAACTGCAGTATGACAGGGGACTTCCTTCCTTCCTCACAGGAAATCTGTGTGGTAGACCAAACCTGGCTGGTTGGTATTTGAAACAAAAGGGAATAAATCTTTGGAGAAAAATATTTCAGGTTAGGAGATTCTATGATGGGTCTATGCAGGGTTATTATTTTTTAAAATTAAATACTTTTATTTGTAAAAGCCAAAATGAACAAAACAACTGTCGCTCCCCCTCTTCGCGGAGGAACGACACAGGACCCTGCGCTGTTCTTTTGTCTGCTCGGCCCTTCCCGGGTTTGCTGCTGGTCCTTCCCGGGTTGGCTGCCGATCCTTCCACCTCCGTGGAAGGGCGGCTCCCCCTGCTACTTTCCCCACTTCCGCGGGGGAGCGGCACACCGCTGGCCGGCTCTCTCGGGGGCTGCTCAGATGTTATCCGGATTTTCCTCTTAGATGTTCCCGGTGCATGTTGTCTCTCTCCTCCTTTATAGTCCTCTTCCACCAATCCCAACTCTGCTACCCACACGCCGAATACGCTGCTCTCCTCCAATCAGGAGCAAGTCCTACAGTTTATTGGCTGAACTGGAGGCAGCTGTGTAGAAGCTGTTTCCTCCTCTCCCAGCACCATATTGTGGGAGAGCAGATGCATAGAATGTCTTAATTCCAGTAACTTAGTCTAGTCCGAGTTGCTCCCCACAAACAACCAATATTAGGTCTCAAAATTACCAAAGCAGACAATCACTAATAAATGGCATGCATCAATACAAAAGCTTTTTAATGAATTGTGCAGGGTTATTGATCTCTGTTTAAAGACATTGACAGTGTCATGGCTTTAATGATCTGAATATTTTACATGTATGACTCACACACAGAATGCTCCGAAACATGCCAGAATGGAGGCATGGCTAGACCTTGTACTGTGTAGCGGGTACACATACCGCAAGAGTTGGGACAGGCTGAGCTGGACTGTGGCTGTATGTTTGTGGAATCCTTATGACTTAGACATTCATTCTTCTCAGTGTATTGTGTTTGACTTGTGAAGGTCAGGTGGCTGCATTCATGCAGAGAACTGATCCTCCGGGATTTGGAGCAGTTCCTTCTTTGCTCCATGTCATCTTGAATCCAGGAGGTCAAGGGATTGGCCTTTTGGAGCTCACCTCTGTGAACTCCAGGTCTGGAAGGCACCTCAGAAAATGTGGGATGAGCTGCCCCCTGTAAATACGTAGGTGTTCACTTTCCCCAGGACAGATGTTGGATCTCAGTTCCATGGTCTCTGAGGCTGGAGAGATGCTCCTCACCTCCTGGGTCAAGAAGTTTTTGTTTTATTTGAAAGGCACACATCAAACACATACACAGAGAGAAATTTCCCATCCATGAGTTTACTCCTTAAATCCCCACAACAGGGGCCAGCATTGTGGCACAGTGGATTAAGCTGCCGCCTACAATGTCAAATCACATATGGGTTCCAGTTGGAGTCCAGGCTGCTCCACTTCCAATTCAGCTCCCTGCTGCTAATGTGTCTGGGAAAGCAGCAGAAGATGACCCAAGTGCTTGGATCCCTGACACCCATGTGGGAGACCTGGATGGAGTCGTAGGCTCCTAGTGAGCCAGTGGATGGAAGATATCTCTCTTTCTTTTCTCTGTTTCTCTCTCTCTGTCTCTCTCTGTCTCTTACTCTGCCGTCCAAATAAATAGATAAAAAATTTTTTGAAATCCCCATAACAGCTGGGGCTGAGCCGAGTTGAAGCCAGAAGCTGGGAACTCCATCCAGGTCTTGTACATGGGTAACAGGCACCCAAGTACTTACATTAGCAGGAAGCTGGAATTAGGAGCAGAACCAGAACATCAACACAGGCACTGGTATATGGAATGGGGGTGTCCCAAGTGGTATCTTAAACAAATACACTCCCCAGGAAGTTCTTTATGTTGATACAAATATTTCTTCCCTCGCTGCACTCTGTGGACAGGCAGGACAACCACTTGGTGTCCTTTTTGTAAACCCTCCCAGTCTCTATATCATGGTGACCAAAATCTCTTCTGTGGACTATTATTACTCCAAGTTCCTTAAACCCTTCTGATGTTGCTTTTTGTTTGGCATTTATTCCTGCAACACTAGTGTTTCCCTTCTCTAACCTGTACACAAATTGCCCATAACATAGCCCCTTCACCTCTTTCTTGGTTAAGCATTTGCCACTAAAAATTTTAATTGGTGGTGCCTGCGCTGTGGTGTAGTGGGTAAAGCTGCCACCTACAGTTCTGGCATCCCATATGGTCACTGGTTTGAGTCCTGGCTGCTCCACTTCTGATCCAGCTCTCTGCTATGGCCTGGGAAAGCAGTAGAAAATGACCCAAGTCCTTGGGCTTCTGCACCCGTGTAGGAGGCCCAAAAGAAGTTCCTGGCTCCTGGCTTTGGATTGGCCCAGCTCCGGCTGTTGCAGCCATTTGGGGAGTGAACCAGCAGATGGAAGACTTCTCTCACTCTCTGCCTCTCTGTAACTTTGCCTTTCAAATAAATAAATAAATAGATTTATAAAAATAAAAAATCTTAATTTGTCACTAACTAGTTATGGGGCTGCAAGTTAGTGTCCTGGCCAGTTCTAGTCTGTTTCTTTACTTGTAAAATGGGGATAATAATTGAAAGTCCTCCCAGGGTTGATGGAAAGATATGAGTTAATGCATGGTAAATGTTTAACATGCCATATGGTCACCAGTTTGTGTCCTGGCTGCTACTCTTCCAATCCAGCTCTCTGCTAATGGCCTGGGAAAGCAGTAGAAGACAGCCCAAGTGATCGGGCCCCTGTACCCATCTGGGAGACCCAGAAGAAGTTCCTGTTTCCTGGCTTTGCTTTGGTCCAGCCCCAGCTGTTGTGGCCATTTGGGGAGTGAACTGGTGGATGAAAGACCTCTCATTCTGTCTCTCCATCTCTCTGTAACTCTGCCTCTCAAATAAATAAATAAATCTTTAAAAAATATTTTTGTACACATTTATATCAATATTGATATGTTTATATATAGTCCTGGCCTTTTGAGTAGTTGATGACCTAGTGATATAGGCTGTCTCTAATTTACTATAATCCTATAATCCAAATGTAGAACCGAAGAGTTCCATAAATGGAAATACAGTGATGCACTGCTGAATAAGGGGGAAATGTTCTGAGAAATGCATTGCTAGGAATTTTTGTCTTTGTGCAAATATTATGGAGTATACTTACACAAACTAAGATGGGTGTAATGTCACTAGTGATAACAGTCTTATGAGACCACCATATTATATATGGTCCCTCATTGACTGAAATGTCATTTTGTGATATATGACTATAAAAAAAAGGATCATAAGGCCATTGACCAGCAAACAGTTCATTCTGACTTAAGGAGTTGGGTCAGTTTTTGCTTATATGTCTTCATGGCTAGTGATTTCTTTGGGATAGACAGCCATGTATACTTGGGTGCCTTGTAGTTAGTGGGACAGCCTTGACAAGTATTCAGCATATCATTACTGGAGGCTGATGTCTTGGGCCAAGCTCTCCATTTTCTGCATAGGAATGATTTTTTTTCTATAATTCAGAGCTTAGTTTATATGTTGAAATTCTTAAAGTATACAGTTGGGCCCTTTTCAGCAGACTGTTAGGCCAGTGGCCTTCCTTTTCCTTTTCCTGTATGTACAGTCACACACCACATAGCAATAGACTGCAGATCCAGCAGTATATACCATTTACTGTATAGCTCATAGCCTAGGTGTGTAGTAGGCTATACCATCTAGATTTGTATAAGTACATTTTCTTATGTTTGCACAGTGAAATTACCTAACAGTGCATTTCCCAGAATGCATCTCCATTGTTAGGTTTCATATGTCAGAGTCTCTTGTCTTAGATCCTAGTTCTCATTGTTCTAACTGAGCTTTCTCTTCCTACTTTGTACAGTTAGTATATTTCCACAGATGTGGGGAAGGGAGGAACACTTACTTTTTGCCCTATCCCTCTTTGTCACACACATACTGGTAGATGCTTTGCCCCTCACATCGACCCAGAGGTCAAGAGAAAGTCAGCTTACTTTCTAGAACTGTGGAAACGGCACATTCCTTTTGGCTCTTAGAAGAGAGTTGCATAGTGTGCTGTTAAGTTTTTACGTTGAAGAGTTTAGATTCTGTCTGCCTAACATGGTAACCATATTGGTAGCCTTATATGGTTATTTAATTACAATTAAATTTAAAATGTAGTTTTGTGGTTGTACTAGCCATGTTTCAAGTGTTCAGTAGCCCATGTCATTAGTGGCTACTATACTGGGACCATGTAGATACAGAACATTTCTGTCATTGTAGAGTGTTGCATGGGCTAGGCATAGTCTAGGGGGTTGGCTTACAATTGTAGGCTACTTAATGCAGAGGAAAACATAGAAGTTCATTTGTGCTGCATTGATTGTTTTTTCAAATATTTATTTTAAAGAGTTACAGAGAGAGGTGGAGATACAGAGAGAGGTCTTCCATCTGCTGGTTCACTACCCAAATGGCTGCAATGGCCAGAGCTGAGCCAATCCGAAGCCAGGAGCCAGGAGCTTCTTCTGGTTCTTCTATATGCATGCAGGGACCATGTGCAAGGACTTGGGCCATCCTCCACTGCTTTCCCAGGCACATTAGGAGGGAGCTGGATCGGAAGTGGAGCAGCCGGGACCCAAACCAGTGCCCATATGGGATGCCAGCACTACAGGCTGGGGCTTTGACCCACTGTGCCACAGTGCTGGCCTCTGGGGTCTTTTTTTTAAATGAAGTTATTTTTAATTCCATTTTCCCACAAACTTTAAAAAATATTTATTTACTAGACAGGAAGAAAAAGCTCCATCCAGTGGTTCACTCCCCAGATGGTGGTTAGGAGCAGGGGGCAAAACCTGGAGCTCCATCCAGGTCTCCCACGTGGATGGCAGGAACTCAACTACCCCAATTACTTGAGCCATCACTTGTGCCTCTAAGAGTCTATTATTTATTGGCAGGAAGATAGAGTCAGGAGACAGAGTAGGAACTGAGTATCTGAATGCAGGGACTTTGATGTGGGATGCAGAGGTCTTCACTGCTAGGTCAGATGCTTGCCCTCTGGAGTCTTTTTTTAGCAGGTATCATGGGCAAGTTATACATTTTCTCATTTTCCTCTGAAGGTTCGATAATTTTGGTCTATGAACTGAACTGACAGTGGGCAGATTAATAGGAAAAATATCCATGAAATTTATTTCATGTGAAGGCACAGAAACCACAGATAAAGTAAATGAGACTCAAAGAAAGGACCGAACTGCTGAAGTTTATGTATCATTCTGTGTTTTTTTAAAAAGATTTATTTATTTGAAAGGCAGAGTTACAGAGAGGCAGAGAGAGAAAGAGGGGTCTTCCATCTGCTGGTTCACTCCCCAGTTGGCCACAATGGCTGGAGTTGTGTCAATAAAAGCCAGGATCCAGGAGCTTCTTTCAGGTCTCCCACGCAGGTACAGGGGCCCAAGGAGCTGGGCTATCTACTGCTGCTTTCCCAGGCCATAGCAGAGAGCTGGATTGGAAATGGAGCAGCTGGGATCTAAACCAGCACCCATATGGGATGCCAGCACTGCAGGCAGTGGCTTTACCTGCTATGCCACAGAGCTAGCCCCTTTATCATTGTGTATTACAGAAAGAAAAAAATAGAAGCCAGGGGTTTCTGGGGAGAAGTGAGGACATGCTCTGAGAGGTTGAGGAGAAGAATTCATGATGAACAAAGGTTTGTCTTATTATGCATATAAAAATTCCCAGGTAATCCTTCTTGGATCCTTTTAGGAAGGTAAGGTGGAACATGGAAGAGAAACACCTCCATTTGCTACTGTTGCTTACCAGTTTTTAGAGCTGTTTCTGCCTTCAGTTTCTGGAAATATGCCAGAGAGATAGACTTTGGGGTCACACATTCTGGGAGAATTCCAAAGTATCAAGTGTGGATTCTTAGATGTGAGGACCCTGTTCTTTAAATTTTTTTTTGTAGTAGAAATATACATAAAACTCGGGGCTGGCGCTGTGGTGCAGCAGGATAAAGCTCTGGCCTGAAGCGCTGGCATCCCACTTAGGCGTGAGTCCCAGCTGCTCCTCTTCCGATCCAGCTCTCTACTATGGCCTAGGATAGTAGTAGAAGATGGCCCAAATCTTTGGGCCCTTGCACCTGCGTGGGAGACCTGGAAGAAGCTCCTGGATCCTGGCTTCGGGTTGGTGCAGCTCTGGCCATTGTGGCTGTCTGGTGAGTGAACCAGCAGATGGAAGACCTCTCTCTCTGTCTTTGCCTCTCTCTGTATCTGTCTTTAAAATAAATAAAATAAATCGCTAAAAAAAAAGAAATATACATAAACAAATTGTCATTTTGAGTGTATAATTCAGCGATGACAAAATTAGATTTAAAACTCAGTTCCATGGTTGTGCTAGCCATGTTTCAAGTGCTTAGTAGCCCACGTGGTTAGTGGCTACGGAATTGAACAGTGCAGATTCATGATGTAACCATTACCACTATCTGTTTCCTGAATGTTTTGATTATCAACAAAAGAAACTCCATACTTGTTAAACAGTGCCCAGCCCCTGGTAACTACCATTCTACTTAATCTCTCTGTGCATTTGCCTATTTGTGGCACTTGAAGTAAGTGGAAACACACAGTATTTATACTTTTGTGACTTATTTCACTTAGCATAATATTTTCAGGATTCATTCGTACTGTAGTACATATCAGAATTTTTTTCTTAAAGATTTATTTATTTATTTGAAAGTCAGAGTTACACAGAGAGAGGAGAGGCAGAGAGAGATCTTCCATCTGCTAGTTTACTCCCCAACTGGCCGCAACGGCTGGAGCTGCACTGATCCGAAGCCAGGAGCCAGGAGCTTCTTTCGTGTCTCCCACGTGGATGCAGGGGCCCAAGAACTTGGGCCGTCCTCTACTGCTTTCCCAGGCCAAAGCAGAGAGTTGGACTGGAAGTGGAGCAGCCAGGTATCGAACTGGCGCCCATATGGGATGCCAGCGCTTCAGGCCAAGGCGTTAACTTGCTATGCCACAGCTCCGGCCCCCATATCAGAATTTAATTGCTTTTTAAAATAAGGCTAACATTTCATTGTATGGATATACCTTTTTCTAGTATGGATATACTGTGTTTTGCTTATCTGTTTGTCAGTGGACATTGGGAATTGCTTCCCCCTTTGGACTACTGTGGGTAATGCTGCTATGAACATGAATATGCAAATATATATTTTGAGTCCATGCTTTCTGTTCTTTTTAGTATGTACCCAAAAGTGGAATGGCTGGATTGTATGGTAAATCTGTGTTTGGCCTTCATTTTTTAAAAAGACATCAAAAATTATGGTGATATAATGCACATAATGTCAGTTTCACCCTTGTAAAGTATACAGTTCAGTGGCTTTTTTCCACTGTTTTCACTAGGTTGTACAGTCATCTACACATTCACTAGTTTTTATAGGGGGAGATGGAGAGAGAATCTGGAGAGTGGCTTAGGAGTAAGAAGGACGCTTTCAGTATTAGTATGAGTTTCTTTTTTTTTTTTAAAAAAAGAAAAGTTTTGTTTGTACCGAATCCATGAAGTGCCATACAACCTTTACCAAGAACATTCTACCCACTACAAAGACCTGAAGTTCAGAAAGGCTCCCTTGCTGTCTGACATATTTTCAGCTACTCATGAGGCTTTGTTTTATGGAACTTGATGTTGAAAAACCTCACAAATGGATCAGATTGCCCAGCAATGTTCTGGAAGGTTGCCTCTTGTAGGAGCAGACAGAGGCTTTCATGTCACGTTCATTTTGTTAGAAGGCCTTCCCTGGCTTGGAGTTGTTTTTCTTTCTCTGGTTCCGATCCCAAAATCTGTGGCTACTTGGATTTCCAAACATAAAACAAGTCATTTAGGAGCTGGTGTTCTGGCACAACTGGTTAAGGCGCTGCCTGCAATGCCGGCGTTTCACACGAGCTCTGGTTTGAGTCCCAGCTGCTCCATTTCTGATCCAGCTCCCTGCTAATGCTCCTGGGAAAGCAGCAGAAGATGGCCCAAATGCTTTGCGCTCCTGCCACCCATGTGGGAGACCTGGACAGAGTCCTGGGCTCCTGACTTCCGCCTGGCCCATTGCCTCTGTTGGAGCCATTTGGGGAGTGAACCAGCACATGCAAGATAATGTGTCTCCCTCTCTGTAACTTTGCCTTTCAGACAAATTATTTAAAAAAAAAAAAGTCATTTATAATAAATGCCTTAAACATTTGATTTTCAGGTTCATATTGCTATGCTTTGGAGCAAAGAATAAAACCCAACCACTTCTGCTATTATGTGCCATTCATACATACCAGGGTGCACTGCTTTCTATTTTTTCTCATCATGTAGTTGTGCTTTTAATGTTTTATGCTTTGGGCATGGTTGTATTGTTATTTTTTTTCTGATACTTGGCCAGTTTTATTACCCTTTTTAAAAATAAGTTTTTAGGCCGGCGCCGCAGCTCACTAGGCTAATCCTCCGCCTAGCGGCGCCGGCACACCGGGTTCTAGTCCCGGTCAGGGCGCCGGATTCTGTCCCGGTTGCCCCTCTTCCAGGCCAGCTCTCTGCTGTGGCCAGGGAGGGCAGTGGAGGATGGCCCAAGTGCTTGGGCCCCGCACCCCATGGGAGACCAGGAGAAGCACCTGGCTCCTGCCATCGGATCAGCGTGGTGCGCTGGCCGCAGCGCGCCGGCCGCGGCAGCCATTGGAGGGTGAACCAACGGCAAAGGAAGACCTTTCTCTCTGTCTCTCTCTCTCACTGTCCACTCTGCCTGTCAAAAAAAAAAGTTTTTATATTTATTTGAAAAACAAAGGGGAAAGGGGAGAGATCTTTCACCTGTCAGTTTACTCTCCAAAGGTCCACAACAGGCAGGTCAGAGCCAGGAACTCAATCTGGGTCTCCCACATGGGTGGCAGGAACTTAAATACTCAAGCTACCACCCACTGCCTCCCAGAGTGTACAGTAGCAGGAAGTTGGGATCAAGAGTGGATCTGGGGCCGGCGCCGCGGCTCACTAGGCTAATCCTCCGCCTAGCGGCGCCGGCACACCGGGTTCTAGTCCCGGTCGGGGCTCCGGATTCTGTCCCGGTTGCCCCTCTTCCAGGCCAGCCCTCTGCTGTGGCCAGGGAGTGCAGTGGAGGATGGCCCAGGTGCTTGGGCCCTGCACCCCATGGGAGACCAGGAAAAGCACCTGGCTCCTGGCTCCTGCCATCGGATCAGCGCGGTGCGCCGGCCGCAGCGCGCCGTCCGCGGCGGCCATTGGAGGGTGAACCAACGGCAAAAAGGAAGACCTTTCTCTCTGTCTCTCTCTCTCTCACTGTCCACTCTGCCTGTCAAAAAATAAAAAAAAATAAAAAAAAAAAAAAAAGAGTGGATCTGGGACTTAAACCCAGACACTCTGATATGAGATGTGGGTTTCCCAAGCAGCATCTTAGCTACTATACCAGAGCCCCCCCTCTCCCGCCCATTTTTATTTTCTTTTTAAATGTACTATACATGTAAAGAATACAGTTTAGTGGTTTTTAGGTTATTCATGCAGTTGTACACCTGTCACCCTAATCAATTCCAGAATATTTTCATCACCCCAAAAAGAAAGCACACACTCATTAGCAGTCACTGTCTATTTCTCCTAGTCCCCAGCTCTAGGCAGCCCAACCACTAAGCTACTCTGTCTTTATAGATTTTTTTGGTCTGTTTTTCTTTTTTGCATTCTTGTTTAACAGTGATTTTTCTCCCCTCTATAATATTACCTCCAACCTTTCCTTCCCTCCCTGTTCTGTTCTTCTCTTTTTCTTCTTCCTCCCTCTCTCCTCTCTTCTTATATTAGCAGGTTAGCTGTAAATCCTCCCTAAACAGTTCCCCAACTGGATGAATTGGTGGACAAGGCACAGCTGTAAGAATTTGTCCAAAAAAGCAGAGGTGAATAGATAGTGTAATTGAGTTTTAGAATGGCCTTCTAATGCATCTGCCTTCATGCTGTCATTATGAGGCTGGCTGGCTTTCTTTTCACTGGATGGGCGGTAAAGATTTTGAGAGCTAGGCCAGTGTGTGGGAGTGGGATGGAAGTACCTTGGGGACTGACCACTGACGTCATTATCTAGGAAGCATGAATTGATATTTCAGTGTGTGTCTGGTGTGAGCAAGTTCTGGGACAGAAGTCAAATGCTCACTTTCCAAATGTAAGGCTTCTAAATGTGTAAATTCAACATGATTATTCTCAGAAACAATGTTCAATAAAGTGTATTTTCAACATCTACAAATATCAGTATTTGGCATGGGAAGCATTATTATTGGTAGTGAGAAAATATAGATTCAGTTTAGCTTTTTGCTTGCTTTTGTAGCCAAATCCGTTGGTTTGAATCCTGGTTCTGCTACTTTTACTAATCATATGACCTTGAGCCAAGTCACTTAACCTCTCGGGAAGCCATCTCTCCTCCTCTGTGGAACAGGAGAATAATAAATCTGGCCTCATGAAGTTGTTGTGGAGAGCACTTTACATGGATCTGGCACAGAGCAAGAGCTCATTGAGTGTTAGTTGTTATTAAGAGGCCATATTTTATTGTATGCCTGCTGTATACAAGGCACCAGTTTTGTTTTTGGTGAATAAACTAAAGCCCCTTGAATGGAATTTGAGCTTTCTCTGTACAGTAATCACAAACAAATTTTCACAAACACTGGTGATTGTAGACATTGACATAAGAAAGATTTGGCTAAGATTAAGTTCTTGCTTAGAATTGAAAATACTGTAATTTCTTTTTTTTCTTTTTTTTTTTTTTTTTTTTGACAGGCAGAGTGGACAGTGAGAGAGAGACAGAGAGAAAGGTCTTCCTTTTT
Organism: Oryctolagus cuniculus; assembly: GCF_051225735.1. NCBI lineage: Eukaryota > Metazoa > Chordata > Mammalia > Lagomorpha > Leporidae > Oryctolagus > Oryctolagus cuniculus. The sequence goes on along the minus strand of NC_142888.1, from coordinate 5,819,624 downwards.
CCATTGGTTCACCCCACAATGGCCGCTGTGGCCGGTGTACTGTGGCCAGCGCACCACACTGATCCGAAGCCAGGAGCCAGGTGCTTCTCCTGGTCTCCCATGTGGGTGCAGGACCCAAGCACTTGGGCCATCCTCCACTGCACTGCCGGGCCACAGCAGAGAGCTGGACTGGAAGAGGAGCAACCAGGACAGAATCTAGCGCCCCAACCGGGACTAGAACCTGGGGTGCCGGCGCCGCAGGCAGAGGATTAGTCTTATTGAGGTGCGGCGCCGGCCAGTAATTTCTTCTTTAAGTATATATTTAAAAAATTTTTTTTTATTTGGGAAACAGGGACACAAAGAACCTATCCACTGACTCACCCCCTAAATAATGCAGCATTCCCTGTCTAGAGCTGAAACCAGAGTCCAGCAATGCAATCCAGGTTTCCCATGTGAGCATCAAGAACCCAGTCACTTGAGCCATCATGACTGCCTTCCAGGGTCTGCATTAGCAGGAAGCTAGAGTCAGGAGCAGAGCCAAGTATTGAACCCAGGCATTCTGATATATGACAGGACATCCTAACATGTCCACTACTGGGTCAAATGCCTGCCCCAGTATTGTAATTTCTTGTGCATAAATTAAAACATTTTATCATTTACTATTGCCACTGGTGACTTTAATTGAAGCAAACCATCTTTTTCTTTTTTTTTTTAAGATTAATTATTTATTTGAAAGTCAGAGTTACAGAGATAGAGAAGGAGAGGCAGAAAGAGACAGAGAGACAGAGGTCTTCCATCCACTGGTTCACTCCCCAGATGACCTCAATGGTTGGAGCTACACTGATCCAAAGCCAGGAGCCAGGAGCCTCTTTTGGGTCTCTGCCGTGGGTGCAGGGGCCCAAGGACTTGGGCCATCTTCCACTGCTTTCCCAGGCCATAGCAGAGAGCTGGATCGGAAGTGGAGCATCGGGGACTCAAACCAGCGCCCATATGGGATGCCAGCGCTGAAGGCAGTGGCTTCACTCACTGCACCACAGCGCTGCCCCACCCCCCCAAACTGTCTTTTTCAAAACAAATAACCTTGATCAAAAAGGGTAGTCAGCGTCCTACTTAATGAGACTACTAATTGCTTTTGGTATTAAAAAGACATCAGCAGTGTTTGTTCTTGGGCATACTATATATATCTCCCGTTCCATTACCTCTCCATTATGATGGGATTGGAACAAGTACCAGAAGGCCCATGCTGTGGAACTTCCTGAGCCAAATGAGAGAGAAGCATAGTGTACTCTTCATACACGATCTGTCTTGTCTTTCCTTGTGTTGCAGGTTATATTTTGATTGGTAGAAAAAGAATAAGCTGCTGTTTAGGGAGGAAATTTGTGCTTTTGTTTCTTTTTTTTCTAAAGATTTATTTATTTGAAAGTCAGAATTACAGAGAGAGAGGGAGAGACAGAGAGATCTTCCATCCACTGGTTCACTCCCCAAATGGCCGCAACAGCCAAGGCCGGACCAGGCTGAAGCCAGGAGCCAGGAGGTTCATCCAGGTCTCCCAAATGAGTGCAGGGACCCAAGCACATGGGCTATCTTCTGCTTCCCCAGGCACATTAGTAGGGAGCTGAATCAGAAGTGGAACAGCCGGGACTTGAACCAGCACCCAATTGGGATGCAACACTGCAAACCGCTGCTTATCCTGCAGAGCCACAGTGCTGGCCCTGTTTTATTTCTTAAAACAGGAAATGCTAAGTATTCTGATGATAGAAGTCATGTGTCTCTTTTAGCCTGGGAGGACCTCTGGGCTCCGAGAGCCTACAGGAGTAGGGTGCTAAATTCCCCAGTAGCAAGGGCTGGGCAGTAGTTGCCTCCCAGAGGCATCTTTAGATACTGCTTCAGCCCCTCACTCAATGTTTGTTTGTTTCTTTCTTTCTTTCTTTCTTTTTCTTTTTTTTTTTTTTTGACAGGCAGAGTGGACAGTGAGAGACAGAGAGAAAGGTCTTAATTTTTCCGTTGGTTCACCCACAGTGGCTGCTGCGGCCGGTGTGCTGCGGCTGGCGCACCGTGCTGATCCAAAGCCAGGAGCCAGGTGCTTCTCCTGGTCTCCCATGCGGGTGCAGGGCCCAAGCACTTGGGCCATCCTCCACTGCACTCCCGGGCCACAGCAGAGAGCTGGCCTAGAAGAGGAGTGACCGGGACAGAATCCGGCGCCCCAACTGGGACTAGAACCTGGTGTGCCAGTGCCGCAGGCGGAGGATTAGCCTATTGAGCCACAGCGCCAGCCTCTTTTTTTTTTTTTTTTAAAGATTTATTTATTTATTTGAAAGTCAGAGTTACACACAGAAGGAGAGGCAGAGAGAGAGGTCTTCCATCCACTGGTTCACTCCCCAATTAGCCGCAACGGCTGGAGCTGTGCCAATCTGAAGCCAGGAGCTTCTTTCAGGTCTCCCATGTGGGTGCAGGGGCCCAAGGACTTGGGCCATCTTGTACTGCTTTCCCAGGCTATAGCAGAGAGCTGAATCGAAAGTGGAGCAGCTGGGACTAGAACCCGGTGCCTATATGGGATGCCAGCACTGCAGGCGGCGGCTTTACCCGCTCTGCCACAGCGCCGGCCTCCCAAGGCTCTTGACATGAGCTGCCAAGGCTATGGAAGCCTTTTGAGTCTACACTCTCCATCAGTATTTAGGCAAGACCATAAGCAAAGTGGAAGTTCTCTCCTCCCTTCAGAGAAAAGTACTTCCTTCTTTGATGACCACTTCTTTCCCCTGGGGTCTTATCCACCAAGGTCCTTCATGTAGGCTATTTTTCGCCACAGTGTCTTTTTTTTTTTTTATTTTTTTTTTTTATTTTTGACAGGCAGAGTGGACAGTGAGAGAGAGAGACAGAGAGAGAAAGGTCTTCCTTTGCCGTTGGTTCACCCTCCAATGGCCGCCGCTGCAGCCGGCGCACCGCGCTGATCCGATGGCAGGAGCCAGGAGCCAGGTGCTTTTCCTGGTCTCCCATGGGGTGCAGGGCCCAAGCACCTGGGCCATCCTCCACTGCATTCCCTGGCCATAGCAGAGAGCTGGCCTGGAAGAGGGGCAACCGGGACAGAATCCGGCGCCCCAACCGGGACTAGAACCCGGTGTACCGGCGCCGCAAGGTGGAGGATTAGCCTATTGAGCCACGGCGCCGGCTCGCCACAGTGTCTTGGCTTTCCATGCCTGAAAGGCTCTCATGGGCTTTTCAGCCAGACCAGAATGCCTTAAGGGCTATTTGAATAGTTTTTATTTGCTTATATTTATTTCAGTTTTTATACCTTTTCTCAGAAGAAATGTGATCAGTAGTTTTCCTTATGTGAGATTCAAGTGCTGTTTTGGGAAAGAATTTTTAAATTTTTTTATTTGAGAGTCAGAAAGGTAGCTTCCACTTTCTGGTTCTTCCCAAATGCCCACAACAGCTAGAGCTGGGCCAGGCTGAGGCCAAGAGCCTGAAACTAAATCTGGGTGGCAGGCAGGGACCCAGGTACTTGAACCATCATCTGCTACCTTTCAGGGTGCACATTAGCAGGAAGCTGGAATGGAGAGTGAAGCCAGGACTCAAACCTAGGCACTCTGATATGGGATGAGAGCATTTCAGTTGGTGTCTCAATTGCTAAACCAAATGTCCACCTCTGGAAGAATTTTTAAATATATTCTGGACATAAATTCTTTCTCTGACATTTGTAATGTGAATATTTTCTCATTTTGTATGCCTTTTTATTTATTTATTTATTTATTTTGACAGGCAGAGTAGACAGTGAGAGAGAGAGAGAGAGACAAAGGTCTTCCTTTGCCGTTGGTTCACCCTCCAATGGCTGCAGCAGCCGGTGCGCTACGGCCGGCGCATTGCGCTGATCCGAAGCCAGGAGCCAGGTGCTTCTCCTGGTCTCCCATGCAGGTGCAGGGCCCAAGGACTTGGGCCATCCTCCACTGCACTCCCGGGCCACAGCAGAGAGCTGGCCTGGAAGAGGGGCAACTGGGACAGAATCCGGCGCCCCGACCGAGAATAGAACCCGGTGTGCCGGCGCCGCGAGGCGGAGGATTAGCCTAGTGAGCCACGGCGCCGGCCAACCTTTTTATTTTAATATTGTCTTTTGAAAAGCAGAAGATGTAAATTTTGACATGTGATTCATTAATCTTTTACTTTTTTAATTTGAGCTTGTTGTGTTCTAAGAAATACTTCCTTCCCAAAATCATGAAGAGTTTTCTCATAAAAATTTTATAGCTTTCTGTTTTACATTTAGTTCAGTTTTTAGTTAATTTTTATATATGATACAGTTATGGATCAAGGCTTATTTTTTGCCTACAGATGTCTACTTGTTGCAACACCGTTGAAAAGACCATTGTTTTCCTTTGAGGCCTTTGTCAAATATTCAGTTGCTTATATACTATGTGTGGATCTATTTTTGGACTCTTCATTCTTTTATTTATATAAGGTGAACAAACTTCACGTATTTCATATATACAGATTTAGGAGCATAATGATACTTCCCACCCTACCCTCCCTTCCACCCACACTCCTGCCCTCATTTCTCCTTTCTTTCTTACTCTTTCTTTTAATTTTTACAATGACATACTTTCAGTTTATTTTATGATCATAAGATTAACCCTCCACTAAGTAAAGAATTCAACAGATGGAAGGAAAAAAACATGGTTCTTCAACAGTAAAGACAAGGGCTGTAAACAATAATCAATTCTCAAAATGCCAATTTCACTCATATACATTAAATTTTTTATTACTACATACCAGGGAAGACATATTAGTATTTATCTTTTGGGAAATGGCTTAATTCACTCTGTGTAATGATTTCCAGTTGCATCCATTTTGTTGCGAAAGACAGGATTTCATTCTTTTTATGGCTGAGTAGTATTCCGTAGTGTATATATACCACATTTTCTTTACCCAGTCGTTCATTGATGGGCATCTGAGTTGATTCCATATCTTCGCTATTGTGAGTTGAGGTGTACATTCTGTTCTGTTGATCTTTGTCCTTATGCCAATACCACATTGTCTCAATTATTGGAAGCTATATTTATAATAAGCACCCCAAGAATGTTCTCATAATCGTATACATTTGAGAAACACTATGCTGGATTTTGCTAACGACCCTTCCAACAGTGATCATCCTAAATCTGTTTAATATCAACAAATCAGCCTCAATTTGTGTTCTGATCCTTTCTACTCAAAATGAGGTTCACAGATCAATGTCAACATCACCTGGGAACTTGTTGAAAATGCAGTCTCAGGCCCATCCCAGATCTACTGCAGAGAATCTGCAGTATAACAGTATTCCTAGGTGATTCACATCAAGTTTTCAATGCAGTTTCCTAGATATCATTCCTCTGAAGTAGGTTTCTTAACTTTTTGGGTCATTAATAACTCCACAATGATTGTAAATATTTTACTCAGCAGCAGTCATGTGTGTCTGAAATACCATAATTTCCAGAAATCAAGAGGGCTAGATTTTTTGAAGGTTTAATGTCCAAGGCAGGTCCTAAAAGTCCTTTCCTTAGAGGCTCACAATTTAGTATTTTGTTGTAGGTTTTTGTTGTGAATGTGGAATATAGTTTTCTCTGCAACCTATGCCTTTAAGACAAGGCCTTACCTTTCATCTCTAAGCAGCTGCCTCATAGACACACACATACACACACACACAGACACACACATGCCCCAATTTGTTATATTTTGAAATCAGACTACCTAAGTTGTCATCTACTTCTGCCATTTACTAGGTCTGTGACCTCAGGAAAGAGTATTTTTTTTTTTAATACTCATCTGTTAATTTGAAGGGGAAGAGGGAGAGACAGAGAGACAGGTTTTCCTTTCTCTCATTCATTTCCCAAATGTTTACAATGACTGGGCTGGTCTAGGCCATAGCCAGGAGCCTGGAGTTCCATCTGGGTCTCCCATGTGGGTGGCAGGGGCCCAAGTACTTGAGCCATCCTTTGCTGCTTTCTCAGGCACACTGGAAGGTAGCTGGATCAGAAGCTAAACAACCGTGTTCCTAAAGTTGTAATTGTGAAATGTATAACGTTTGTAAATGTAAAACTGCATAATTCCACATACATTCCCACGGAATTACTTCTAAGGGTACAGTTTAAAAACTTGTGATCGGACCCCAAATCCCCTTTAAGCTGGGTGATAAAAATAGCATTTTAAATCTTAAAGTAAGGGGCTGGGTTAACGCCCTGGCCTGAAGCGCAGGCATCCCATGTGGGTGCCATTTCTAGTCCCGGCTGCTCCTCTTCCAATCCAGCTCTCTGCTATGGCCTGGGAAAGCAGTACAAGATCGCCCAAGTCCTTGGGCCCCTGCACCCTTGTGGAGACCTGGAAGAAGCTCCTGGCTCCTGGCTTCAGATCAGTGCAGCTCCAGCTGTTGCGGCCAAATGGGGAGTGAACCATCTGATGGAAGACTTCTCTCTCTATCTCTCCTCTCTCTGTGTAGCTCTGACTTTCAAATAAATAAATAAATCTTTAAAAAAAAGTTAAAGTGATCATATAAAATAGGATTAAGTGTTTGGTAATAATAATAGAATTAAAAAGGAATGAGTGTTCCAACATGGGAAGTGGTCTACACATCAGACTCAGAATGACAATTGCTTTAAGTAGCACTCTGACCTCAGAAGCAGCCCTCAAAGGCATCCTGGTCTGGGTGAAAAGCCCATGAGAGCATTTCAGGCATGGAAGGCCAAAACACTGTGGCAAAAAGTATCCTACATTTAGGACCTCTGTGGGTGAGACTCTAGTGGAAAGAGTGGTAATCAAAAAAGGATGTACTTTTCTCTGAAGGGAACATCCACTTTGCTTATGGCCTTGTCTAAATACTGAAGGAGTTTGTGGATTCAGAAGGCTTCCATAGCCTTGGCAACTTGTGTTAAGAGCCTTGGGTGATCACTGATGTCATAGATAAGAGTATTGATTGTTAAATTAACAACAGGAGTCACTGTGCACAAACTTCCCATGCAGGAAGTAAAACTTGTTCTCAAAGATTTACCTCATTTTAGTATATTAAGTAGAGGATATTCTTATGTCCTATAAGCTATAGTTATGTCTAAGTGCTTGCAAAAGATATAGCATTCGTGGATTATTCTTCAGAGTTAATTAAGTTTCTCAAAAAAATGCTTAAAAATGAAAAAATTAAAAAATATAAATTAACCTCAAAGATTTACTTTCATTGAATTAAAAATATGTTTTCCTTATTGTAAAAATAATCCTTCTGGTGTTCTGTTGCACAGTAGGATAACAGTAGTTAACAATAACATTGTAGGGGCTGGTGCTGTGGAGCAGCGGGTTAACGGCCTGGCCTGAAGCGCCGGCATCCCGTATGGGCACCGGTTCTAGTCCTGGCTGCTCCACTTCCGATCCAGCTCTCTGCCATGGCCTGGAAAAGCAGTAGAAGATGGCCCAAGCCCTTGGGCCCCTGCACACCCACATGGGAGACCCAGAAGAAGCTCCTGTCTCCTGGCTTCAGATTGGTACAGCTCCAGCAGTTGCAGCCAATTGAGGAGTGAACCAGTGGATGGAAGACCTCCCTCCCTCTCTCTCTCTCTCTCTCTCTCTCTCTCTGCCTCTCCTCTCTTCTGACTTTCAAATAAATAATAAATAAATCTTTAAAAAAAAAAAAAAACAAAAAAAACCAATAACATTGTATATTTCTTTTTTATTTTTATTTATTTATTTATTTATTTTTTGACAGGCAGAGTGGACAGTGAGAGAGAGAGACAGAGAGAAAGGTCTTCCTTTGCCGTTGGTTCACCCTCCAATGGCCTCCGCGGCCGGCGCGCTGCGGCCGGCGCACCACGCTGATCCGATGGCAGGAGCCAGGAGCCAGGTGCTTTTCCTGGTCTCCCATGGGGTGCAGGGCCCAAGCACCTGGGCCATCCTCCACTGCACTCCCTGGCCACAGCAGAGAGCTGGCCTGGAAGAGGGGCAACCGGGACAGAATCCGGCGCCCCGACCGGGACTAGAACCCGGTGTGCTGGCGCCGCTAGGCGGAGGATTAGCCTAGTGAGCCGTGGCGCCGGGCCCCCCCCCCCTTTTTTTTTTTGACAGGCAGAGTGACAGTGAGAGAGAGAGACAGAGAGAAAGGTCTTCCTTTGCCATTGGTTCACCCTCCAATGGCCGCCGCGGCCGGCACGCTGCAGCCGGCGCACCGCACTGATCCGATGGCAGGAGCCAGGTACTTATCCTGGTCTCCCATGGGGTACAGGGCCCAAGCACTTGCGCCATCCTCCACTGCACTCCCTGGCCACAGCAGAGAGCTGGTCTGGAAGAGGGGCAACCGGGACAGAATCCGGCGCCCCAACCGGGACTAGAACCCGGTGTGCCGGCGCTGCAAGGCGGAGGATTATCCTAATGAGCCACGGCGCTGGCATTGTATATTTCTAAATAGCTAGAAGAAAGACTTTTGAATGTTTACACTACAAAGAAATCTTGAATATATGAAGTGATGGATGTTAATTATCCTAATTTGATCATTAAAATGTATGCACGCATGGACATATTACATATTGCCCCATAAATATGTACAATTATTGTGTGCCAATAAAAAATAATCTAATAAATTTTTTTTTAAAAAAAGCTAAGCAGCTGGAACCTGAACCAGTGCTCCAGTATGGGATGCCAGCATTGCAGGCAGCAGTTTAGCTCACTGTGCCACAATGCCAGCCCCAGGAATATGTCAACCACTCAATTTCTTCACCTCAAAAATGGGGACAATAATAGTACTTACCTCACAGATTTGTTGGGGAAATTTAAAAATTAAATTTTAGACATGTAAAGCAGTAAGGACTATACCTGGCACAACTGATGTGGGTTGTCATCATCATCATTATTTTTGTTTTCATCATTGTTATATGAACTGGCTATTGGTGAAATCTATCATTTTCTAAGCTCTCCAGATTCCTCAGCAACTAAATTCATCATCTTGCCCCCAAGTCTCCTGAGACTACTTTCCTATTTCTGCAGATGGTGCCAACCCCTGCATTCCAGCTATCCGGGTACAAAACCTCACATCTCCTTTGACTCTGTCCTGCCCACCTCCATTCAGCTGCCTATTTGTTTGTTGTCTACTTCCCCATGCTACAATTCGTACTTTCCTTTCCACTCAGAATCTCATAAACTCTTTTCTCGCAATGTAGCTGAAAGGGGGGGGGTGAGGTTTCTGTGGTCCCAGCCCTACAACAGGAGCAGATGGGAGGACAGGATTGAGTATAAGGTAGACCTCAGTAGTGTGAGAGGCAGGACAAGGAAAGGACAGTGGGGAGAGGTCTCTGAGAAGGATCATGTCATATGTCAGAACCTTTCTGTATGTGCAATGCCTTTAGCCTTTATATGTTCCTCTATGGGTTCCACTCTGCATAGAGTGAAGGTTTTTTTTTTTTAATTTATGTATTTATTTATTTGAAAGGCAGAGATACAGAGAGAGAAGGAGAAGGGGGGGGGTGAGAGTAATGAGAATGAAACTTCTATCCACTGGTTCACTCCTCCAATGGCTGCACTGGCCAGGGCTGGACCAGGTCCAAGACAGGAGCTTCTTCCAGATCTCCCATGTGGGTGCAGGAGCACAAGCACTTGGGCCATCTTCTGCTGTTTTCCCAGGTGCATTAGCATGGAGCTGGATTGGACGTGGAGTAGCTGGAACTTGTACCGGTGCCCATATGGTATGCCAGCACTACAGGCAGAGGCTTGACCTTCTATGCCACAGTGCCAACCCCTAGAATGAAGGTTTTAGAGTAAATTGGGCCAATTGGAAAAAACTCAAGAAAGTATTTTACTCCAGTAACTGTTTTTATCTTTTTTTCCTTACATTTGGTGACCATCTCAGTATACATGGTGTATGGAACCATCATGCCCTTTCCTTAGCAAAGAGCTCCCAGTTTTGAAATGTCAGAAGACTGATACTATGCTTAATGAAAGTATTTGCTTTATTGATGAGCAAAACCTCAGGTTACCTTGGGAACATATTTGCCCTTCCTGTTACTATAAAAAGGGAGGCAGTGACTACAGTTGTGAAGCAACCTACATTTTACCTATTCTTTATGGTAAAAACATTCCATAGGGGAAATGCTATACTTTTTAATAATTTTGATCACTTAAGACTTCCTTTTCATAATAATCAAATAAAGTAAATCCAGTTTTCAAATGCTTATGGGTTTTTAAAGGATGAAAGCTGTTTCCATCCCTTTCTTCTCTACAGTGCCCAAAATAAGTGGACAGGTATTTGTTAGAACACACAAAGTGAATTGTTTCCATGTATAGGGTTTATGACTAAGGATATATTCTGTGTTAATATCCTCCATTGCAGATTGCCACCATAGTTTTACTGTATTGCTATCTAGGAAAGTGGAGTTGGGGCAGTTACTTCCATGATGATTTTTTAAAGATTTATTTATTTATTTGAAAGGCAGGTTTACAGAGAGGAGAGTCAGAGAGGTCTTCCATCTGCTGGTTCACTCCCCAATTGGCCACAACAGCTGGAGCTGCGCTGATCCTAAGCCAGGAGCTTCTTCTGGGTCTCCTATGTGGGTGCAGGGGTCCAAGGACTTGGGCCATCTTGTACTGCTTTCCCAGGCCATAGCAGAGAGCTGGATCAGAAGTGGAGCAGCCAGGACTTGAACTGGCATCCATATGGGATGTCAGTGCTGCAGGTGGTGTTTTTACCTGCTACGCCACAGCGCCAGCCCCCATAATGATTGTTTAAAAAAATTACCACTACTGTTAAAGCATTTAGTCATAGTCCTTCCTAGGGGAACAAATTATGCCCATTGGTGTTATCAAACACTTATGTGAAATTTATTAATTCTGTCTTTTGATAAAGAAATTAAAAACATGAGGATATTGCTATGAATTGCTACTGTTTTAGCAAAGTTGTACTAATGGAAATAGTGTTTATCATTTTCTAGCCTTTCCGCTTACCACTGTGATAAGATATGTTTGCTATAAAGAAGATTTTCTACTTGTCACATGCAGTATGGCTTACTACAGCAGGCTTTCTCACCTTTGGCACTGCCGATTTTGCAGGCTGGATGATTCTTTGTTAGTGGAGGCAGGACTGCCCTGTGAATCATAGGATGTTTAGGAGCATCTCTGGCCTCTACCCACTAGATGCCAGTCACACTACCCCCTAGCAGTTGTGACAGTTTGTTTTTTTATTTTTATTTTTGAAAATATGGAATACTTCACAAATTTGCATGTCATACATGTGCAGGGGCCATGCTAATCTCTATATCGTTCCAATTTTAGTATATGTGCTGCTGATGCAAGCACAGTTGTGACAGTTTAAAATGTCTACACAATCACTCCTGATTGACAACCATGTATTAGCGTAAAAGGATTGTGTACCATGCAATTTTTAGAGGCACCGGTCATTTAAAGCACTAGTTTTTGGTCAGCTGTAACAGAAATTTATGTGGTAACATTTAAGTGTGATAGTTTGGCTAATTTAAAATAAAGAGATGAATTCAAAACCTGATTACTCTGATAAACTGGCATACTTAAATAGCAGTAGCATATTGTTGTCCTCTGATGATGAGTTCTAAAGGTGAAAGGCAACATGCAGGATTTGAAAATGTGTATATCATCAGTTTTTCTCTTCTGGCAATGGAAAACAAGGTAAGGAGTAGTGACAGCCAGCCAGTTGTCAAGGCACATTGCACAGGCATAACTATAGTGCACAAAAAGTACTTTTCTTCTGTGTTGTTTTTGAATGTCAGGGACCTTTTCTGTTAAATAGCCAAAAAGAAAGCCTAGATATGTCCATAAACCTTGGCACTTCACTCCTGAAGGCCCCATTGTTATAAGAGAGGGAAGAGATGTATAATTTGGGGCATGCTCGGGCTGACTTGCCCCAATTGGTAGAGTTGGAAACATACTAGGGGATTCCAATTCAATCCCATCAAGGTGGCATGTGCCAATGCCATCTCACTATTCCAAGTGATCAATTTCAGTTCACAATTGATCATAATGAAAGGACTAAGAGTCAAAGGGAGCACATAAACAAGTCTAGTATCTGCTAACCAGAAACAAATATTAAATGTCCTCATTTTGTCTTTTGTCTTCAGCATCAATCTTTAATGTTATATTTTCAAAATAAGCTTTTGACCACTAGTGGCAATAAGTAGAACTTTGATTCCTTCTTTTGTTTTTCCAAGGAAGATTTTAGCAAGGGTGGGGCTAAATTCAGTTGGCAAGATTAGGGATATCTAAAAAACTGTTTAGAGCCTAGCTGACTGCCATGAATGATGTTGAGTAGCTTAAAAAGAATCTGTGCCAGGAAACTGCTTTTGCTCCAAGGCCTCAGTGTGTCCTTGAAGGTTGTTCTTATTTAAGGAATGTATTGTAGGAGCTGGCATTGTGGCATAGCAGGTAAAGCCTGCAACACCAGCATCCCACGTGGGCGCTAGTTCATGTCCTGGTTGCTCTGCTTCTGATCTAGCTCCCTGATAATGGCCTGGGAATGCAGTGGAGGATGGTCCAGGTCCCTGGGCACCTGACACCCACGTGGGAGACCCAGAAGAAGCTCCTGGCTCCCAGCTTCATTCCTGGCCCAGTGCTGACCATTGCAGCTGTCTGTAGAGTGAACCAATGGATGGGGAATCTCTCTCTCTCTCTCTCTCTCTTTGAAAATGAATGGATGAACCTTTTCTTAAAAAAATTGTATTGTAGCTGAGCTGAGGATGCTAGACACACAGGTCTACATAGTCCTGAGGTGAAGTGTAGTTCTTCTGGGTATACTTTTCAGAGAGAAATAGAACAGGGGTTGTAATTTTCAATATCAATCTTACTATGTCTCTAAATTACAATACAAAGAACCTCTTTATTTCTTTCTTTGGATTTTGTTTTAAAACTAAGGAATCCTAGAACTGAGGCCAGTGGTAGGAGGCACAGGCCTGATTGTCATACTAACTTGGATTCTGTGTCAGTAGCCTGGACAGCCGCCCCTCAACTCTTAACTGGGGCCATCTCTGATACTAGGCTGGAATTGCCTTGAACTGAAGTGGAGCAGCAGGGCCAGGAGGGTTAGTGGTTTGAGTTGCTCAGCAGTGGTTTAAGTTCAGATCTGGGCCCCAGAGAAATGGCAAGGAGGAGTGGTCAGCATGGCAATAAGGGACTGTCCTCAAGGAAGAGTTTTGAAGACTTTCCAACCCTGTAACAATGAGGATGGCGGGACCCCATGCTAACATGAGCATGTCAAGTGTTCAGAAGCACTTGGAACAAGAACAAAATAAGGAATTTGAGACAATAACCTCTCCGGTTGCCTTGCTCATACTCGGGAGTGCAGCCATACTTATTATAGGAACTAGGGATGTTATAGCCAGCTGGGTTGGGAGTAGCATGGAGATTGGCTAGACCCTTTGGGACCCTTTACATATCTTTTACTTTTTTTTTTTTTTTTTTTTTGACAGGCAGAGTAGACAGTGAGAGAGAGAGACAGAGAGAAATGTCTTCCTTTTGCCGTTGGTTCACCCTCCAAAGGCTGCCGCGGCCGGCCCATCGCGCTGATCCGAAGCCAGGAGCCAGGTGCTTCTCCTGGTCTCCCATGTGGTGCAAGGCCCAAGCACTTGGGCCATCCTCCACTGCACTCCCTGGCCACAGGAGAGAGCTGGCCTGGAAGAGGGGCAACCGGGACAGAATCCAGCGCCCCGACCGGGACTGGAACCCGGTGTACCGGCGTCACAAGGCGGAGGATTAGCCTAGTGAGCCACGGCGCCGGCATATCTTTTACTTTCATGGTCATTAAACATACACAAAAGCCTGAAAAAAAATCAAATGACACTATTAACAATGGGAATGCTACAGTAATTTCTCTTTAGCAGCTATTACCTGCTAGATTCTGTCCACAGTTTCAGAGCAATGTTCCCAAGTTTCCTGTGTGTTGTTGCTGAAAAAAGCAAATAATCAAAGTTATCTTTTCCATGTGTCTGAACCTTTTTCCAGAAGCCCAAGGCCTTTCTAAGTCTCATCTTGGAATGGTGACTTAGAGGCTTGTATTTTTCACATGACACACTGTAAGCAACTATTTTCCCTAGAAAGCAGCCTCTGCCTCACCACTGAAGGAAAATACTGGGTGGGTTAGGGTTAGCAATAATGATGTCTAACATTTGGTGGTCAGTGACTGTGTAGCAGACTGTGTTATGAGCAGTGCACACACACTCCCCCCAAACCCCATTAGTGCTCCTTCCAGTCCAGTCAGTAAGACTGGAGCTCAGTCCGTCTGGCTCCGGAGCGTCTGCTCCCAGGCACTGAACTCAGCTGCCTTCTCTCTACCTGCTGGGGCCTGGGAGGGCTTTTTTTTTCCACCAAAGAAACCTTTTATTTAAGGAATACAGACTTCATGCATTTCGTAAGTACAAGTTTAGGAATATAGTGATTCTTCCCACAATACCCGCCGTCCCACCCCTCCTCCTCTTCCCTATCCCATTCCCAGTAAGATCCATTTTCAATTAACTTCCTACACAGAAGACCAACTCTATACTAAGTAAAGAGTTCAACAATTTGCATGGGGAAAAAAAACTGTTCCTCAACAGTCAAGACAAGGGCTGTTCAGTCATTGCATTGGCAGCATTTGGGAATGTCTGCAGTACTATCCAATTTCCTGCCCTTTGGAAGTGTCATGGCATCAAGTGCATGATGGGAGAATATGTGTCAGTCATGATATTTTCATATAGTAACCTTTTGGTTAGTTAAAGGTCACTGCAGGGATGCTGGAGCTGATTCCAAGTGGCAGAACCATGGGCATTTTACTTTTCCATTGCATGGAAAGGTGGGGGGTTGGGTGGTGCAGACAGAACTGCAGTGCGTGCAGGGCTGCAAGGAAGAGCACATACTCTGCTGTGTGACCTGAGCATCTTGACCTCTCATCTAGAGATTTCGATTATAGTTGGATTAGGTGTTCTGTCATAGGGCCAGTTACTGTAGTGAAGAATATTGAAGTATGTGGGAATCAAGAAAATAAAAGAGTTTGATACTGTAACGGCACACTTGTATGTGTCATTAACTACTTGAGAGAGAGCATGAATGAATTCCTTGTTTCTTTTGGTTTTAGCTGCTTATCTGTAAACAAGGTCTGGGCTAATTGCTCTATAATACTCCTTCAAGTTTTAGTGTGTTTGATGTAGTAGTGATTTCTGATGTCACCTTTTTCAGCTGCAATGTATAATTTGTTAATAAAAAAGGGATTTTGTAATTTAAAAAAAGTCACTGCATCTTGAAATTAATTTCACTTCTTTTTTTTAGAAACTTACTTAAATTTATTTTTAAAGATTTATTTATTTATTTGAAAGAGTTACACAGAGAGAGAAGGAGAGGCAGAGAGAGAGAGGTCTTCCATCTGCTGGTTCACTCCCCAACTGGCCGCAATGGCCAGAGATGTGTCGATCCAAGGTAAGAAGCCAGGAGCTTCTTCCAGGTCTCCCACGTGGGTGCAGGGGCCCAAGGACTTCGGCCATTTTCTGCTGCTTTCCCAGGTCATAGCAGAAAGCTGGAATGGAAGTGGAGCAGTCGGGTCTTGAACTAGTGCCCATATGGGATGCCAGCACTGCAGGTGGCGGCTTTACCTGCTATGCTATAGTGCCAGCCCCAGAAACTTAATTAACTTTAAAGAGGTACCCGAGAATGATACATCTTTTGTGAGCACTTAGACATTATTATATTACAACTCTTGGAGGACAGAGGTCCTGTATGGGAAGTTAGTGTGCAGTGACTCCTGTTGTTAATTTAACAATCAACACTCTTGTATGACATCAGTGATCACCCAAGGCTCTTAACATAAGTTGCCTAGGCTATGGAAGCATTTTGAATCCACAGACTCCTTCAGTATTTAGACAAGGCCATAAGCAGAGTGGAAGTTCTCTCTTCCCTTCAGAAAAAAGTGCCTCCTTCTTTGGTGACCACTTCTTTCTGGGAGGGCTTTTCACAGGTCATGCTGTCCGCACGATTAGAGCCCTGCATCATGTAAGGCTCCAGATGCTCACACCAAAGCCCCATGTGTTGGAGCATTCCCATCTCAAGAGGACCTCAGGCCACGTTTGACTGCTTGGCCCTGTATGCTCTGTCCATGGCCGAAACCTCTGTATTTGCTCTGCTGTCCATATTCACTCCTTAATTGATAGCAGCCCAGCTTGCCTGCTTTTTGTGATCATCCCCAACAGAATAGGTAGAGTCCAAATTCTTGTAGCTGAAGAACAGGCATGCGGAAATAATTCTTTGATGACCATAAACATAGAGAGCAAGGGAATCAGGAGGTAGAAGAGAGATGACCTTAGAACTACTGCAGTTTCCTAAGGATCTCTGTGCTTAGCTTTGTAGATTTCATTTAGCTAGAAAATCTTGCTGTAAATAGAGTATGCTGTGCATTTTGGCCCCTGTTGAAATTATACATATGTGTATTTTGTTTATTGTAGACACACAGTAACCTAGGTAAATCTTGCTTCCCAGATGAGGAGTTAAGTTTTGCATCATGGTGCCCAGTAGATAATCAATTTTTCTAGGTTTTGTCATCATCAGCTACCATTGAATTTGTTCATCTTACCTTCTAAGTTAGGTATAAGCTTGGCAGAGCAAATCTTAGAACAGAAACTATAACCTCTTAGAAAGTTGTGGGAGGCTTTCTGGGGGAATTTTGTGGCCTTCTTGGGCAGATGGAAGTGACTCTGTAGCCTGGGACTCAAGGGCCCAGTGAGCATGTGCCACACCTTGTTTGATGTTCTCAAATATCTTCAGAGGAAGGGAACCAACTATGAATTCTCCTGCAATGCCAAGCATTTTTACAGTATCCCACCCAATCCTGGAAAGTAGATAGTAATGTTATTGTTTTGTGGAAGAGAAACTGGAAAGCTCTGATATGTTATAAGACTTACCCAAGGTCCCTTGACTGGAATACAGTTGGGTATAGGCCATATAGTTGGAGCTCACAAGAGGCCCTCAGGGTCAAGGGGGCTGAGCTTTATGGGTTCATGGAGAGGCAATTCAGGAACAGTTTTATTGGAAGCTGTAGCAAGAACTAGACTGGACATTTGCAACTGGAATGTAGTATGAGGATAGTCATGGGCATGAGAAAGGCAGATTCACAGTGACCCTGGAATAGAATGGTTGTGAAGGAAGGGTTCAGAACCAAGAAACCAGCTTTTTTAATTAATTAATTTGAGACACAGAGGGAGAGACAGAGAGAGAGAGTCTTCCATCTTCTGGTTCACTCCCGAAATGGCTGCAACAGCCAGGAGCCAGGAGCTTCTTCTAGGTTTCCCACATGGATGCAGGGGCCCAAATACTTGGGCCCTCTTCCACTGCTTTCCTAGGGCATTAGCAGAGAGCTGGATCAGAAGTGGAGTAGCCAGTGCTCGAACCAGTGCCCATATGGGATGCTGACAATGCAGGTGGAGGCTTAACCTACTACACCACAGCAGTGGCCCCAAAACCAGCTTCTAAGACCTCCTTATCTCCTGGATTCTACCAGCAAGGTTAGGGTTTTTTGCCATACTCTTCAAGATCACTGCAGCTAGGGCCAACATTGTGGCACAGTTTTTGGCACTAGCATCCCATAAGAGCTCTGTTTCAAGTCCTGGTTGCTCCACTTTAGATCCAGCTTTCTGCTAATTCACCTGGGAAAGGAACAGATGATGGCCCAACTGCTTGGATGGAGTTCTAGGCTCCTGGCTGCAGCCTAGCCCAGCCCCAGCCATTACAGTCACTTGGGGAGTGAACCAGCAGATGGAAGATTCATTCTCTCTCTCTCTCTCTCTCTCTCTCTCTCTCTCTGTAACTCTCCCTTTCAAATAAATAAAATAAATCTTATAAATCACTATAGCTCCAACCAATCCCTGGCCTTTGTAGATGAATTTGGTTCCCATGCTGACCCTGGTAAGGAGCAAACCTCCTGTTTCTCAGTCTGTTCTTCAAATCTGAATCCCCCTACCTCTTCATAGATCCACAATAAAGATACGATTACCCAAGAGATGCAGGATTATTCTTTGTAGCTTTGGGCACTAATAACAGATAGTAGATCACCTGCCCTGAATGTTGCTTTCTATCTCTCTCTCTCTCTATCTCTCCTTCTATGTATTTGAAAGGCAGAGTTAAAGACAGATCTTCCATCCACTGGTTCACTCCCCAAATGGCCATAACAGCCAGGACTGGGCTGGGCCAGAGCCAGGAGCTTCTTCTGGGTGTCCGATGTGAGTACAGGGGCCCAAGCACTTAGGCCACCTTCCACTGCTTTCCCAGGTGCATCAGCAGGAAGCTGGATTGGAAGCAGAACAGCCGGGACTTGACCTGGCTCCCATACGAGATGCTGGCATTGCAGGTGGTAGCTTTACCCACTGCACCACAATGCCGGCCCTGATTTTTGCCTTTTCTACTTGTTGCAGTTGTCCTTTTTTAAAAATTTATTTATTTATTTGAAGGGCAGAGTTACAGAGAGGCAGAGGCAGAGAGAGAGAGAGAGAGAGAGAGGGAGAGAGAGAGAGAGAGAGAGAGAAGTCTTCCATCCACTGCTTCACTCCCCAAATGGCCACAACGGCCAGAGCTGGGCCAATTTGCAGCCAGCAGCCAGGAGACCCTTCTGAGTCTCCCATGCAGGTGCAGGGGCCCAAACACCTGGGCCATCTTCTGCTGCTTTCCCAAGTCATAGCAGAGAGCTGGATTGGAAGTGGAGTAACTGGGACTCCAACCAGTGCCCATATGGGATGCTCACACTGCAGGCAGTGGCCTCACCTGCTTCGCCACAGCACCAGCCCCTGTTGTAGTTGTTAATAGCTTTACAAATAGGTATAATTTATATACTCTACCATGCACAGATTTTAAGTGTACCATCTGTTCAGTTTTAGCAGATACATTTGTTGCGTTTGCCCAGGCCCTCATGAACACATTAGTCCCCAAACTGTTGGGAGCCCAACCTGCCAGGGCCCTAGGCAGGAAGCAGAAATTGAGATGCCCGATGAGTCCTCTCACTAGAGACTTGGGGTAAGTGAAAACAATGCTGAATGAAAGCAGGATTTAAATATCAGGGAAGGTCAAAGGCTAGCTCTCCACTGTAGTATACATGGTGGTGTGATAATGCTAATGGTGTTGCTTTCTGAGTGCTTGATATGTCCTAAGCACTTGGCATATGTGTTGTCATTTAAGAACCATATGTGGGCCGGCGCTGAGGCTCAGTAGGCTAATTCTCTGCCTGTGGTGCTGGCACCCTGGGTTCTAGTCCCGGTCAGGGCGCCGGATTCTGTCCCAGTCGCTCCTCTTCCAGTCCAGCTCTCTGCTGTGGCCCGGGAGTACAGCGGAGGATGGCCCAAGTGCTTGGGCCCTGCACCCGCGTGGGAGACCAGGAGAAGCACCTGACTCCTGGCTTCGGATCAGTGCGGTGCGCCGGCCGCAGCGGCTATTTAGGGGTGAACCAACGGAAAAGGAAGACCTTTCTCTCTGTCTCTCTCTCTCTCTCACTGTCCACTCTGCCTGTCAAAAAAAAAAAAAAAAAGAGCCATATCTGAACCAGTAGTGATGATGATGATGATGATAGCATTAGCATTTATTTGGAATTTAATATGTGCAAAGAGCTTTACATATATAGTTGGCCCTCTGTATCCACAGGTTCTACAAACACATATTCAACCAACTTTATTTATTTACTTTTTGACAGGCAGAGTTAGACAGTGAGAGAGAGAGAGAGTTCTTCCTTCTGTTTATTCAACCAACTTTAAATCAAAAATATTTTTACTGTGTCTGTAATAAACATGTACATATTTTTCTTGTCATTATTCTCTAAACAGTATCTTAAACCAACATGTATGTAGCATTTATATTGTATTAGATATTATAAATAACCTGTATATGATTTTAAAGTATACAGAAGGATGTGCATACATTATATGCAAATACTGTATCATTTTGTATGAGAGACTTAAGCATCTTCAGATTTTGGTATCCACAGAGTGTCCTGGAGTCAATCTGAGTGATGATTATCATCATCAAGCTTCACATTACTCTATGATGTAGGTTTTATTATTACCCCTGTTTAACAGATGAGAAAATTGAGGCTTAGTACCTTTCCCAAGAGTCACACTGTTAATACATGTTGAGCAGGGATTTGGCTGAGCTGGGAAGGGCCCGTTCATTTTTCTTCATATCTTCCTTTGTGCATCCCTATAAGAATAGCTACCAGTCTCCAAACACCTAGATCCCTAGGTCAGTGCTCCTTCCTTTAGTCAGCCTTCCTTCTCAGTATTGATCAGCCAGACTGGCCTCAAATCCAAGCTTTGATCTTAATGGCTATATGACTTTGGACAGATTTCTTAACCTCTCTGATTCACAGCTTCCTCATTTATATCATGAAGGTATGTCCTACATCCTAGGATCATTCTGAGCATTATATAACATTTGTAGAGCTAGTACCTAGCAGGATATATATGTACAGGAGTGATACCGTTGGATTAGAAAAAGACAGTCTAGGGGCCGGCACAGTGGCATAGTGGGCTAAACCTCTGCCTGCAGCCTGAGAATCCCATATGGGTGCCAGTTCATACCCCAGCTACTCCTCTTCCGATCCAGCTCTCTGCCAAGCCTGGGAAAGCAGTAGAAGATGGTCCAAGTGCTTGAGCTCCTGTACCCGCGTGCAAGACCCAGAAGAAGCTCCTGGCTCCTGACTTCAAATCAGCCCAGCTCCAGCCGCTATGGCCATCTTGGGGCTGAACCAGCAGATAGAAGACCTCAGATGGGGGTCTTAAAAAAAAAAAAACACAAAGGTAGCCTGATTGGTTTCCAGGCATGTGTGCAGAAAACTTATTGGTGGAAGATGGAGAGTAATGAGTAGGAGTATGTGCACTGGAAGAGCTCCATTTGTTGAGATCCTACTGTGTGCTAGATACAGTTAAGCAGTTCCTAAGCTATCTCATTTAATTCTCACTAAACACTCTTATCTCTGATTTATTGAAGAGGAAGCTTAGAGCAGTTCTTGGGGGACTTTGCTGTTATGTGTTTTTCTAATAACCCTATACAGAGAACTTTGTGGCAGATAGGCAATGATTGCATGCCAGATTTGGGGGCAGGCAGAGTGGTCCATTCTTGTTGTTATTTGACCTTGATGTCAAAGTGCTGTGCTCTTTGTATTGTTTTGACTTGACTCACTTTTTACATTTGGGAGGAAAAGGCAAACCTCATCCTTTTCTTAACTGTACAATTATGATTTAAGAAAAGATTTAAGAATCATTTGAATTATTAGTAATACTCTTAACACATCTGAGTTTTTCTGGAAAATAATTTAGTTAGCTGTTTTCAAAGGAAACCTCTAAGAATTTAGTGAGCATATTTTATTAAACATAATGTTATAGATTTGTGTATATTTTAAATTAATATATTCTGTTTATTAGAAAGAGAGAGGGACAGACAGAACTGCCATTTGCTAATTCACTCCCTAAATGCCTGTCATGGCTGGGGCTGAGCCAGGCTGAAGCCAGGAGGTTGGAATTCAATATGGGATTCCTGTGGTGTGGGTATCAGGGTCTGGACTACTTGAGCTATCACTATTGCCCACCAGGGTGTGCATTAGCCTAAAGCTAGAATTGTAAATGGAGCCAGGAGGACTCTTAACCAAGGCACTCCTGTATGAGTTGTGGATGTCCCAAGTGGCATCTTTTTTTTTAAATTTTTTTTTATTATTTTTGACAGGCAGAGTGGACAGTGAGAGAGAGAGAGAGAGAGAAAGGTCTTCCTTTTGCCGTTGGTTCACCTTCCAATGGCTGCCGCGGCCGGCACGCTGCAGCCGGCACATTGCGCTGATCCGAAGCCAGGAGCCAGGTGCTTCTCCTGGTCTCCCATGCAGGTGCAGGGCCCAAGCACTTGGGCCATCCTCCACTGCACTCCCGGGCCATAGCAGAGAGCTGGACTGGAAGAAGGGCAACTGGGACAGAATCCGGCACCCAGACCGGGACTAGAACCCGGTGTGCCAGCGTTGCAGGCTAAGGATTAGCCTATTGAGCTGTGGCGCCAGCCCCAAGTGGCATCTTAACTGCTACTCCAAATGCCTATTCTGATTTGTATATATATATTTTTAAAAATTAATATTATATCATTAAAAATTTATTTCCATTTTACTTGGAAGGCAGACAAACAGAAATCTCCCATCTTTTGGTTTACCCCCCAAGTGCCTGTAACAACCAGGGCTGAGCCAGGCAGAAGCCAGGAACATAGAACTCCATCTGAGTCTTCCACATTGGTAGCAGGGGGCCAGATACTTGAACCATCACCGGCTGCCTCCCAGAGTGTACATTAGCGGGGAGCTGGATCAGAAGCGGAGGAGCTGGGACTCAAACCAGGCACTCTATTATGGGATGTGGGCATCTCAAGAGGCATCTTAACTGCTGTGCCAAATGCCTGTTGAAATGTATTTTCTTAAAGTACTTCCCTATTTCTCCAATTATTTGTTTTCCAGGGCTTTTTGACATCTGTATTCATGTTCACAAAAATGCATTTTGATACCTCAGTCTACACCTTTGTTTTAGTAATCAGTAACTACTGAACTCAACTGCAAATTCCAGTCCTACTTCATTCAAAAGTACAAATTATGACATCTTTCCTGAAAAGAGGTATGTTGGAAGTAATGAATTGAGTGGTGATAGTGCCTTTTTCTCAAAATCAAAGAGAATTTAAGCAAATATAATAGGTGACAAATAGATTAATGGTTCTCAAAGTATGGTCCCCAGATCAGCAGTATCAGCATTACCTCGATATTTAGAAATAAAAAGTCTCAAGCCCCACCTCAAAACTGCTAAATCAGAAACTCTTGGGGGTAGAGTCCAGTATATGGTTTTGGGCTTTTGTTTTATTTTTTATTTATTTGAGAGACAGACTGTGACACAGGCAAACAGACCAAGATCTTAAAGCAGCTGGTTCATTCCCCAAATGCCCACAACAGCCTGGCTAGGCCAAGCCTAAGCCAGGAGCTCAGAACTCATTCTGGGTCTTCACGTGGGTGGCAGGGTCCTAAATACTCACCACCCGTTGTTTCCCAGGGTACACATTAGCAGGAGGCTAGAATTGGGAATGGAGCTGGGACTCAAACCCAAACATTTCAACATAGGATGCAGGCATCTCCAGTAAAGCCTTAACCTCTTGGCTAAATGTCTGCCCCCCTGGTGTCTGTTTTTCTCTCTTTTTTGGTTTTCATCTTTTTAAAAATTTATTTAGGGAATTTTTTAATACATTAGAGTCCCTGGGTCACAGCAAATGAATGATTACTACAATATAATTCTCATAAATTCTCACGTTAATGTAACATTAATACAAAGAGAACAAAATCAATGTACTTCATAAATACAGTTATAAGAATATAGGCTCACTAGGCTAATCCTCCACCTCCGGCGCCGGCACCCCGGGTTCTAGTCCCGGTCAGGGTGCCGGATTCTGTCCTGGTTGCTCCTCTTCCAGTCCAGCTCTCTGCTGTGGCCCGAGAGGGCAGCGGAGGATGGCCCAAGTGCTTGGGTCCCTACACCCACATGGGAGACCAGGAGAAGCACCTGGCTCCTGGCTTCGGATTGGCGCAGCGCTGGCCGTAGCTGCCATTTGGGGAGTGAACCAACAGAAGGAAGACCTTTCTCTCTGTCTCTCTCTCACTGTCTTCAACTCTCTCTCTGTTTCTCTCTCACTGTCTAACTCTGCCTGTCAAAATTTTTTAAAAAATAAATAAATAAAAAACAATATTAAGTCTTCCTATCCTATAATGAGAAATAGTTGGGCCAGCACCGCAGCTTACTAGGCTAATCCTCTGCCTGCGGTGCCAGCACACCAGGTTCTAGTCCCAGTTGGGGCACCGGATTCTGTCCCGGCTGCTCCTCTTCCAGTCCAGCTCTCTACTGTGACCCAGAAAGGCAGTGGAGGATGGCCCAGGTCCTTGGGCCCTGCACCCGCTTGGGAGACCAGGAGGAAGCACCTGGCTCCTGTCTTCAGATTGGCGTAGCTCTGGCTGTAGCAGCCATTTGGGGGGTGAACCAACAGAAGGAAGATCTTTGTCTCTCTCTCTCTCAATGTCTAACTCTGCATGTCCAAAAAATAAATAAATAAATAAAAAATAAAAGAATATAATGAGGCTGGCGCTGCGGCTCACTAGGCTAATCCTTGTCCTGCGGCACCAGCACACTGGGTTCTAGTCCCAGTTGGGGCGCCGGATTCTGTCCTGGTTGCCCCTCTTCCAGGCCAGCTCTCTGCTGTGGCCAGGGAGTGCAGTGGAGGATGGCCCAAGTGCTTGGGCCCTGCACCCGCATGGGAGACCAGGAGAAGCACCTGGCTCCTGGCTTCGGATCAGCGCGATGCGCTGATTGCAGCGCGCCGGCCGTAGCAGCCATTGGAGGTGAACCAACGGCAAAGGAAGACCTTTCTCTCTGTCTCTCTCTCTCACTGTCCACTCTGTCTGTCCAAAAAAAAAATATATATATATAATGATGTCTGTCATTCTGTTCTCCTTCCTTCCTTCCATTCTTTTTTAATTTTTTGAGGTAACATTTTTAATTTATATTATAGTCAAAGGCTTCATGCTCCACTAAATAGAGAGTTCAACAAGTAAAAAGTAGAAAGGCCTTAGTTCATTGGGAATATAGGCAAAGGCTATAAATAGGA
The DNA here is from genome assembly GCF_051225735.1 of Oryctolagus cuniculus. NCBI lineage: Eukaryota > Metazoa > Chordata > Mammalia > Lagomorpha > Leporidae > Oryctolagus > Oryctolagus cuniculus. The sequence goes on along the minus strand of NC_142888.1, from coordinate 5,795,036 downwards.
ATCAAATGAAAATATGGCTTTCATTCATATATATTAAATTGCAAAATAGTCACATATCACCAAAACTGTAGTAATGTCTCATTCTTAAACATTGGCTTGACAAAGAAAAAGCAGAGTTTGACATACCTAAATTTGCAACAATGCTGATACACACAAGCATTTCTCTGTTTTTGTTTTTGATTCTTTTTTTCTGTTTAAATTTTAGCTTCCACATAAAAGGGAGAACATGACAATATTTGTTTTTCTGTGGCTGGCTTATTTCACTCAGGATCTATTTTAAATAAGATCTCCAAGGGTTTCTGATGTTTGTTTAAGCTTTAGAATAGCTGGTTCAGAATCTACCCCCAAGAGGCCGGCGCCGCGGCTCACTAGGCTAATGCTCCACCTGCGGCGCCGGCACACTGGGTTCTAGTCCCGGTTGGGGCTCCAGATTCTGTCCCGGTTGCCCCTCTTCCAGGCCAGCTCTCTGCTGTGGCCCAGGAGTGCAGTGGAGGATGGCCCAAGTGCTTGGGCCCTGTACCCCATGGGAGACCAGGATAAGTACCTGGCTCCTGGCTTTGGATCAGCGCGGTGCGCCGGCCGCGGCGGCCATTGGAGGGTGAACCAACGGCAAAGGAAGACCTTTCTCTCTGTCTCTCTCTCTCACTGTCCACTCTGCCTGTCAAAAAAAAAAAAAAAAAAAAGAATCTAACCCCAAGAAAAAATTATCAGGAGAGTTATTAACCTATGGTAAAAGAAAAATGACACCTTCTGAAACACAGTTTTTTTTTTTAAGTCTGAATTACAAATTTCAAGTGGAAGCCATCTGTTTCTACCCTTTTCAGAGACAGACAATGGACTGCATGGCTACTTGCAGTTCTTTATAACCCTGAGTCTCCTAAGGTTAGTTTCTGTCTTGGTGTTTGTTTCTAAAATAAATATCCCAAATAGATACTTCCTTCTCTCCTCCACCCATGCAGCAATTGCTTAAGCTGATTCACGTCTTGCTGTCCTGAAACTTTCTATCCACATTATCCTTTTGCATAGTAAAAGCCCAAGAATGATTCCCCTTCCTAGATGGGCATAGTGGAAGAACCCAAGAAGATAAAGGTGGAGTTCCCTTTTCTTGAAAAAGATTTATTTATTTATTTGAAAGAGTTACATAGAGGGAGGGAGAGACACAGAGAGAGATCTTTCATCTGCTGGTTCACTCCCCAGATGGCCACAGTGGCTGGGGCTGTGCCAAACCAAAGCCAGGAGCCGGAGCTTCTTCTGGGTCTCCTATGTGGGTGCCTAAGCAGCTGGGCCATGTTCTGCTTTTCCCAGGCCAGTTGCAGGAAGCTGAATTGGAAGTGGAGCAGCCAGGACAGACACAAACCAGTGCCTGCGTGGGATACTGGCACTGCAAGTGGCTGCTTTACTGGCTATGCCACAATGCTAGCCTCTGGAGTTCTCTTTCTGATGGGGAGAGAGATGGAGCAAACTCATCTCTCTGGCTGAACGAGCTCCTGAGTGCTCTTCCTGGAATTCTGAGATTCGGGATTTTCAAAGGATCAATAATATATTAGATTGACTTCCTAGAGTTTTCTTTTTTTGTGTATTGCACATTGGTATGAGGAAGCCCTGATTTTATTATGATGAACCAGCACATAGAATATTTCTCTCTCTATTTCTCTAACTCTACCTTTCAAATAAGTAAATCTTTAAAACAAGAAAAGGTTCATCAGTTGACAGGCCTTCTGGTCATGCTGCTGTGTAACAGACTACCCCTGGTTCAGCAGTGTGCAGTACCACATTCTTTCTCAGGGTTCTGTGTGTTGCCTGCACTTCGCGGGGTAAGTCTCACTGGGGTCTGTCCTGAGGTGGCAGTGGGAGTTGGACCATGGTGGTAGCTGTTGGCTCAGAACTCAGCTTTGGCTGCTAAGGGAAGCTGTTCTCCCAGAGCTGCAATCCCACAGGACCTGTGGCATGAGGCCTTCTCACAGCATAGTGAGGCATTCCAGAGGGTAGGCCCGAGAGCTAGTGTTTGAGAGCAGCACTGTTATCCTTCTTTTAAATATGGAAAACTGAAGCTTCAAAGATTGAAATAAGGGGATGGGGTTATACACATGCAGTGGGGTGATAGTCCTTGTCACAGGATTGTGGGAAATAAGGAAATGTGTCTGAATACTTAACTTTGGGCCTCGTACATAGTAGATGCTCAATATGTGTTACTGTCACTCCTTCTTGAACTCGGCGTTTGTGGAGTGCTTACTGTATATATAATACATTGCCAGGACTTTTAGGGACTCCAAGAAGAAATGGGACGTAGGCCCTGCCCTTAAGAAGCTTTTGTCCTGATTGATCAGTGAGCTCTATAGGAGGGTGAGCAGAGCGAGCTCATGGAGCATGGCATTCTCTGTATTTGAAGACCACGAACCAGAGAGAAAGGACCTCAGTGTGAAATGAAGAGGAAGAAGGCCTGAGTGACAGAGTGCTGATGGAACTTAGTGGGCAATTCATTTGTGCTAGAGATTGAGAGATAAGGCAAGAGCTTAGAGGGCAAGGGTCAAATGAACAGACCCTGACTGTAGCATGTGGGGCAGGAAACACTGTGACTGAGTATGGGCAGGAGGTTGGTTGATCATTCCTTCTGCAGACAGGTTTGGAGACCCTCGCTGTTAGGCTCTGACATACAGAGAGGAGCTGTGGGAGAAGGGGCTTGTTCTCTAGAATCAATGAGGGCTAAAACACTTGTCAGCCAGGTATAGGCCCTGGATCAAGAGCATCAGCCTCACATGCTAGCTTGTTAGAAAAGCAGATTTTCGGGGTGGCCCTGTGGAGGAGCGGGTAAAGCCGCCGCCTGCAGTGTCAGCATCCCATAGGGGTGCTGGTTTGAGTCCCGGCTGCTCTGCTTCTGGTCCTGCTCTCTGCCATGGCCTGGGAAAACAAAAGAGGATAATGTAAGTCTGTGGGCCCCCATACCCACATGGGAGACCTGAGAGAAACTCCTGGCTCTTGACTTTGGATTGCCCCAGATCCAGCTGTTGGTGGCCATTTCGGGAGTGAACCAGCAGATCAAAGACCTCTCTTTCTCTCTTTCTGCCTCTATCCCTATAACTCTGCCTTTCAAATAAATAAATGAATCTTTAAAAAAAGAAAGGTAGGGGCCAGCACTGTTGCACAGCAGGTTAATGCCTTGGCCTGAAGCACTGGCATCCCATGTGGGTGCCAGTTTGAGACCCGGCTGCTCCACTTCCTTTTTTATTTTTTTTAATTGACAGGTAGAGTTATAGACAATGAGAGAGAGAGACAGAGATAAAGGTTTTCCTTCTGTTGGTTCACTCCCCAAATGGCCGCTACGGCTGGCACTGTGCCAATCTGAAGCCAGAAGCTAGGTGCTTCTTCCTGGTCTCCCATGTGGGTGCAGGGGCCCAAGCACTTGGGCCATCCTCCACTGCCTTCCTGGGCCACAGCAGAGAGTTGGACTGGAAGAGGAGCAACCGGGACTAGAACCCGGCACCTATATGAGATGCCGGTGCTGCAGGTGGAGGATTAACCAAGTGAGCCTTGGCACCGGCCCCATAATGGGCACCGGTTCGAGACCCTGCTGCTCCACTTCCAATCCAGCTCTCTTCTATGGCCTCCACATGGTCTCCACATGGGAGACACGAAAGAAGCTCCTGGCTCCTGGCTTCGGATCTGTGCAGCTCCAGCCATTGTAGCCAATTGAGGAGTGAACCAGCGGATGGAAGACCTCTCTCTCTCTCTGCCTCTCCTCTCTCTGTGTAACTCTGACTTTCAAATAAATAAATAAATTTTTTTTTTTTTTTTTGACAGGCAGAGTGGACAGTGAGAGAGAGAGACAGAGAGAAAGGTCTTCCTTTTTTGCCGTTGGTTCACCCTCCAATGGCCGCCGCTGCAGCCGGCGCACCGCGCTGATCCTGGCAGGAGCCAGGAGCCAGGTGCTTTTCCTGGTCTCCCATGGGGTGCAGGGCCCAAGCACCTGGGCCATCCTCCACTGCACTCCCTGGCCATAGCAGAGAGCTGGCCTGGAAGAGGGGCAACCGGGACAGAATCCGGCGCCCCAACCGGGACTCGAACCCGGTGTGCCGGCGCCGCAAGGTGGAGGATTAGCCTATTGAGCCACGGCGCCGGCTCAATAAATATTTTTTTTAAAAAAGAAAGGTAGAGGGCCGGCGCCGCGGCTCACTAGGCTAATCCTCTGCCTAGCGGCGCCGGCACACCGGGTTCTAGTCCCGGTCGGGGCGTCGGATTCTGTCCCGGTTGCCCCTCTTCCAGGCCAGCTCTCTGCTGTGGCCAGGGAGTGCAGTGGAGGATGGCCCAGGTGCTTGGGCCCTGCACCCCATGGGAGACCAGGAGAAGCACCTGGCTCCTGGCTCCTGCCATCGGATCAGCGTGGTGCGCCGGCCGCAGTGCGCCGGCCGCAGCGGCCATTGGAGGGTGAACCAGCGGCAAAGGAAGACCCTTCTCTCTGTCTCTCTCTCTCACTGTCCACTCTGCCTGTCAAAAAAAAAAAAAAAAAAAAGGTAGATTTTCTGTCTTGTCCCACACTCATTCTGTCAGAAACTGTGGGTGATGTTCAGAAGTCTGTTTTCACAAGCCCTCTTTGTAGTTGTATTGCACACTCAAGTGTGTGGAGCAGTGGACTGGGACAGTTTTTTATTAAAAAAGATTTATATATTTTATTTGAAAAAGTTGCAGAGAGAGGGAGAGACAGAGACCTACCATCTGCTGGTTCACTTCCCAAATGGCTACCATAGCAGGGACTGGGCCAGGCCTAAGTCAGGAGCTTTATTTGGGTCTCCAAGGTGGGTGCAGGGGCCCAGGGACTTGGGCCATCTTCCGTTGCTTTCCAGGCACATTAGCAGGGTGCTGGATTGGAAGTGTAGCAGCGGGGATTCGAACTGGCACCAATATGGGATGTTGGCACTTCATGTAGTAGATTTACCCTCTATATCACAATGCTGGCTCCAGGACAGTTCTCAGGCCTATCCATTAGAATTCCATGGGGCACTTTTAAAGCACCAAGGCCTAGGCCATACCTGTGACTGAAGAGACCAGAATCTGAAGGAAGACCCAGATATCTGTATTCTTTTAAAGAAAATCTTCCCGTATGTAGCCAAAGTTGAGAAATAGTAATCTCCATATGCTTAGAAATATCATCATAGTTACAAACGGCATCATTGCTGGATGACAAAAAGTCAGTGTTCAAAGCCTGGGGGTTGAGTGTGGGAGCAGGGGAGGGCGCCCCAGATGAGGTGCATGGCTCTCATTGCACTTCCTACTGGATGAAACTCTTCACCATTGGTTTCCTGCCTTTTCTCTGGACATTGCAGTTGCACACACGTGAGTGTGACTGGGAAGATTATTTTCAAATTAGTAACGTTTAACTTTTAAAGTTAAATGCAGCTGGCTTCCCTTGAAAACTTTGGGGTGGCCAGGGCTGCCTGCACCAGTTGCCCTGGCGTGGACAGAAAAGCAAAGAAGACTTGTACAAAGGCTCTGTGAAGCCAGAGGCTGCTGCTGTTTTTGTCTGATGTTACTCCTGCTCAGGCTTAGTGATAAACATCACTGGAGCTAAAAAAAAAAAAAAAAAGGGCAAGGAGCTGTTCTCGGACATGCTGGATAAGCTGTGGGAGAGTCCTGACGTCCTATGCCTGGTGTATGATGTGACCAGCGAGCAGTGGTTCAACAGCTGCGGCCGGTGGCTGGAGAAGGCACGCTCCCTGGCCCCTGGCGTCTCCCTCCCAGGTGTGTTGGTGGGGAATAAGACAGACCTGGCCAGCAGACGAGCCGTGGACCCCGCCCAGGCCCAGGCGTGGGCACTGAGCCAAGGCCTGGAGTGTCTGGAGACCTCCGTGAAGGAGCAGGAGAACTACGAGGCCCCGTTCCACTGCCTGGCCCAGCAGTTCCACCGCCTGTACCGGGAGAAGGTGGAGACCTTCCGGGCGTTGGTGTGAGGGCTGGGCGGACGGTGCAGCCGGCCGGGCAGTGCTGCCGGGCACCCCGCAGCGGGCTCTGCTCCGTGGAAGGCACGAGAACGGTGGACTCGCCTCCTGCGCTGCCAGAGCATCCCAACAGCTTTCAATAAAGGGAGCAGAGAACCCCCCCCCCCCCAAAAAAATGTGCATTTTAACTCACGGAATCCTCCCAGCAATTTGAGGAAGCGGGTGTTACTGCTGGCCCGTTGGATGGCTGTGGCCGCTGAGGCACAGAGGGGCTAAGGGGCTGACCCACAGTCACACAGCTAGCAAGTGACGGAATCGGTCGTGAGTCTGCGCCCTGAGGTGCTGTGACGTGCTGCTTCTTGGGACGTGGGGGACGGTGACGGTGCCTCCAGGGAGGACGCACCTCGGTCACCCGGGGACGGACAGACAGGACACCGGGCTTTGCCTGGCAGATAAAGCCTGGCAGGCTTTGGACTTGGACTGGGGCACTGGACGGAGCTGGCCCTGGGCTGAGAGTGGGAGTGCAGAGCCCAGACTATGGCTGGAGACCCCGCGGTGGGCAAGACCGTGCTGGCCCAGACCCTCCGCAGTGGCGGGGCCCACTTCCAGAAGAACTACACCCTGACGACGGGGGTGGACTTGGTGGTGAAGACGGTGCCAGTTCCCGACACGGGCGACAGCGTGGAGCTCTTCATTCTCGACTCTGCGGGCATATGCGCCCATATGGGATATGGGCATTCTAGGCAGCAGTTCTACCTACTACTCCACAGCACCAGCCCCAGCTCATTAATATTCTAATAGGAGAAAGCTTCAGTATAATAAAATTCATTTAAAAATTAATTTAAAAAATGTAGCCCAAGTATAAACAGGAATTCCAACAAGAGCAACTCAGCAGAAGTATGAGATATTATGCTATTCTGTTAACATAAAATGTTTTTTGCCTTCTCAGTATCCCTGTTTTCAATTTCCTATAGAAATGAATTGCCCAGGAAAAAAACCCTCTACTTCAGAGGTGAACATTCATCTGATTTTTTTCCCTGGAAGGCATTATTGTGCCAGTTGTGGTACAGGTGTGGCTCTGACATGGCTTCCCAGGTCCTTTTCCTGGGTAGGGAACTTTTGTGACAGTGTGCCCTGCTGTTTGTCTTCAGGTCCTCCCAGGGTTTCACACTTGATCCTGGCTTTTTTTTTTTTCAGTTGATGGAGGGGGGGAGGGAGGGAGAAAGGGAGAAAGCGAGCTCCCAGGGTTTCACACTTGATCCTGGCTTTTTTTGTTTTTTAAGTTGATGGAGGCTGGGGGTGGGGGGGTGGGGAAAGGGGGAGAGAGAGAGAGAGAGGAAGAAAGAGAATATCAAGCAGAGCGCTCCCACCCATTCGTTCACTCCCCAGATGCCTGCGATGACTGGCTCTGGGTCTGAGCCTGAGGCTAAAGCAGGGAGCCAGCAACTCAATCCTGGTGTCTCATGTGGGTGGCAGGAACCCAGTTGTCTGAGTTATCACCAGCTGCCTCCATGATACATGTTAGCAGGAAGCTGGAATTGGGAACTGGAACTGAGATTAATACCCTAGCACTAGGATAAGGGATGCACGCATCCCAAAGGGTGTTGTAATTGCTAGGCCAAATATCTACCCCGGAGGGGTTTTTAATAATTTTCTATTTTGAAGTCATTGTCAATTCACATGTACCTATAAGAAATATTAGAGAGGGGAGCTGGCACCGCGGCTCAATAGGCTAATCCTCTGCCTGCAGCGCCGGCACACTGGGTTCTAGTCCCAGTTGGGGCACCGGATTCTGTCCCGGTTGCCCCTCTTCCAGGCCAGCTCTCTGCTGTGGCCTGGGAGTGCAGTGGAGGATGGCCCAAGTGCTTGGGCCCTGCACCCCATGGGAGACCAGAATAAGCACCTGGCACCTGGCTCCTGGCTTTGGATCGGCGCGGTGTGTCGGCCGTGGCAGCCATTGGAGGTTGAACCAATGGCAAAAGGAAGACCTGTTGCTCCCCCATTCACGGAGGAACGACACAGGACCCTGCGTGTTCTTTTGTCTGCTCGGCCCTCCCCGGGTTTGCTGCTGGTTCTTCCCGGGTTGGCTACCGATCCCTTCCACCTCCGTGGAAGGGCAGTTCCCCCTGCCACTTTCCCCACTTCCGCGGGGGAGCGGCACACCGCCGGCCGGCTCTCTCGGGGGCTGCTCAGATGTTATCAGGATGTTCCCTTTAGATGTTCCTGGTGCATGTTGTCTCTCTCCTCCTTTATAGTCCTCTTCCACCAATCCCAACTCTGCTACCCACACGCCGAGTACGCTGCTCTCCTCCAATCAGGAGCAAGATCAGCTCCTGCAGGTTATTGGTTGAACTGGAGGCAGCTGTGTAAAAGTTGTTTACTCCTCTCCCAGCACCATATTGTGGGAGAGCAGATGCATAGAATAAGTCTTAATTCCAGTAACTTAGTCTAGTCCGAGTTGCTCCCCACAAAGACCTTTCTCTCTGTCTCTCTCTCACTGTCCACTCTGCCTGTCCAAAAAAAAATATTAGAGAGGGGGCAGCCTTTGGTACAGTTAAGGTGCTACTTGGGATACCCTCAGCCACCCTTATCCCAGGAGTACTTCGATTCAAGTCCCAGCTCTGTGTTGATTCCAGTTTCCTGCTAATACTTACCTTGGAAGGCAGCATAGAGTAGTTCAACTACTTGGGTCACTGCCACCCATGTACGACACCTCTGTTGAGTTCCTGGCTCTTAGCTTTGGCCCAGCCCAGCCCTAGCGATTGTGGGTCTTTGGGGAGTGAACCAGCAGATGGAATAGCTCTCTTTTTCTATCCTTCTGTCTGTGCTTCAATTGAAAACAAGTAATATAAATCTGAAAAAAAAAATAGATCTGTTCTCTGTCTCTCCTGTCCCCTTGACCCCTGCAAGCATGAATCTATTCTCCACTGGTTGCCAGGTTCAAAGACAAAATTGGGTCCATGGTTTAAAAAGAGAGCATATGAGACAAAAATGATTGGGTAGGAAAACTAAACTCTTTGGAATTTCAGGCTATACAGAAAGAAGGCTTCCTTTGGAACCAAATTCAGCATTAATGCTGGAGTATACTGTATCTTAGAGGTTGCCTCCTGGTGTTAGTGTTCGTGATAGTCTGCCTCACTTCCTCTGGTATAAGTCAGTCTATGTTGTGGTAATTGGCAGTAACTAATCAAGTTAATGTCCCCTAACAAATAGGGGCTGTCCTTTTTTTAACTCCAACCTTCTGTGCCTCCAAATGAGCCAGGAGCCTCTCTGTAACCTCCAGAGGTCATCAAGAATCAGAAGGTAAAAGCTGGAAATGTGATTTAAGTATTTGGCCCTTCTTGGAATGGGCATACTTGGAATGTTAGCTTGACAGTTCAGCATGAGAGGCAGTTTCTATAAGGAATAAAGGAGGAAGCCCTACCTCAGCTTTAGGCACACAGCAAAACTTAATCCTGATTGAACTCTGTGATCTTCTTTGTTCACATCTTCCCCAGAGCAGCCAAATGTGAAGGGAAAAAGTCATGTGAGTGAGCTGCCAACTTCTCAGTCAACATTGTGCAGTATGGTAGCCACCCGCCCCATGTGGCTAAGGGCCTGAAATGTACCTTACGTGACTGAGGAACTCAACTGCTAATTGTATGTAATCTTGATCACTTTACATAGTCTTGTGTGGCTCACGGCTGACGAATGGACAGCACTGAGATTCGTGGTTACTCATGTTGGGTTGTTCAAGTCTCTTGACCCTTCTCAGTGGGGCAAAGCTGAATTGCTTGGCATAAGCAAGAGGAGGCCTGTAGTTTTCCCCAGGGTCCTCTGGCACTGTTCTTCACGACAGAACATCAGCCTCTCTCAAACAGTCATTGAGCATCAGTTTGAGGAAGAACAATAGTTAGCCTGCCTGGGAAGTTCCTGGCGTCTGTGCCCAGCTGGGCCAGTGCTTAGGTCACAGTACTGCTTACTTGATGCTTACCTCATGAGTTAGACTTGTACTTCTGCTTTCCAGGTTTGCAGGCTCCTTTTTAAAAAAGTTATTTGTTTATTTTCATTTTATTTGAAAGGGAGAGAGAAAACTTCTCTCTACTGGTTCACTCCCTCAAATACCTGCAACATCTAGGGCTGAATCAGGCCAAAGCCTGAAGTCCAGAACTCAGTCTGGGTCTCCTTTGGGGGTGGCAGGGACCTAATCGCTTGAGCCATAACCTTCTGCCTCTCAGGGTGTACATTGACAGGAAGTTGGGCTTAGAAGCAGAGCTAGCACTCAAACCCAAGCACTCTGACAGGGGATGCAGGCTGCTGCTTCTTTTTGTTTAAGATTTATTTATTTATTTGATAGATCTTCTTTCCACTGGTTCACTCTCCCCAAATACATGCAACATCCAGGGCTAGACCAGGCTGAAGCCAGGAGGCAAGAACTACATATTGACTTCCTATGTGAGTGGCAGGGGCTAAGTACTTGGACCATCTTCTATTGCCTTCCCAGGCACATTAACAGGAAGACAGATGAGAAGAAGAGCAGCCAGGACTCAAACTATCTCTTTGCTATGGGATGCCAGCATTGCAAGCAGTGGCTTAACCTGTTATGTCACAATGATGGCCTCTGATGCATGCATATCAACCACAGTGCCAAATGCTTGCTCCTGCAGTCTCCTTCTTAGGACCAGGATGGAATTTGTTCCCTGTGTGTACTATGGGGTTATAACACAAATAAAACAGTGTTACATTTCTTGCTTTGATGGAGAATATCCAAAGGAAAGCAGCAGTTAAGAGTGTATATATATATATATATATATATTTTTTAAAGAATGTAGGTTCTAGACTCAGGTTCTTATCTTGGCATCTGGCTTTTCTACTTTCTCACAGAGTAACATAAGACAAGTTAATCTCTTTGTGCCTGTGTTCCTGTGACTATTTATCTAAGATAAGGATCATATTAGTACCTCTGTCATCATAGGGTAGTTGAGCTGAGCCATAATAACTACTTGATTGTTACCTCCTATTGTTATGCTACTGATGATGACATGTTTGAGCTGAAGCCAGGAGCCAGAAGCTTCATCCAGGTCTCCCTCATCGGTGGCAGGGGCTCTAGAACTTGAGCCATCTGCTGCTGCTTTTCCCAGGCCATTAGCAGAGAGCTGGATTGTAAGTGGAGCAGCCAGGACTAGAACCGGTGTCCATATGGGATGCTGGCATTACAGGTAGTGCCTGTGTCATCCCTAGCGCTGATGGTAAGGATTTTCTGGAAATGATTTGAAGGTGTGACTCTTCCATTTGCCACAAGGGGGCAACCTGAAATCATGCATATCTGTGGAATAAGCAGCCTACTCTTGTAATCCATTAGGTAGGAGCCAGCATTGTAGCTTAGCAGGTAAAGCTGCCTGAAATGCTGGCATCCCATATGGGCGCTGGTTCATGTCCCAGCTGTTCCTCTTCCAATCCATCTCTATGCTGATGGCCTGGGAAAGCAGTGGAAGATGGACCAAGTGCCTGGGCCCCTGTTATCCACGTGAGAGACCTGGAAGAAGCTCCTGGCTCTTGGCTTCAGCCTGGCCAAGCCCCAACTCTTAAAAAAAAAAAAAAAAGACATCAAGGTAGTGTGGCAGTTTCTTTTTTTATTTTTTCTTTCTCTCTCTCTCTTTTTTTTTTCTGACAGGCAGAGTGGACAGTGAGAGAGAGAAAGGTCTTCCTTTGCCGTTGGTTTACCCTCCAATGGCCGCTGCGGCCGGTGCATCGCGCTGATCCGATGGCAGGAGCCAGGTGCTTCTCCTGGTCTCCCATGGGGTGCAGGGCCCAAGTACCTGGGCCATCCTCCACTGCACTCCCTGGCCACAGCAGAGAGCTGGCCTGGAAGAGGGGCAACCGGGACAGAATCTGGTGCCCCGACCGGGACTAGAACCCGGTGTGCTGGCACTGCAAGGCGGAGGATTAGCCTACTGAGCCGTGGCGCCGGCTGTGGCAGTTTCAATTGTGCTCGACTATTTTTTTCTCTGCTTTTCTTTTTCCTGCTTGAAGAACATTCTCAGCAGTTCTCAAGCTTACCTTCATTATGGAGTGAGCCTATTAATGTCTAGAGGGTACGTGGGCAATACAGAGCAAGTTGAGGTCCTACTTGGATGGGCAAGTTCATTTTGGTGTTGATGGCAGCATCCGTCCAGATGTCCTAGGCTTTTCTTTCTTTCTTTCTATAAGATTTATTTATTTAAGAGGCAGAGTTTCAGACAGAGGGAGGGAGAGACATAGAGGTCTTTTGTGCACTGGCTCACTCCCCAAATGGCCACAATGACTGGAGCTGGGCCAATACGAAAGCAGGAGCCAGTTGTTTCTTCCGGGTCACCCATGTGAGTGCAGGCACCCAAGGACTTGGGCCATCTTCTACTGCTTTCCGAGGCCACAGCAAAGAGCTGGATTGGAAGTGAAGCAGCCGGGACTCAAACTGGTGTCCATATGGGATGCTGGTGCCACAGATGAAGGCTTTAACCTACTACACCATAGCATCAGCCCCTCTTTGTAGCTTTTCACACAGAGATAATTCTTACTAATCAGACTTGAAGTAGATACTAAAACTAGTAGATACTAGAAAAGAGAAACCTAGTCTTCAGTCCAGGCTCCCCTTCCACTGACTTTGTGCCTGTCTTTGAGCATTGTGTGTACCTTGGGGCCACCATGTGAGGGCCAGTGGCTGGAGCTCTCAGGCAGATACAGAAATGTGTCAGCCACACATTCTAGATCCCCTTAGGGGAGGCAGAGTTTCAGAGTGGCAACTCTTTTGGAAAGCAGAATGGGTATGGGGGAATTGTGGGGTTTAGGAAGGAGTGATATGAGCCAGTAGGTGTGTGGGAGAAAAGGCAGTGCTGTGGTCAAGTTGGAAAGAAGGTTTAGAGTCAGATTGTGGGTGACCTACAATGAGCTGAGTTCTTGGGTCTTTAAATTCTTTTTTTTTTTTTTTTTAAGATTTTCTGTATTTATTTGAAAGATAGAGTTACAGACAGAGCAAAGGAGAGACAGAGGTCTTCCATCTGCTGGTTCACTTACCAAATGGCCACAATGGCTAGAGCTGAGCTTATCCTAAGCCAAGAACCAGGAGCTTCCTCCTGGTCTCTCGTGGGTGCAGGGGCCCGTGCAGTTGAGCCATCGTCCACTGCTTTCCCAGGCCGTAAGCAGAGAACTGGATCAGAAGAGGGGCAGCCAGGACATGAACTGGCGCCCATAAGGGATGCTAGCACCACAGGCAGAGGCTTAGCCTATTACACCACAGTGCTGCCACACATGCCCATGCCTTTTTTTTTTTTAAGATTTATTTATCTGAAAGAGTTATACAGTGGCAGGGGAGGGGGAGATCGGAGAGAAAGAGAGATCATCCTTCTGTGTGTTCGTTTACTCCCAAGATTTCTACAACATCCAAGGCTGGGCTAGGCCAAAGCCAGGAGCTAGGAGCTTCTTCTGGATCTCCCACTTGGGTGGCAGGGGCCATAGTAGTTGATCCATCTTCTGCTGTTTTCTCCAGGCCATTAGAAGAGAGCTGGATTATAAGTTGAGCAGCCAAGATTCAAACTGGTACCCACATGGGATGCTGGCATCACAGGCAGCACCTTTACCTGCTGTGCCACAAACCCAGCACCAGGGGTCTTTAAATTCTTGATGACATTCATATTGTTGGTAGCATCATAATTATTAATGGTTGACTAAAAACAAATATGAAGAATGGCACCAAAGGTTGATTTTCTTGTACTTTTCTCTTGAGGTTTAATATCCATTATATGTAATCCTGGCTGTAAAATGAGAGACATCTGGGAAATTGTGACAATCTGGTGTTTGTCATGTCATTCCCCTTCCACATTCCTACTATTTACAGTGTAGGCCAGATTTCTGGGCCCCTCTCCTGGACATGGCATGAATCTCCCTGGAGAGGGAGTGCAGGTTGCTATGACAGCAAGGCACACTGTGAAGTCAGCAGAAGATGCTTCCAAAGAGGAAAACCCAGGTGCAGGGAAAGTGAATCTGATTGTGTTACACTAAAATTGATTTCTCCAGAGAAGTTTGCTTATACATTATGTAGATAATCCTCTTGAATGACCAATTATAACAGAGCACAGTAAATTATCTCTAATCCTAAAACTACATGAAGAGGGGCTGGCCTGTGGCGCAGTGGTTAAAGCTGCTGCCTGTGGTGCCAGCATCACTTGTAGGTGCTGGTTTGAGTCCCAGCTGCTCCACTTTTTTTTTTTGGACAGGCAGAGTGGACAGTGAGAGAGAGACAGAGAGAAAGGTCTTCCTTTGCCGTTGGTTCACCCTCCAATGGCCGCCGTGGCCAGCGCGCTCCGGTGGGCACACTACGCTGATCCGAAAGCAGGAGCCAGGTGCTTCTCCTGGTCTCCCATGGGGTGCAGGGCCCAAGTATTTGGGCCATCCTCCACTGCACTCCCTGGCCACAGCAAAGAGCTGGCCTGGAAGAGGGGCAACCGGGACAGAATCCGGTGCCCCAACCGGGACTAGAACCCGGTGTGCCGGTGCCGCAAGGCGGAGGATTAGCCTAGTGAGCCGCGGCGCCGGCTGCTCCACTTCTAATCCAGCTCTCTGCTGTGGCCTGGGAAAGCAGTAGAAGATGGCCCAAGTCCTTGGGCCCCTGTGCAGGTATCAGAAACCTGGGAGAGGGCCGGCGCCGTGGCTCAATAGGCTAATCCTCCACCTTGCGGCGCCGGCACACCGGGTTCTAGTCCCGGTTGGGACGCCGGATTCTGTCCCGGTTGCCCCTCTTCCAGGCCAGCTCTCTGCTATGGCCAGGGAGTGCAGTGGAGGATGGCCCAGGTGCTTGGGCCCTGCACCCCATGGGAGACCAGGAAAAGCACCTGGATCCTGGCTCCTGCCATCGGATCAGCGCGGTGCGCCGGCTGCAGCGGCGGCCATTGGAGGGTGAACCAACGGCAAAGGAAGACCTTTCTCTCTGTCTCTCTCTCTCTCACTGTCCACTCTGCCTGTCAAAAAAAAAAAAAAAAAAAAAAAAAGAAACCTGGGAGAAGTTCCTGGCTCCTGGCTTCGTATTGGTGCAGCTCTGGCCGTTGTGGCCATTTGGGGAGTGAACCAGCAGATGGAAGACCTCTCTTTTCTCTCTCTGTCTCTACCTCTGCCACTGTGAAACTCTGCCTTTCAAATATATAAATGAATCTTTTTTTAAAAAAAACTACATAAAGATACATTTGATTTTTTTAAAGATTTTATTTATTTGACAGGTAGAGTTACAGACAGAGAGAGGGAGAGACAGAGAGAGGTCTTCCATCTGCTGGTTCACTCCCCAAAATGGCTGCAACTGTCGGAGCTGGTCCTATCCAAAGCCAGGAGCCAGGAGCTTCCTCCAGTTCTCCCACATGAGTGCAGGGGCCCAAGCAGTTGGGCCATCTTCCATTGCTTTCCCAGGCCATTAGCAGAGAGTTGGATCCGAAGAGGAGCAGTTGGACATGAACGGGCACCCACATGGGATGCTGGCACCGCAGACGGAGGCCCAGCCTACTAGGCCATAGCACCAGCCCAATCCATTTGATCTTTGACGGTCATTTAGAGTCCCACAGTGGTTCAGTAGAGATGTGGAACTTCAAGGATATTTCCTGGATATTTTGGAGGAAGTTGCCATCGGAGGAAGTTGCCATCTGTTCCATCTTACTTGTTGCAGACATTTGATAATAAACAGGAGTATATTATATTGCTATCTTCTTTGCAATTTTCACATAGTAAGGTTGTCTTCTTCATGATTTTAGCATACTAAGATTGATGTTGGAGGAAACTTCAGTGTTAAATTTCACAGTATTCACCTTCAGAGCCTTTGTGTATCTATCTGTATTTTCCTCCTTTCAGAAAGTGAAATGTTTTGTATCTGTGTATAATTGATATTTAGAATTTTGTCTACTTGTGTGCCTCTCTGCTCCCCAAGGTGGTCCTGCCTCAGGTCTGGGCACCAAGCTGAGGGAAGCCTGGAGAGGATCTTTATATAGTCAGACTTCACTATCCCTTTCTGTGCTTTCTGACCCTTGCACGGTTAGGAAAGGGGACAGAGAATTAGAGAAAGCACTTGGTCCCCTGGGTTTGGTCTTGGAACCACTACAGCACAACTTGGCAGGGATGGAGCCCTGGCTGCTGCCTCTGGGCTATTGGCTGCTGACTATGTGTGATGGAAGGTGTTAGACTGGACTTCCTATAGATTAAGTGTTCATGATGGATGACATGTACTTGCGGCCAGCCCTAGGGTACCTGCCCAGCTACCTGTTGCATTCAACATGTAGGGAAAAGAAAGAAAAATCATCATATTTTCTCTCTTGTAGGTATGGATGGATTTTTAAAATCAGATGAGAGACAAAGATTAGCCAAAGAAAGACGGGAAGAAAGAGAGAAATGTCTGGGTAAGTTGTGGGCTTTGTTTAAGTCCAAGAGATTTGAGATGTGGCAGTGTCTTTTCTAAAGATCCTTAGATTAATGAATGTGAAGAGAATTAGGATAATTGCTGGATGAATATGAAGAGTAGGTGGTCCTATGCTGCAAATGCCATATTTAACACATAATTCTCAGAACAGTTTCTTCACTCACTTAGCAAGCTCTGAACCTCTGCTGTGTTCTAGGCACTATGTTTGTGACCATGGATGTGGTGGCAAAGAAAAAGACACAGTTGGTTCCCCTAATGTCGCTCCCCGTCTTCGTGGAGGAACGACACAGGACCCTGCGCTGTTCTTTTGTCTGCTCGGCCCTCCCCGGGTTTGCTGCTGGTTCTTCCCGGGTTGGCTACTGTCCCTTCCACCTCCGTGGAAGGGCGGTTCCCCCTGCCACATTCCCCACTTCCGCGGGGGAGCGGCACACCGCCGGCCGGCTCTCTCGGGGGCTGCACAGGTGTTCCCCTTAGATGTTCCTTGTGCATGTTGTCTCTCTCCTCCTTTATAGTCCTCTTCCGCCAATCCCAACTCTGCTACCCACACGCCGAGTACGCTGCTCTCCTCCAATCAGGAGCAGGATCAGCTCCTGGAGGTCATCACTCAAGTTGGCAAGAGGCAGCTGCGTAGAAGCTGTTTTCTCCTCTCCCAGCGCCATATTGTGGGAGAGCAGATGCATAGAATAAGTCTTAATTCCAGTAACTTAGTCTAGTCCGAGTTGCTCCCCACACCCTAAGCTAGGGAAATCGTGGTGCCCTCAGGAGTCTACCATGTGCACTCACTTGGACTCTCTCTTGGGCACTAGAAAGGCCATCCTTTGGAGAACTGAGAAAGTTGACACTTATGTCCATTTCTGTAAGAGAGCAGGGCGCCCTGTTTGAAAAAGCCTATCTTACCTCCTGCAAGATATAGGCAGATAAGTAGAGTGTTCACCACATGGTACTGTGAGAAAAATAGTGATTTTACCACCATGCCTGGATCAGTGTCTGGTGCATGGTGAAGTCACGGTTATTGATATACCCTTACAAATATTATTCCTCAATCCAGCAATTGTTTTGACTTAATGATAGCAGTAGTCATCATGGTTCCCATATACGGGAGCACTTAATCTGTGTTTTACATGTGTTGTCTTATTCAATCTTCACAACACTGTAATGTAGCAGACATGGCTGTCTCAACTTTGTAGAGTAGGAAACCAAGACAGAAGGATTATATAGTTAACAAGACCAGGATTACCCAGCTAGGAGCAGAGGTGCCAGAGCCCTTTATCTTAATCAGTGCATCCTAGGATCCTACCAGGCTCCTTTTTGGTCTCCACTGTTGGTTCTTTGTTTCTGATCTTAATCCAGACAGCATGGGGTGCTCTGATAGTGGCACATCTCTTTGGCTTTCCTTTTCCAGCTGCCCGGGAACAACAGATTCTGGAGAAACAGAAAAGAGCCAAGCTCCAGTATGAAAAACAAATTGAGGAACGATGGCGGAAATTGGAAGAGCAGCGCCAGCGGGAGGATCAGAAGAGGGCTGCTGTGGAGGAGAAGAGGAAGCAGAAGCTCCGGGAGGAGGAGGTGAGGTCACTGGCGCTCCTCACCCCCACTCTAGCCATCTCGCAGCTCACACCATGTTTAGTGCTCAGGGCACCCTGCATGGCTCCGGGGTTTGGGAAAGACTCCCACACCTTCTCCCCAGTGGCTTACCATGTCTTCTTTCAGCGGCATGATCCAGTAAATTGGAAGTAGCACTGTAATAGGAACAGAGACTTAACGTGTTCAGCTCATGTGCTAATTTGCCCTGTAACCTTGGGCAAACTGATTGACTTCTCTGGGCCTTGATTTGCTTGTCTTTGAAGTGAGGGGGTTGCATTTGTTGGTCTCCAAAGCCTTTTGGGACTAACCTTTACTCTAAATTAAGGTTCATAGGGAATTATGAATAGGGACTGGGTGGTGTAGATGTAGACCTGGAGGTGGCCAGCAGACTGTGCCTCCAGGGCAAACACAAGGTCAGAACAAGAGCTATGAAGGTTGAGAAGAATATGATCCTGTTAATCACCACTGGAAAATAAGTCTATCTTCAGATACAAAGGTACTGGTGTATTTAAATTTTTTTTTTAAAGATTTATTTATTTATTGAAAGAGTTACAGAGAAGCAGAGGCAAAGAGAGAGAGAGAGAGAGAGAGAGAGGGAGGGAGGGAGGGAGGGAGATTTTCCATCCACTGGTTTACTTCCCAGTTGGCCACGGTGGCTGGAACTGTGCTTATCTGAAGCCAGGAGCCAGGAGCTTCCTCTGGGTCTCCCATGCGGGTGCAGGGGCCCAAGGACTTGGGCCATCTTCTCTTGCTTTCCCAGGCCACAGCAGAGAGCTGGATGGGAAGTGGAGCAGCTGGGACTTGAACCGGCGCCCATATGGGATGCAGGCACCGCAGGCGGCGGCTTTACCCGCTACGCCACAGTGCCGGCCCCAGGTGTATTTAAATTTTAATGCAGTTTCTTGCTTTAATCATCTTTTCTTTCTAGTTACCTTTCTAACAGGAAATGGAATGCAGTTACCTCTACAAAATCCTATTATTACTAAACTTTCAAAATTGTATTTAGAAAACATATTTAGATAATACATTTTCTTTTTTATCACTTTAAGTTTTTATTTAATGAATGCATTTTTTCATAGATAAAACTTTAGAAATATAGTGGTTCTTTCCCTCATATCCATCCTCCCACCCTGACTCCCATCCCACCTCCCTCTCCCTCTCCCATCTCCTTCTTCATTATGGTTCATTTTTAGTTTGATTTTATATACAGAGGACCAACTCCATGCTAAGCATAGATTTCAACAGTTTGCACCCACACAAACACAACATATAGAGTACAGTTTGAGAACAAGATTTGCAGTCGATTCTGATAGTATAACTCATTAAGGACAGAGGTCCTACACGGGGAGTAAGTGCACAGTGACTTCTGTTGTTCCTTTAACAATTAACACTCTTAGATAATATATTTTCTTAACAAGTTCATTTTAAGGATAGGATCATATCTTGTATCCGATAATGATCATTTTTTATTCATAGGTATGACTCATCTTTTAGTATGAACAACAGCAGTTGGGTAATCTACAGCACCATAGAATATGAACATGCTCATGTAGATTTACTATTTTTTAAATCTATAAGCAGTTGTTTATCACTATTTAAGGGTACTTTAAAAAGTTCATGGAAAATGGAATTAAATGATAATTTGTTTTGGTACAAAAATATTTGAAATCAGTACATACTTTTTTTAAATTTATTTTTATTTAGTAAATATAAATTTTCAAAGTACAGTTAATGGATTACAATGGCTTCCCCCCCATAATTTCCCTCCCACTCACACCCCTCCCATCTCCCACTCCCTCTCCCATTCCATTCACATCAAGATTCATTTTCAATTATCTTTATATACAGAAGATCAATTCAGTATATATTAAGTAAAGATTTCATCAGTTTGCACCCACACAGAAACACAAAGTGTAAAATACTGTTTCAGTACTAGTTATAGCATTACTTCACATTGGACAGCACACTAAGGACAGATCCCACATGAGAAGTAAGTACACAGTGACTCCTGTTGTTGACTTAACAATTTGACACTCTTGTTTATGGCGTCAGTAATCTCCCTAGGCTCTAGTCATGAGTTGCCAACTTCGATCTTATTCAGACAGGGTCTTAGTCAAAGTGGAAGTTCTCTCCTCCCTTCAGAGAAAGGTACCTCCTTCTTTGATGGCCCTGTTCTTTCCACTGGGATCTCACTTGCAGAGACCTTCCATTTAGGTATTCCTTTTTTTTTTCAGGGTGTCTTGGTTTTCCATGCCTAAAATACTCTCATGGGCTCTTCAGCCATATCTGAATGTCTTAAGGGCTGATTCTGAGGCCAGAGTGCTATTTAGGACATCTGCCATTCTATGAGTCTACTGTGTATCCCGCTTCCCTTAGGTGTTTAAATTTTAACTGAAAAGTGATCCCTGTTAAATATAAGAGTGGGAATAAGAGAGGGAGGAGATGTACAATTTGGGACATGCTCAATCGGACTTGCCCCAAATGGTGGAGTTAGAATCATGCCAGGGGATCCCAATACAATCCGATCAAGGTGGCACGTACCAATGCCATCTCACTAGTCCAAGTGATCAATTTCAGTTCACAATTGATCACACTGATAGGTCTAAGAGTCAAAGGGATCACACAAACAAGTCTAGTGTCTGCTAATACTAGCTGATAGAATCAAAAAGGGAGAGAACGATCCATCATGGGAAGTACATACTTTTTTATAGTATGTATTTCCATGACCTTTTTGAAGAACTCTCATATATGTTTACTCCTTCCTCTTTCTTAATTTAAAAAGTAGATACACAAAATTAGGCCCATCTTTTCCTAGGAAGCCACCCATTTATGATAGTTTTTTTGTATCTCTTAGTGAATAAAGGACTAAACAAGAGTCTTAGCTGTGATTTGTACCTACTGGCTGCAGTCTAATTGCTGTGGCTTCATCTCTCAGTTCAAATCCCAGCTCCACCACTAAGCACATGGTGGCGTGGGGCAAATCACACAACCCCTCTAACTGTCCTTTGCCCCAGAGTTAGTTACAGGAATTGAAGAGGGTGACTTTTGTGAAAGCATCCAGTAAAGCACCTAGCACAGAGTAATCACACAGAAATATTAGAGTCCCTTGAGTTACTTCAGCTGACCTTGATTGAGGCAGGATTAAGAGGTAGCTACCTGAGCTGGCATTGTTGTGTAGCAGGTTAAGCTGCTGCTTGGGACAAATGCATCCCATATCTGACTGCCCCCACTTGAGACCCAGCTTTCTGCAAATGCAGACCCCAGGAGGCAGCAGGTGATGACTCAAGTACTTGGGTTCCTGCCACCCACATGGGAGATCTGTATGGAGTTCTTGGCTCCTGGCATTGGTCTGCCCAAGCTCCAGCTATTGCAGGCATCTGGGGAGTGAATCAGCAGATGGAAAATCAATCCCTCTGTCTCTGTCTCTCGTTCACTCCCCCCCCCTTTTTTTTTTAACAAAGAGGAGCGCTACCTAGAAAAGATAATGGCACAGCTATAGAGAAGGGTAGGGACATTTGATGTGGTTAAGGTACTGCTTGAGATGCCAACATCCCATATGTGACTACCTGGATTTGAGTCCTGGCTCTGTTACTGATTCCAGCTTCCTCCTAATACACATCCTTGGAAGCAGCAGATGATGGCTCAAGTGGATGGGTTCCCACCACTCATGTGAGCAGTAGAGATTGAGCTCCTGGCTTAGGCCTGTCCCTTCCTGGCTGTTGTGGACATTTGAGGAGTGAACCAGTGAATGGGAGATCTCTGTCTCTCTGTATGTGTCTCTTTGCATTTCAAATAAATTTTTAAAATATTTTTAAGAATTGGTAAGAAAAAAGTCATAGTGTGACAGATGATTTCAGTACGTTGGGAAAGATTACCTCTTTCCCAGTCTGTGTATTTGTCATGAATCATTGGACTTGCCCATTTTCTTCCCAGCTTTTCTTCCTTGATGACTTAGCACTTATCTTCTTCATCTCTTGTGTTTCCATTTTGATTCTTGACATCCTATAGAAATTGCTGATTCAAGAGGAAGTTTGTCACTTCTGCTTCCAGGAAGGGGCACTGTAAAGTCATTTAGGCACCTCCTGTGCTCCCACACATCCTACAGTGTCCTAGGGGTCTCCTTTTTAGGTAGTTCCTATCTGTTCATTTTCTTTTATAGAATATTAGTAATTGAGGCATGTTAAATTAAGCAGGCAGACTCCCCCTTCTTGCAGATGATTGGTCCCGATGCAGCTGGATCTTTAGTGCTTTTGCTTCTAGATAATTTTTGTTTTGGTGTTGGGCTTCCTTGCACCCTTAATGTGGTGATGGTATTGGTGTGGATGCTGCCTGACTCTTATCAACGCAAACATAAGCTGAGCTTGCTTTCTTCTCGCTGGGCACAGCAGGGCAAGACTGAGAACTGGGGCCTCCTGTGGTTGTGTAGCAACTCAACAAGGCATCCTCCTCCTCTGCCACCTACTCCTGCGTTCAGGGCCTTGGGAGACTCAGAAGTAGCATAAGAATTTTATACATACAGGCTTGCCTGTTTAACTATATTGGCGTGGGTATTTGTCAGTGTAGAGGCCTGTTTGGCATTATCATAGGTGATATTTAGGAAGGAGAGCTAGGTGTATACTGTGGAAGTCCTTTGCTGAGGCTGTCCCCCTGGTTCTGGGAGAGCTCTGAGAGGGCTGCTGCCTGCTCAACAGCTGGTGGCTACGGAGTGTTTCAATCATGTCTGTGCCAGATTTGAGTTCTTTTTGTCACACTGTGTCTCTGTCAAGCAGAGAAAAGCTTCAGCAGGAAGATTGTGCATCTTGTTTGGGTCATTTTTCTTCTCTAGCCTGTTGGCTATTGTTTGTGTTGCCCAGTAAGTCCTGCCTCTCTTGCATGTGATATTTAGGTGCCCCTAAGAGGGCAATGACCCCACTACCACCACTGCTAACTACTACCACTACCCAGCCCTGTCCTGCCTTCATGTCATTATGGTTGCCATGATGTCACTCTTGGTGACCCCCTATGTCTGTACCACAGCAGAAGTGGGTATCACCAATGGCATGGATCCCAGAGGTCTCAAGAAGTAGCAGTAACATAAGCTGGTCAGGCCTATACGAGGGAAAGGGTGTCCACTATCCACTTGAGACCTGACCTTGAACTCATTCTTTTGCTGAAATTCTCTTCTCCTTAAGATAGATTCCTACAACTTTCACATGTCTCAGAGCTCTCCAGTATCAAGGTACTACAACAAGCTCCTGTCTGTCACCTAACTGAATTAGTGCTGACAACACGGTGCTTACATGTTCTCCACTCAGCGAAATGTTGCTTTCTAACCGGTGGCCTAGAAATGGAATTTGGAGAAGCCAACTCCATGTTCTTCATAGGTGTAAAACGAGAAATTTCTGAACCCAAGACAACAAAAACATTACTCAGCTTAAGGCTGACTGTCTCTGAGGACACTGGCTGGCGAAGTACCATACTGAATAATTCATAATTGGCTTTGTGCTCAGGCATAGAGCTCTGTGGAGAGAAAGGCTCCTCAGGGAGCTCTCCGGAGGACTCCTGAGGGCTTATCACTGCAGTGTCATCCCAGAGCACGTGTAGTAAATGCAGTGGAGAAGGCACAGCCACTTCTGCTGTGCTCTCCTTCCAGGGAGTTCTGTCTGTGTCTAAGGCTGTGCCCTGTTGGAGGCCTTTTATACTGCTTGACCACCTCAGTGGTCACCTTGGTTATGATTCTCCAAGTTCATCCAGGAAGTTGGAGATCCAGAGCTCAAAGGGTAAAGAGTGAGACCCTCTCATTCTTTCCACTAAGCCTCATCCAGTGGAGGAAATTTTAGGAACAAAAATTTGTCAGGGGCTGGCACTGTGGCACAGTGGGTTAATGCCCTGGCCTGAGGCACCAGCATCACATATGGGTGCCAGTTCTAGTCCCGGCTGCTCCTCTTCTGACCCAGCTCTCTGCCATGGCCTGAGAAAGCAGTAGAAGATGTCCCAAGTCCTTGGGCCCCTGCACCTGCCTGGGAGACCTGGAGGAAGCTCCTGGCTCCTGGCTTTGAATTGGCGCAGCTCCGGCCATGTGGCAATTGGGGAGTGAACCATTGGATGGAAGACCTCTCTCTCTCTGCCTCTCCTCTCTCTATGTAACTCTGACTTTCAAATAAATAAATAAATTTTTAAAAATTGTCTTACCCTTCCCTCATCCTTTCTTTGGACAGGCAGAGTTAGACAGTAACAGAGGGAGACAGAGAGAAAGGTCTTCCTTCTGTTGGCTCACCCCCCAAATGGCCGCTACGGCTGGCGCGCTGCACCGATCCGGAGCCAGGAGCCAGGTGCTTCTTCCTGGTCTCCCATGCAGGTGTAGGGCAGAAGCACTTGGGCCATCCTCCACTGCACTCCCGGGCCATAGCAGAGAGCTGGACTGGAAGAGGAGCAACTGGAACAGAACCGGTGCCCCAGCTGGGACTAGAACCTGGGGTGCCGGCGCTGCAGGTGGAGGATTAGCCAAGTGAGCCATGGCGTCAGCCAATACAGTGTTCTTTCCTCTAAGTTGCCAACACAGAACAAGACAGCAGCTAGCTTTATAAACACTGGTTATTTTATCAAAGTGGCACAGCTCTCTGCTATGGCCTGGGAAAGCAGTAGAAGATGGCCCAAGTCCTTGGGCCTCTGCACCCACGTGGGAGCCCTGGAAGAAGCTCCTGGCTCCTGGCTTTGTATTGGCGCAGCTCCGGCCGTTGGCGGCCATCTGGGGAGTGAACCAGCAGATGGAAGACCTCTCTCTCTGTCTCTACCTCTCTCTGTAACTCTGTCTTTCAAATAAATAAAATAAATCTTTAAAAAAAGTTTAACAATTAAAAAGCAAAAAGACCTTAGTTTAGTAGGACCATAGGTGAGGCCTGTAAATATTAATTGATTGGAAAAATGACCATTTCACCCATATACAGTAAGTTCTAAAGTAATCACAGACCACTGAAGCTGTAGTAGTATAACATTATTAACCATTGATTTGACAAAGGTCTAAAACAGAGTTTTGGGGCCAGCACTGTGGCGTAGCAGGTAGAGCCACCGACTGCAGTGCTGGCATCCCATGTGGGCGCTGGTTCGAGTCCCGACTGCTCCACTTCCGATCTAGATCCTGTTGGTGCACATGGAAAGGCAGTGGAAAATGGTCCAAATCCTTGGGCCCCTGCGCCTATGTGGGAGACCTGGAGGAAGCTCCTGGATCCTGGCTTCAGATCAGCCACGTTCTGGTCATTGTGGCCATTTGGGGAGTGAACCAATGGGTGGAGGATCGATGGATTCCCCCCTCCCCTGCCTCTGCCTCTCTGTAACTCTGCCTTTCAAATAAATAAATAATTCTTTTTCAAAAACAGAGTTTTACAAAATTATATTCGCAGCAGTATTGATACATATAGGCATTTCTTTCTCTCTCTCTCTTTTTTTTTTTTTTTCATTTTAGCTCCTACATATAAAGGAGAACATGCAATATTTGTCCTTCTGTGTTTGGCTTATTTCCAATATGATGTTCTCCATTTGCATCCATTTTGATGCAAATGGTAGAGTTTTATTGTTTTTTTTTATAGCTGAATAGTATTCCACTTTGCATATATCACACATGTTCTTTATCTGTTCATCTGATGATGGACATCTTGGCTGATTCCAAATTTTGGCTATTGTAAACAGTGCTGCTATAAACATGGTGCTGCAGGTATCTCTTGATACCACATGTTCATGTCTTTTAGGAATGTAGGCAGTAATGGAATTGCTGGATCATCTGGCAAATCTACTTCTAGTTTTTTCTTTTTTTTTTAAAGATTTATTTTTATTTTATTTGAAAGAGTTACACAGAGAGAGAACGATAGGCACAGAGAGAGAGAGAGGTCTTCCATCCACTGGTTCACTCCCCAGATGACCGCAGTCTCCGGAGCTGCACCGATCCGAAGCCAGGAGCCAGGAGCTTCTTCCAGGTCTCCCACACGGGTGCAGGGGCCCAAGGACTTGTTCCAACTTATACTGCTTTCCCAGGCCATAGCAGAGAGCTGGATGGGAAGTAGAGCAGCCGGGTCTCGAACCAGTGCCCATATGGGATGCCGGCATAGCAGGTAGCAGCTTTACCCACTATGCTACAGCGCTGGCCCTTCTTTTATTTTTTTTTTAAGATTTATTTATTTATTCGAAAGTCAGAGTTACATAGAGAGAGAAGGAGAGTCAGAGAGAGAGAGAGAGAGAGTTCTTCCATCCGTTGGTTTGCTCCCCAGTTGGCCACAATGGCTGGAGCTGCGCCGATCTGAAGCCAGGAGCCAGGAGCTTCTTCCAGGGCTCCCACTGCTTTCCCAGGTGCATTAGCAGGGAGTTGGATCAGAAGTGGAGCAATGGGGACTCAAACCAGCACCCATGTGGGATGTCAGCACTGCAGGCGGGGGCTTTACCTGCAGTAAAGGGGGCCACAGCGCCACCCCCTCTATTTCTAGTTTCTAAGAAATCTCCACACTGCACTAATTTACATTCCCACCAATAGTGTATAAATGTTCCCTTTTGTCCACATCCTTGCCAGCATTTGTTACTCTCATGTCTTTTGGATTTGAGCCATTCTGACAGGGGTAAGCTAATATCTAATTGTAATTTTGATTTACATTTCCCTAATGGCTAGTGATATTGAGTATTTTTTCATATATTTGTTGGTCATTTGTATTTCTTCTTTTGAGAATTGTCTATTGAGGTTCTTTGTCCATTTCTTATCTGGATTGGTTGTTTTTTGTTGTTGTTAAGCTTTTAAAGTTGCTGAGATATTCTAGATATTGTCAGATTGATAGTTCAAATATTTTTTCCCATTCTGTTGTCTGTCTCTTCACTCTATTGATCATTTCCTTTGCTGTGTATAAGCTTCTGAGTTTGATATAGTCTCATTTGGTTTTTTTTTTTCTGCTTTTGTTGCTTGTGTGTGCTTTGGGAGTCTTGACCAAGAAGTCATCCCCTACACCAGTGTCTTGGAGTGTTTCCCTTACATTTTCTTCCAGCAACTTCATAGTCTCAGGTGATAAATTTAGGTCATTGATCCATCTGGAGTTGACTTTTTTTATATGGTGAGAGGTGTGAATCTAATTTCATTCTTCTACATAGATACATTCAGTTTTGCCAGTACCAGTTTTTGAAGAGATAATCCTTTATCTAATACATGATCTGGCACTTTTGTCAAAAGTGGATTAATTTTTGTGCTCTGTTCTGTTCCATTGATCTATGTGTCTGTTTTTATGCCAGTACCATGCTGTTTTATTTGCTATAGCATTGTAGTATGCTTTGAAGTCAGGTGTTGTGATGCCTCCAGCTTGATTTTTCTTGCTCAGGATCACCCTGTCTATTCTGGATCTTTTGTGATTCCATATGCATTTTAGGATTGTGTTTTCTAATTCTGTAAAAAATGTCACTGGTATTTTGATAGGTATTACATTGAATCTGTAGATTGCATTAGGTAGTATAGACATTTTAATTATATTGATTCTTCCAATTTATGAACAAGGAAGATCTTTTTTGTATGTCCTTGATGATTTCTTCCATCAATGTTTGATAATTTTCATTGCGGAGATCTTTCAGTTCCAAGAATCTGTTTTTTTTTTTTTAATTTTTTGACAGGCAGAGTGGACAGTGAGAGAGAGAGACAGAGAGAAAGGTCTTCCTTTGCCGTTGGTTCACCCTCCAATGGCCGCCGTGGCCAGCGCGCTCCGGTGGGCGCACTACGCTGATCCGAAGGCAGGAGCCAGGTATTTATTATCCTGGTCTCCCATGGGGTGCAGGGCCCAAGCACCTGGGCCATCCTCCACTGCACTCCCTGGCCACAGCAGAGAGCTGGCCTGGAAGAGGGGCAACCGGGACAGAATCTGGCGCCCCGACCGGGACTAGAACCCGGTGTGCCGGCACCGCTAGGTGGAGGATTAGCCTAGTGAGCCGCGGCGCCGGCCAAGAATTTGTTTTAACAAGCCCTCCATGGGATTCTGATATATGCATGTTCAGGTTTGAGAACCACTACTCTAAACTGTCTTTCTTAATCCTTCTCTTCAGATTCAATTAGCATTGGTTTAGGGCCTGAACACATCAGGTACTGTGCAGAGCCTTAGAGTGATCTGGTGGTGCAAGTACTATGTGGGGTCTTCAGAAAGTTCATGGAAAATGCACAGTATCTTTTAAATTCACTTTTTTTTTAAAAAGATTTATTTATTTTACTTGAAAGTCAGAGTTACACAGAGAGAGAAGGAGAGGCAGGAGAGAGAGGTCTTCCATCTGCTTGTTCACTCCCCAATTGGCCGCAATGGCCGGAGCCACGCCAATCCAAAGCCAGGAGCCAGGGGCTTCCTCCGGGTCTCCCACGTGGGTGCAAGGGCCCAAGGACTTGGGCCATCTTCTACTGCTTTCCCAGGCCATAGCAGAGAGCTGGATCAGAAGAGGAGCAACCGGGACATGAACCGGCACCCATATGGGATACTGGCACTGCAGGCAGCAGCTTTACCTGCTATGCCACAGTGCCGGCCCCTAAATTCACTTTTCGAAGTATCTATGTATCATCCCATTTTATAGGTGGGAAAACTGCAGCTGAAGAGTGTAAAATGACTACATCAAAGTTATGGGCAAAAAAGTGGCAGACAGAGATAGAATTTGAATCTGATCTTCTGACTCTAAATCTATAAATATTTCATTTCATCACATGCACAGACAGAAAGGTATAAACATTAAGCAATACTGACCTATAGTGAACTGGCCTCTAATAGGAGTGTAGGGAAGGTTTATTTTAGATGAGTTTGAATCACCCCATTCTGACTTCTTTGGGTTCCCTAAGTCCCTTCTCTTAGAGCTTGGTTACCACTTGTTTTTCATCATCTGTCCAGAAGTAGGTGATACAAAATGATTGTATTTAACCCCTTAGATATGAAGCTACTCAGTGGTAAGACTGGCTTCATGAATTTCAGTCTTTGTTCTCATTGATTTCCTCATAGATGAAGGACTATCTTGTGAGGTCCATCTGGCACATAGGAAATTGAGCATAAACTACCCCATGCTAAAACCATTCCAGGGTGAAGGATTTCAACATTTGTATTAGGCCATTCATTAAATACTTTTATGTTAAATCCATATAATGAAGTACCATTCTGCTCCAGTCTTGAGTGACCCTACTTCAGGCATCAAATGGTGGAGAAGTTCTGTTTACTCTAAGCTCTAACTTTTTCTTATTTTCACTTTTTTAAAAAATTTATTTATTTGTTTGAAAGGCAGAGTTACAGAGAGAAGAGGGGGAAGGAAAGAGAGGGATATCTTTGATCAGTTGGTTCACTCCCCAAATTGCCACAATGGCCAGAACTAGGCTGGACCAAAGCAGGAGCCTGGAACTCTATCCAAGTGTCTCCCGTGGGTGTAGGCCTAAGCACTTGGGCCATCTTCCACTACTTTTGCAGGCCCATTATCCGGGAGCTAGATTGGAAGTAGAGCAGCCACAACTGTAACTGGTGCTTACATGGGATTCTGGTACCACAGACAGCTTGACCCACTGTGCCACAACACAGGCCCCCAGATCATAACTTTTGTCTGGTAGACAACCGGGGTTGGTCATCAGAATTTAATGGGCCAGGATCTTGAGGAGAGGACCCTGCCAGGAAATGCAAACTCATGGTAGGTTCTTCAGCCCAAAACTAGAGCACAGGTAATAGCCAATAGAAATCTGAGACTTACCAAAGAGGGAAAAATTCCCCTTCCTGCTCACAAGCTCCTGGGCAACGCTTGGCAAAAGTCTTTTAGCAAAGTGCTGTTCAGAGGAAAATTATGCAAAAATGTTCATCTTATCCTTCTAGTGTAGATAAAAGGGGTAAACCCAGGCCGGCGCCGTGGCTCACTAGGCTAATCCTCCGCCTAGCGGCGCCGGCACACCAGGTTCTAGTCCCGGTCGGGGCGCCGGATTCTGTCCCGGTTGCCCCTCTTCCAGGCCAGCTCTCTGCTGTGGCCCAGGAGTGCAGTGGAGGATGGCCCAGGTGCTTGGGCCCTGCACCCCATGGGAGACCAGGAAAAGCACCTGGCTCCTGGCTCCTGCCATCGGATCAGCGCGGTGCGCCGGCCGCAGCGCGGCGGCCGCGGCGGCCATTGGAGGGTGAACCAACGGCAAAGGAAAACCTTTCTCTCTGTCTCTCTCTCTCTCTCACTGTCCACTCTGCCTGTCAAAAAAAAAAAAAAAAAGGGGGGGGGGTAAACCCAGACAATGCAGATACCTGATGAGTGGCCTGTATGTGTTTCTAGTAACTGAAATGAAAGAGCCTTTTCCTGTCCTTAAGTCATGGTTACCTAGTTGATATTGTCCTAAATTAACTTGGCTTGGTTAGTTTTTGAAGCCTTGAGCAAGTTGTAGCTTTTTGTTTCAGAGTCAGGCCAGAATTAGCCCAGTTCTGTAGCACCTCGGGATTTTTTTTTAAAGATTTTTTTTATTTGAAAGGCAGAGTTATGAAGAAAAAGGGAAAGAGAGAAGAGAGGCGAGAGAGGAGAGATCTGGGACTCAAACTGGTGCTCATGGGCTGCCTGGCATTGCAGGTCAAGGTTTAACCTGCTGCATCACAACGCTGGCCCCAGGATTGGGTTTTATGAAGACTAAGTGGTGTCAGTGAAGCTGCTAGCCCTGCTTCAGGCCTTCTCTAGTGGAGGCCCAGAGAGGAGCTGGTATTTGCAGTGTCATTAGGGGGTGGGAATGCAGAATTAGAGCACCTTCACTCCCGGGCCAAGGACAACTTTATGAAAGTAACGATTTGGCTAATACAAGAGTGCTTTCGATAATTCCTGTTAAAAAGCAAGCTTGATTGTTGTTTTTCTCTTCTGATTAAGATTGTTTGGTTCTTCCTTCAGTCCTCAAACCTACCCAACTCTGGAAAGCATGAATGCTTTATTTTGTGGCCAGAATGTTCTGTACTCATGTATCTTTTAAATTTTGAAATGTGCAGTGTCATCCCCAGAAAACTATGGCAGAAAAATGTTACAATATATAAAACAATTGATTCCCCTTTAAGAAGTTCTAAGATGAAAATAGGGCTTTGCAAAATAGATTTCAAAGTTAGTATCACCAAAAAAGTTAGGTTTAAGGCTATAAAAACTGAAACTATATTTTAATTTAAATTTTCTCAGATAAGAATGTTCTGGGCTTTCACCTAGAAGGGATGCAGTTCATTTTGGAGCAAAATGCCAGTTCTGCTGAATGGTGCAAAACTGGCTTGAGACAGGCCTCAAGGAGTTAATGCTTGTCCAGCTTTATTCTTAAACAAATCAAGGCCTGGCTCAGCGGAAGCTTCTCCCTAGGGAGGGAGGGGACAGAGAGCGGGGAAAGGACAGGACCAGGACACAGTGTTCACATTGAGGAGCAGTGGCTAGCCTAACTGCATTGTTTATTCTCCATCCACTAAGAAAAGGCGCTGGTGTAGCAGAGGGAGCACGTGTGCCTGGGTTTGGAGGCTGAGCACAGAAAGCTTCATGTGGTGACTCATCCTGCGCAGAGGCAGCAGTGCAGTGCTGGGGCTGGGTGATCGAGCTTGTTCTTCGCTGACACTGACGCTTGGTGTGAACTGGGCAGGAGCGGCTGGAGGCGATGATGCGCCGGTCCCTGGAGCGCACACAGCAGCTGGAGCTGAAGAAGAAGTGCTCGTGGGGAACATCCCTGGCTGCAGGGCCTGGAGGACGTGATGGTAAGTTCAGGGCTATCCCTGCATTGCAGGACCCTGGTGTGGAGACCATGGGCACAGCTCGGGTCTGGGGGATGCTTTTATACAGTTCTACAGTATCATTTTCAGGTGTGATATTTAAAACTGCCAAGCCTCCTGTGTATACATTTCTATAAAGAGGAACTATGCATTTCTTCTTGCTAGCAAACAGTGGTTGATATAATTACTGGGCTTTGAGGTTGAGCCAAAACAAAGAAAAAAATGTAAAGAAAGTGAATGCAGAACCTGGTTACTCAGTGGGCAAACCCAGGGGTGATCTGATTTCAGGGAAAGGAAATGGCAGGAGGCTCAGTCACCGCTCCAGCCATGACCAGAAACAGCAGAGCAGGGAATAGGCTTTTTCCTTTCTCATTAAGAATTTCTGTTGCTCTTTTGATTTTTGTTTTGAAGGTGACTTATTTATTCATTATCCAGTTCATACTCATCTTTAAATTTTCAAATGTTTAATTTACTGTAAGTAGTTTCTGTGTGGCTTTTTCCTCTTTTCAGTGTTTGACTACATTTCAGTGATCTCAGCATTGTATTATGCAGGAGTTATATACTAGCTCTTTCTGAGAGCAAATGTTTAGAGTCCAGTTCTTTTACTTTGCTGAATTGTGCTTTTAACCTTTTGGCAGTGAAAAGACTTTAGTTCTTCTTCTTTGAGAAGTTAACAATCCATTTCAGTTACTTTTCTAGTTTGCTAATTAGAAACTAAAATACAACAACAAATTGGAACATTTTTCTTTTACCTCTCTTTGCTCTGATTTTTTGCTGTGTAGGTGAATCAGAAAATACCCCACCCCCTCCTCTAGGCTTAGCAGCCAGCACTGCCTCTCCGGATGCAGGGACTACTGCCACCGCTGCCGAGTCCGCCAACGGTATATCCCAGCATCACCGTGCCACGGCGTTTTGTGCTAACTGTTCTGATCACCCTCTTTCATCTCTGTGTCTGCCTAAAGCACTTATACAGTTGGTTTCTTGGTCTGATCTCTTAAAACTTTTTTCTAGAAATGTCAATGACATGCCCATATTTCTTTGTTCTTCTGTCATTATGGAGCTGTGCATGCTTTACATCTTAGTGCCCTGGAGACATTTCATCCTCAGCTCGATAATTTCTGCCTGGAAAAATCTTGTCAGTATTTGATTTTTATATATTTAGCTCTTTAATAATCTCACTAATCATCTGTCTTAAGCATTAAGTAGTAGGACATTCCCATCACTTCTGGTTACCAAAACTTGTCATCACAGAGTTCTGAATGGAATACATGGGCTTGGTGTTAATGTAATGAATGAAGAAGTGTTTGAGAGGGAGTGATAGGGAGACTATCACTACTAACACTGGGAATTCAATAATTAGATAATTTGGCTTTGTATTTGATTTCATCTCTCTAATAGGCTATCTGTTTTGGATACAGACCTGGGAAGTTCTTAAGGTCTACATCAAGGACAGAACTGGCAAAACTTTGTTCCTATTTAATAATGACTTTAGAAATGCAACACATCTTCAGCTGGCAATGAGAAAATAACATGTAAAATTAGGAATGCAGTATTTACCAGCAATGTGGGTCATATTGGCAGTGAGAATAAATATCCTTAGTTTCTGGCATTCCTTTGACAAAGAATAATTTGTTTAGGATCAGATTTTACTGCATGGCCAAGTTAAATATAGTGTCAGCCCTGGATTTCCCCTACAGAGGAGTGCAGGTAGAGTAGAATTGCTGGCTGGAACAGGGTGAGGTGAGTGCTTAAGGAGGCAGCAAAAGTACAGTAATCCAGATCAAATAAATTTGGTGTGATATTTTTCAAAAAGTTAATGCAAAACAACCAGTAACAAAGTACTGAATTTCAGCAGACCAATCCTGTGCAGATCAGAACCTGAGTCAAAAGGGAAAATGTGCATTCCTTTATACATATTTTTGTGTCATTTCTAATGATTAATTTTTCCCCAGAACATCAAAGTAGTTAAAAATATTGGAAAATTGAAAAGTAGGAATGTTAAATTCATGACATCATTTTTTTTAAGATTTATGTATTTGTTTGAAAAGCAGAGTTACAGAGAGGCAGAGGCAGGGGCGGGGAGAGGTCTTCCATCCGCTTGTTCACTCCCTCCAAATGGCCACCTGGAGCTGTGCCAATTCAAAGCCAGGAGCCAGGAATTTCTTTCAGGTCTTCCACATGGGTACAGGGGTCCAAGGACTTGGGCCATCTTCTGCCGCTTTCCCAAGTGCATTAGCAAGGAGCTGGATGGGATGTGGAACAGCCAGGACTCAAACCTGTGCCCACATGGGATGTCAGCACTGTAGGCAGTGGCTTTACCTGCTATGCTACAGCGCTGGCCCCAACCCCATCTTTTATAAGAGAAGGAAAACCAACTGCTAAAGGTCATTCTATTGTAAATACAGCTGCTTGCATTACAAATTACATCTCTCTCCAACCTGAGCTACAAATAGATAACCTACAGGAAAAGTTCAGTTTCAGCACACAGACTCAGGCTATAGAATGTTTTCCGTTATTTATCTCTGGGTCCAAGTTAGTTTCATTTTTGTGTATTGTTAATATATTCAAAAATCCTTGGATACAAGGGAATGATTTGCTGGTGGGATTAGCATGTCTTCAGTTGACCTCTTGAGCAAGGTTGAACATTTGAAATCGAAGAGATTTACACAGTGGAGAAATTAGAGATCTTGCTGCACACCAGGGGACAGATATGGTGGAAGCAGAGTGTGCTGTGCCATGGTGGTTAGAGAGTGTCTGGATGAGGACAGGAAGGACACTTGGAGATGTGTGTTTCTCAGTCCACAGTGCTACGAGTATCAATGTTTTCAATGCGTTTCTCTGCAGCATGTGACAAACTTTCAACATCAACTATGAATTTGCCAAAGCAGACGGAGCCTCCCATGAGTAAGCGCCTGTCTTCATCCACTGCGGCAATATCCTATTCCCCAGACCGAGGCAAGTGCACGTGTAGACCTGGTCTCTCCAGTTTGCTTGGTATTAGCGTCTTAACGTTGGCTTTTGTGAGAGCCCTCTCTTGAGCTTTCTGCAGATACCACCCTTGTGGTTTGAATGTGGGAGCCCAGGGTCTCACAAATAGAACTTTGG